>NW_008328707.1:742746-787432 GCF_000622305.1 Nannospalax galili
TTGTCTTTTTGAGACAGGGGTCTCACTGTAGCCCCAGCTGTCCTGGATTCACCATGGAGACCAGGCTGGCCTCAAACTCACAGAGATCCGCCTGACTCTGCCTCCCGAGTGTTGGGATTAAAGGCCACCACACCTGGCTTCAGATGGTGATTTTTAAAAAAATATTTTATTAGTTTTATTTTACGTGTATGAGCATTTTGCCTGCATTTATTTAAGTATACCATGTGCATACAGTGTCCACAGAGGCCAGAAGAGGATGTCAGATTCCCTAGAATGGAATAACAAGTACACTTTATTGCTGAGCCATCTCTCCAGCCCTCAAATAGTGATTTTGATGAGTACCCTCTGTTCAGAGTCACTGACACAGGGTAAGTAAAACTCTACAGACAAACCAAAGCTACACATGCTGATGTGACATATATATATGGCAGTAAAAATACATTTCATAGGCAGTAGCAGACAGTTGGAAAAAAAAAGGCTCTTTCCAAGGCTCTCCATAAACACGGAGTATATGCCCACCAACCTTCATCCTCAGGAGGAGGAACCCACGCAGCTGTCTCAGGCAAGTGCCTACCTGTACACAGGACCAGCCTCGCAGTCAGACACCTACCTTGCTTGTCTGGTTTGGTTTGATCCCAGGTCCTCGAACCAATAGTGGAACTTTGATATCAAACTCATACAGCTGTCTTTTGTCTATTGGCAAAGAAAACTGCCCTGAAAACAAAATGCATAAAGTAAATGTGGAGCCAGGATGGATGCATTTAACAAAAACAAAGCTTAAACTTACCTGGGTCTCTTATAAGCACAAAGCAGGGAAAACAATGAAGTTTACCTTCTCCAGATAAATAAGAAGGACTACCTGGTCTAAACAGAACAGACTGAGCAATAATAATGTCCGGAAAGGAATGAAGACAAATACATACTAATTAATGCATATTTGACCTGATGCCAGGAGAATGGTATCACTGCAAACACTGCCAAATACAAGGAGAAAAACATACCCTGCCTTTCCTGAATGAACTGCAGTGCAAAGCCAACTGGTGTGGACAGGGTTCTGTAGAATTCTTAAATACATGAATAAGGACATAATTATAATAATGTTATAATTATTTTGCAGATGTTAATGTGAGGGACTAACAGATTTAAGCAACAATTTTAAAATTTTTAAATCAACTGATCCATCTATCAACATTGGCACTCCCTAAGTGGGGAAGCCAGACACTGTGGGCCTTACAACATGATGCGATGCAAAGAAGACTGCAGCAGCATTGCTGAGGAAGCCTTCCTGCCTGATGCTGCTGCTTCGATCACATCTCTAGAGCTCACTACCAATCTACAGGAGAGGCCAAGTAGAAATGAACAAGGAAGGCCTTACAAGGCAGTAATTAGCTAAATCCAGAATATGAAGTGTTCTAAAGGTAACAACTGAGACAAGAAACCTCAGAAGAAAAGGTAGTATGTAGCTTTTATCTGGCTCTCGATACCTCATAATTAGATGCACATGCATGTTCAGATGTGGGAGTTCCTTCAAAAACCTTCAGAAAAACAGCAGGGTGTAATGGTAATACTGCTGTAATCCCAGCACTCCAGAGACGAAGGCAGGAGGATCATGAGTTTAAGACCAACCTGAGAGATGGAGTGAGACCCTGATTCAAAGAACCAGCTCAGAGGTAGAATGCCTGTCTAGCATGTGTAAGGGCCTGGGTTTGATCTCTGTGATTTTGAGACCAGCCTGGTCTACATAGTGAGTTCCAGACCAACCAGGGCTAGCTACATAGAGACCCTGTCTCAAAAAATCAAATCACACCAAGTGTGGTGGCCCAGCACTTGGGAGGGAGAGGCAGGCAGATCTCTGAATTCAAGGCCAGCCTGGTCTCTATAGTGAATCCAGGCCAGCTGTGACTAGAGGGAGAACCTGTCTCAAAAAAAAAAAAAAAAAAAAAACAAAAAAAAAAAAAAAAAAAATAAATGCTTTGGGCAGTGTGTTGGTGCACACCTTTAATCCCAATACTTGGGAGGCAGAGGTAAGTGGGTCTCTGTGAGTCCAAGGCCAACCCAGTGTTCTTACTGAGTTTGTAGCCAGCTGGGGCTATAGCTGAGACTGTCTCAAAAAGACCAAAAAACAAACAAAAAAAATCAATGGCTTGGTGGTTAAGAGCACTGGCTATTCTTGCAGAAGACCTGGGTTCAAATCCCAGCACCAACATGGTAACTAACAACTGTATAAAACTCCAGTTCCAGGGGCTCTGATGCCCTCTTCTGTCCTCCATGGGCAATGCAGGCAATGCACTCATACACATGAAAAAATAAAAATAAATTCAGAAACAAAACAAAACCCCAAAGAGCAGCTATGTGTAGTTGAAGATCCGAGCAGAATGATGGACAGGAAAGTTATTTTACTAGTCTTCCCCACACCCCTGCCCAAAGAGACAGGATTTATGTTTGCCAGACTGGCCTCAAATTTCTATGTCAAGCAATCCTCCTGCCTTAGCCCCTGAATATCTAGGACTATAGGTGCATACCATCACATCCAGATATACTAGTTCCTACTTTGTACATTAAAAAAAACCCACAATGAAGAAAAAAGAAAAAAAGAAAAAAGCTGGCCATGTTGGAGCCTTTAATTCCAGCACTTGAAAGGCAGAGGCAAGAGTATCTCTTTTTACATGAGTTCCAGAGCCAAAGGGAGACCCTGTCTCAAAAACGAAACAAAACAAAATCCACAACGATATATTAAATGCTGAACCAATGTGTTCTAATGCAAACAAGTCTCAGGCTAATTCAAGTGGAAATTTATAGAGGTGGAAAATAGGAAACATTTGTTTTTAACTTAGGAGGGCCAAGTAAGAAGGATGAAAGTCAGAAATATGCCATCGTAATGCAGTTTTCAAAAACCAGAATTACTTCCCAAATCAGTAGATTTTGTCTGCAAGACAGCTGTTTTCCTGTCTACAATTTCTTAGCCCTATTCACAAAGTTCTACTGTCCTTAAAAATGAATTCTTCTCACGTTTTCCAGAACACTTGTCTCTAACCCACTGAATTCCCTCCTGGCTCCTGGTCAAAGGCCAGTTAGCACCTAAAACAGTAAATAATGAAGGCTGGTTTCTCTGGTGGGAATACTGTGGTCCTCTAACCTGAGGAGTCTTGAGGGGAGGAACCTCCATCTGGCAAGTCCATAGCTGAACAGCCCTGGACTCCTACAGGGCTACCAACTGGGTGGGAAAGGAGATGTGTTCTCAAAGATGACAGGAGTACTGATCCTGCCTCTCACCTGTGTGGTAGCCATTGTCTGAGGTATAAAAGATGTATGTGTTGTCAAGCTCCCCAGTGAAGTCTAACCTCTTCACCAGCTTCTCCACAAGATCATCCACCGAGAGTAGAGTTTGCCACCTGGATGTGAACAGAGGGAGGACATGGGACTTCAGGGACAATGGCTGAACAAAACCAGACTCATCCTAATAAAGCAAACACTAAATGCTCAAATCTCAAGTTTGTTCCCAGGTCCTGTCACTGCAAAATGCAGACAAGAAAATTCTATAACATAATAATTAATTTCAAAAGCTCTTTCCAAAGAGAGAAGCTAGGCTTTTTACAGTCAGCTAGCTTTAATGTTTTACAGCCAATGTCTATGAGAGTAGAGAGAATCAGAAGAGAAAATTGTCAATTCAGTTCAGATTACTACAGATTCATTGAAATTAAGCCTGTGCTGAAATACTGTTCAATAGTCTAAACTCTAGGCATTGTCCTGTAACCAGCAGTCCAAAACTTCCCTGCTGTCTGTTTTTATAGTTTTCTTGGTTCAAAGCAGTATTAACATATTGCCTGAGGCTTTTGTGCTGGGACACATGGCCCCTAAGCTTACCACATTTGTTGTTGCTATTATCTGGTTCTACAGAAAATGTTTACTGACGTCTGCCTTAAACTAAATAGAGAAAGTAGTGGAATTCTGAAAATTGACTTAGGACTTCTTGAAATCCCAAACATCAAAGACAACTCTTTTCCTCATTCTTTGGGCTTATTTCTAAGTGACTTTTTCTTTAAGAATGGGAAAAATTCAACCAAAAGGTTCAAGTTTGCAATATTCTTTAACAAGTCATAAAATTAGTTGGTTTGGGGGGCTAGAGAGATAGCTCAGCGGTTAAGAACACTGACTATTCTTGCAGAAGACCTAGGTTCGAATCCCAGAACCCACATGGCAGCTAACAACTGTCCATAACTACAGTTCCAGGGGATCCAACGGCCTCTTCTGTCCTCTACAGGCATTGCACGACACGGGTACACTTACCTACATGCAGGCATAACACTCATGCACATAAAATAAAAATAATATTTTAAAAAATTAGCTGGTTTAAGGGATGGAGAGGTGGCTCAAAAGTTAAGGGCACTGGCTGCTCTTGCAGAGGATCTGGGTTTGGTTCCCAGCACCACTCTAGTTCCAGGAGATCCATTGCTGTGTTTGGTCTCTGTGAATATTGCATGCATGGTGCACTTATATATGTGCAGGCAAAAAACTCATACACATAAAATAAAACAAAAATGAAAAAAATTTCAATGGCTGGTTTAATTAGTCATGGTATCCAAAGGTGCCCTTGTGCCCTTGTGCCTCCCTGCTTCTGAGGTGGCAGATGCCCTAAGCAACTCCCACTCACCTGCTTCCAGTTTGTTTCAAAGGTAAGAGAACGACCCAGTCCCCATTCTCAAAACCACTCAAGCTGAGAACAGAGTACTAGCTCTTACCTTCTTCTAAATGCATTATCTAGAAACTGTATTGAAGAATTAGTCATTGGAGTCTTGGCTTGTCTAATTAACCAGTGCTTGTTCTAAAATTTAGAAGAAAAACATATGTTAACACCAAGTCACCATAATCAAACTACTAAATAATGAGAGTAGATAGTAAAAGGATCATTTCATAGTCTAGCAGAAAGTTACTACCTGGAACCTGTTGAAGCAGGTTCAGACTGTTTCCCCTCCCCCTGTGCTCCTATAAAAGCAGCTTGTCAGATGAACCCCACTGCTCTGCTGGCTTCCCACTAGAAACACCTTCCTCTCTTCTGTTAGCAGCAGCAATAAGAGTCTCAGGCTGAATGTCACTGGGAAATTACTAGCTTGAAGAGATTAAATTGGGGGCTGGAGAGGTGGCTCAGCAGAGAAGGGCACTCGCTGCTCTTGCAGAGGTTCTGAGTTCGATTCCCAGCACTCACACAGTGACTAACAACCACCTATCAACTCCAGTTCCAGGGAGTCTGATGCCCTCTTCTGACCTCCACAGGCATTGCATGACATGGGTGCACTTACATACATGTAGGCAATACATTCTTACACATAAAAAAAAAAATTAAATTTAAAAAATTTTTAAAAGAGATTAAATTGATTACTGTGATCCTACTGCTAACTATAGCTACAAATAAGCAAATACTAACTTTATGTTCCTCTAAGTCTTGCCTACTAAGTCACTCCTTTTCATTTATCTACCAGTCCAAGAGACGGATATGCCAGGAAAAAAATCCTATTAGAGTGATTTAAGTGCAAATGTAGAGGGGCCTTTCCATTTAAATAAAAGTCACTTTAGCCAGGTGTGGTGGTGCATGCCTTTAATCCCAGCACTTGGGAGGCAGAGGCAGGCAGATCTCTGTGAGTTCGAGGCTAGCCTGGTCTACATAGTGAGTTCCAGGCCAGCTGCCTGGCTCAAAAAAAAAAAAAAATTTGGGCTGGAGAGTTGGCTCAGTGGTTAAGAGCACTGACTGCTCTTGCAGAGGACCCAGGTTCAATTCCCAGCACCCACATGGCAGCTAAAAACCATCTTTAACTCCAGTTCTAGGGGAATCTGGAGCCCCCTTCTGACCTCTGCAGCATTGCACAACACAGATGCACTCACATACATGCAGGCAACACATTCATACACATAAAATAAAAATAGTAAAATATTTTTTAAAAAATCACTTTGGCCTCAAACTCAGAGATCCACCCGCCTCTACCTCCGGAGTGCTGGGACTAAAGGCGTGCGCCACTATGCCTGACAAAGCCACATTTTTCAAACAACAAAAGCATTCTCATATACTATTGATTCTCTGTGTACTCACAAAACTTTAAGGTACTACCCTTCCAAACTATGCTCCTCAAACTGTTCTTTGGTAAGTCTGAGAGATGCTATATTAAACATATCCTCCTGTTGGAAATGCACATTAGATCACACCTAACTCTGAAAAGTTAGGTAGCAGAGTGACTTACTTAACCCAAAGCCTCCTATATTATTGGTCCTAGTAACTTCTATTAACTCTTTCTGGAAAACAATGGAGAATGTCCTCTAGCTTAAAAACCACTTTACAGCTGGGCATGGCGGCATACACCTTTAATCCCAGCACTCAGGAGGCAGAGGCAGGTGGATCTCTGTGAGTTTGAGGCTAGCCTGGTCTACATATTGAGTTCTAGGCCAGCTGGGGCTACAGGGAGACCCTATCTCAAAAGACCCACAACAAACAAACAAAAAACAGAAAAACCAAGCTGGACATGGTGGTGCACGCCTTTATTCCCAGCACTTGGGAGGCAGAAGCAGGTGGATCTTTGTGAGGCTAGCCTGGTCTACATAGTGAGTTCCAGGACAGTTGGGGCTACAGGGAAAACTTTTCAAAAAAAACCACCAAAAAAAAAAAAAAAAACCCCAAAAAACAAAATAAACGAATAAACAAAAAAGACAGTTTCACAATCCCTTTAGCAAGCACATGCCTGTAGTGTGGCAAGTAATATGCTAGATGTTTCTTGCTAATTGATACAAAGGATTACGACCTACTTTGGGAAGAAAAACAGGAGAAGTAAACATCTTGATCATTTCGTAAACAGAAATGGATACTACTGGGTTTAACTGCAAATCTCATTTTTTCTATACCTTACAAGCATTATGATTTCTGGGTAACAGACTCAGGCAGTGAAGGCCTGCTTACACTCCCAGCCAAGGGAAGTATCACCTATTAACTGAAGAATGCTTTGAGGAACATCATTTGGGAGAAGAGATGGTATACAGACAGGAGAGAATGGTATATGGAAATGTTTTTGTTGCTAAAAACGTGACTTGTATTTAAGTGAGAAGGACCCATCATGTTTGGACTTCAAGTTTTAGGACAGGATTTCTCAGGATCTTGGGCACTTGGTACCTTGCGTAGGAAACTAGAGGACAAGGGAGTAACTTACTAGGTAAAACTTAGAAGAACTGAACTGATGCAGCAACTGCTGGGGCTGTGGCCTTTCATCACACTGATACCTCACGAGTCCATCCTACTTCCCTTTAACCAGATTGCACTCAGCCACCTCTCTTCTTCCTATGCCTTGGGCCAACGAGAGTCACTAGGCAAGGCTGCTTTGGGCACAACTCATTCTGTAGGGACATGTCTTACCTACTGCCAGGAAAGAGGAGCCTGGGGACAATGGCGCTGTTTACCATTCCTTGGCATCTCCAGCTGCTCCCTGGGTGGGCTGCAGGAAGCTTATCAGTATCCATGAAGCAAATTTATATTACCTATTTCACCAGAGACAGGTACAGTAGTACCTTGAAAAGACACTGAGAGCAAATCCACTCAAAGGCGCCTGGCTTCCTGACCAGCTAACTACAGCAAATGGTGGCTTAAAGGCTTAGGGAGCCTACCGTTCCATGGATGTTGAAGTTCTTGTTTCTTGGTGCAAAGACATTCTGGAAGGTCTTCTGGTACTGAGGTGCAGCGGTCCATGGTGAATGGGGCGCTGGAGTGGAGATCATCATGAAGAACGGCTCAGAGTTAGACTTGTAGTCCAGGAAGTCCAGGGAGACATTAGCCTGACACACATAAAGATTTGTCATTTCCTTCCCTGCCTGGTAACTGAGTATCCAATATATAAGTTTCTCTTGGTGGACAGAGAGAGCATGTGGGGTCAGGCTGGCTATTAATCTCGTATGTGCTTTCATTTCATGGTCATGTACAAGCACACTGTTGGCATAAAACATATGGTTTGGGCAATGCTTTAAAAAACCAGAGAACCTTAGCATCATAAGAAAAGCAAATGAGTTCCTAACTTTAAAGGATCTAGTGATCGTTAGGGTTACCTACACAGAAAGAAATAGTAATTTGGCCATTTATTATTCATTTATAATAATGAAGCTTAGAATATAGACATTTGATGCCTTAAAGAATGTTGAGAGAGCTGTTGATGTGGCTCAGCAGGTAAAGGCACTTGCCACCATACTTGATGACCTAGGTTCGATCCTCAGGACCAACATGGTGAAAGGAGGTTTTTCACTATTCGAACTGATTCACACCTTCACCTCTTCCCAACATTAACTCAAGAGGGTTATCTATTGTTTATCACTTTTCCATCCACTAGCTTCCAGCTCTACAGCTTCTCCAGTACACCAGGCACACTTCTGTTCCCTCTGCTTCATATGGAGTGTTCCCCTTGCCTGTAGCACAGTCTTCCCTCATCTGTACTGACCACTCTCACCTTCTCCTCACCTGCTTAAATGTTATATACTAGCTCCTTTGCCCTTTCTTATTAGTCTAAGTGCTCACCACCTAATGAAGCAACACATGAGCATGTATACTTAGTCAAATACCCACAGTAAGCACGAAATTTCCTGCCATGAGGTCACCTTCCACAGAACCGGACTTTGCTTACTTACCACAGAACAACTGCTTTACTACATGTTGGTGAATAAATGCTGTGTAGAAGGTTTTGTTAAAAACATGTCAGGGCAGGAGGATCCCATGTGACTTCAGAAATGCATATACACCCCCCCCCCGCAAAGAACTCCCTCGCCCTTGTGTCTCACTCGCACAAGGCCTGTGAAGCTGCTATCTTACAACTCGTGAATATAACTGGGGTCATCAGTGTGACACCTATTAGGTAGAACTCTGTGAGATAATCTCCACAACCTCAGATATTACCTCTTGGAAGAGGGATTTGTTGCTGAATTATGAGAACATGAGTCTAGCTTATATACAAAGAAAAACGCCCTCTAGAGTTTTAAAATTAGATGGAGATACTCTCTGGCAGATAGACCAGGCCATTACACATTTCTGTTTCCTGATATAAACTAGATTAGGCATTTTTTAAACAGAGTATTCAATCAAGTGTGAGGTAAAGCTGCAATATGGCTTCCAAGCCTCAGCAACTCACCAGCACATCTGTCAGGTAGTCCACACTGTAGTTCTCACCATGCTTTCGAGCCTTCCCATTGATAGAAAGAGTGTAGTTATAGTATTTAGAATTCTTTTCCTACATAAAAGAGGAAGGGAAATTTGAGGTCAGCACACAAATCGAAAGCCTGAACTCAAGTTGGGCTAAATTGTACTGTTTAAAGAGCGATAAAACAGGAGAAAGGCAATAACTCAAGTCAATACTGAATAGGTTTGTGGAGGACATTATCATAGATTAGCATAGTTTCATTAATTTGTCCTACTTTAAAAGCCAGAAGTGGATCAGAAGAACAGTAAACTATACCGCTATACCCACTAATGACAGAAAAAAAATCTTGAAAGGAGTGACTCACCAGCCAACAGACTTTCCATTAAGGAGATAAATAGTTCGTCATAAAGCAAGCTCATGTCGGTATCAGAACTGGGTTAAACATATTTTGCATCTTTGAGCTGTATCTAATTGTCACATACTTCAATAATCACTCACCAGGGCATACCAATAACTCCAGCCCAAGGGGACATGCTCCAGTCCACCTGCATCTGGGGCTCCATACTGAAAAGACAGCCAAGTAGGACATTAGAACTCCTCAGACACAACCAGACCAGAAAGAAACAGGCAACTCAGAAACTCTTCAGACCAGGACCAGGGCCTGAAACACAACAGGTGCCAATTTGCCCAAACACATAATCTAGTCAAAAAGTAAAGAATTCTATAATCCAAGAAATTTCTTTCTTTTTTTTTTTTTTTTTTCGGTTTTTGAGACAGGTCTCTGGGGAGAATAAAAGTTGTACAGAATAGTCCCTGAAACAGAAGGGAGAATGACGAAGATGTAAAAAAAAACAGGGGCCAATTTGCCCAAAAACAAAAACTAGGCAAAAAGGAAAAAAATTTATAAACCAAGAAAAATCTTTTTTTTTTTTTTTTTTTTTTTTCGGTCTTTGAGACAGGTCTCCCTGTGGCCCCAGCTGGTCTGAAGCTCACTATGTAGACCAGCCTGACTTTGCACTACTCATAGAGATCCACCTGCCTCTGCCTCCATGCTGGGATTAAAGGCACGTGCCACCACACCCAGCCCAAGAAATTTCTTAAGCAGGAGTTGGTAACTAAGGTCACTGTGCCAAATCTGTCTTGCCAGCTATTTTGAATGGCCAGTATGCTAAGAATTTAATCATTTAAATGTACAAAACCAGTCAAAAGAAAAATATCTTGTGAAATTTAAGTTACAAGAAATTAAAATTTCAGTGCTGATAGTTTTGTTTGAACATAGTCATGTTCATTCACTCATGGAGTGTCTACAGCTGCTTTCCTGATATATGGCAGTGTCATATAGTTCCAAGACACGTGTGGTCTGCAAAGCCATCTGGCCTACTCCATGGGACGTATTCATGGGGTGAGCCCTGAACTGCAATGGCACAGACTCAGTAGTCCAACTGACCTGTGGCCAGGAATAGCCAAGATAATCTGACTGCCTATTCTTCCTGATGAAATTCTCTTCTGAAGCTCAGCTTATCTGGTGATTAGAAGTGGAGAAACCACAGGATACTCTCCCCAGCTAGGTAAAGTTTAGTATTGTCTGCTTAAGGCAGAATTTAATCTCTGAAAACTATCTCTATACTTTAGAAGGTTTCTCCTCATTATATACACAGAAGATGACCTTCAATGTTCCAAGGCGAGTAAGTTCCCTTTATGACCCACCATCCCAACCCTGCAATGGAGAAGTTTCCTACTTAGGATGCTTTCAAGCTGACTCATCTTCTTTCAAACCCACAAGTTGCAGATTTCCTCAATTAATGGGAAGGGAACAAGAAAATTCAGATCAGCTATTAAGACCTCTAGCAATGACAGGAAAAGTATGTAAGGAAATGTGTACCTTCTCTTCATCCTGTACCCCCGTTTAACTACTGTCAGAAGGCAATCCCAAACACTCCCAAATGTACCATCTCCTTTAAGCATAGACTCTGACTAAAAAATTAAGAGCAAGATGGTGGACTAGGGACCATGAAACCTTGTGCTGGCAGGCCCACGAGGCCAGTACACCAAACACCTAGCTATATATGTCGACAGCCCCACTGAGCACTGGGCAGTGCCTCTTTACATCTCTCCACTGTCCTCACTTTTTAGGTCAGAAAAGGAGTTATACATTAAGTTAATATAATTAAAAAATAATTGATTTTAAGAAACCTGAGCAAAGAGTTGGGGAGGAAAACCTCCCCCACTAGATCCTAAAAGAGGAAAGAGAAACAAAGATATTGTGACTGCCATATGATCAGCAGAATCACTGATGAAAATAGGGAAGAGGCAGCAGATGGGGGAAGTCTTTACATAAATGCTTCTAGGGCTATGTAAAGGAAGAATAATGATAAAGCATAAATCCTGGAAATGTGTTCAGTTGATGGGCAGAACAGCAAAAAACAATTATGCACCTTAAACCCTTTAGCAACATGAATTGATACAGTGAAAAGTAATTGGCAGGAATTATACTAATTCACACTTAAAAAGCTGCTGTAGGAGGAGCAGATCACAACATACCTCATTTAAATACTTCCCAGCAAAAAAGGTTTGATAACCACACAATGATCTGAGGATGGCTGGGAAAGTGTTTGGCTCTTGGATCTTCTGCCAAGACCTGCTACTGCAGTTTCCCTCCAGAGTGTTGTTAACAACGTGATGGTTGTGTGGGTACTTCCCAGTCAGGATGCTGGCTCTGCTGGGGCAGCAAAGAGCACTTGGCACATACTACAGGGAGAAAAGAAGCACAAGGGCAATAGTTATACTAGAGAGATGGATTTCTTACTGTTCCACAGGGGAGAAAGGAAAGTGCTTAACACTCCAATTTCAGTTTCTCATGGAAACGAAATAGACTTTCTTTACACATGACACACCAGTGCTGCTTAGAAGTCACACACAGGAGACACCAAAGGGGAAGAAAAAACAACTGAATAAACTGCTACTTCAGAAAAGGGCACCATGAGAGATGGAAGAGACGTGGGGTAGGAAGTGGGGTGGGGATACATGTGACATGAAAACAGAAGCGGGAAAGGGGACTGGCAAGAGGAGAGGGGAAGATGGGGGAAGGGATGTGCAAGAACAAAATAGAAACCTACTGATTGTTATGCTAACTTAAAAAATGTTTCCAGGGGGCTAGAAAGATGTCTCAGCAGTTAAGAGCACTGGTTGCTCTTGCAGAGGACCAGGGTTCAGTTTCCAGCACCCATATGGTGATTAACAATCATCCATAAGTCCAGTTCCAGGGGATCCACCTCTTCTGACCTCTGCAAGCATTGCACAACACGGGTGCATTTATATGCAGACAAACTACTCAGATATACATACATAAAACAAAATATTTTAAATATTATATATTAAATGTTTTAACATATACATAAATATTTTAAAAAGTAGTTCCTGAAATTAAAAAAAAAAAAAAGAATGCTACCTGAGTTGAATGCAATGGAGAAGCAGCAGTTTACTTTTAGGCTGATGCAGTTTTAGTTCTTGTATCATTTTATATGCTGGACACAGTTTTTTTTTGTCCCTCAGCTACTATAGATAAAGCTCCTCTATTCTACTCAATAATGTCCGTACACATCATCAAGCCACTTCTCAGACATTAATACTAGCTTCTAGCTTATACTCACACCAGAAGGGAAGGAATTCAAGCACACATTCACCTAGCATTAGGTACTTGTCCCTGTTAAATACTTGGGTTATTTTTTGGGGCGGGGGGCTTCTAAGTTGGATTTAGCCTTTTTTTTTTCTTTTGGTACTAGGGATTAAAAGTCAGGATTCTGCACATGCTAAGCATATGTTCCACCACCGAGCTAACCCCCAGTTCTGACTGACTTTTTAAATACTGGTGAGAAGGAATGCTCTCCATTCTCATATCTACTTCTCCCTCTTCATTTTATAGACATTTGTCTTCTGTAATTTTGTAAACTCCTTTAAAAGACTTATTTTTAGTTATTTACGTGTCTTCATGAGTATATGCACATATGTGTATGTTGATGCACACAAGGAAGCCAGAAAAGGGTACCAGATCCCTCAGAGTGGGGCACTGGGCTTGCTATGTGGTTGCTGTACTCAGTCCCCGTGATTGCATAGCAAGCACTCTTAACTGGAGAGCTGTCTCTTTAGCCCTGTCTCCTGTCATCTTTTTTTTAATTCACTTATTTTTATTTTATGTTTTGACTGTTTTGCCTGAATGTATGTATGTGTACTCTTGTGATGCAAAGCCAGGAGAGGGCAGAAGAGGGCGTCAGATCCCCTGGAACTGGAGTTACAGACAACTGTTAGCCACTATGTGGGTACTGGGAATTGAACCTGGGTCCTCTGGAAGAGCAGTCAGTGCTCTTAATAGCTGTGCTATCTTTCCAGCCTGCTTCTTGTCATTTTTATACTGGTCTTTCTTCTTTCCTGGCCTAGTTATCTTTAATAGTCAATTTGACACAGCCTAGAGTCACCTGAAAAAGGAGTCTCAGTTCATGTCTATGGAGATGGTCTTGAATGTTAATTTATACGGGAAGGCCCAGCCCACAGTGGGTGGTACCATTCCCTGGGCTGTGTAACAAAGCTACCTAAGCATGGGTTTGTGACTGAGTCCCAGTCCTTCAGATTAGATATTTAACTAAAAAACAACAACAAAAGCTTCCAAACATATTGTACTAGAACCCCACAGTGAGTGGTTCTTCTTAGAGCATATACAGTCTAAGGAGCTCATACTGGTTTCCAAACTTACAGCGCTGGAGAAAGTGATCCCCATCTCTCCAATGAGGGTCTTGGTCTTCTTCAGTGGTGTCTATAAATTAAAAAATTAAACAATGTCTGATAAATCAAAACATACAAATCAAAATTTGTGTCTTGTTTCATCTCAATTATTTACTTCCAAATGGTCAGCTCTGACACTAGGCAGCAGTCCAGAGCTATGATTCTGGAGATGAACCAAACAGATCTGGCTACAGTCAGGTGTACCCTGTGCAAGGAAGAAGGGAAAGTTCACAGCTGATAGCACTATTCTGTCAATGCTGACATCAGGTAATACATTTTAGTGTCCTGTTCTTACTTGCAAACAGCCCCAATGCAGGAAATATAAAAGGAATCTTTCACTCTTTAGAAGAAAAATAAGACAACATTTAGATTCTGAAAGCCAAAAAGGTTCTGAGGTCAGAGACAGCTTCAGATCTCAAACATTCAGTGGTGGAGCCCAAACATACACTTTCAATACTAACACCCTGTAGGACCACTCATCACCTCAAAGTAACCACTCACCAGGTGAAAGGCGTGGGTATATAAATACAGTCAAGCATAAATAATGACGACGACGATGAGTGCCGGGCCCCATACATGCTAGGCAAGCACTGTGCCACTGAGTTATAAACCCAGCCCTATTACTTTATACCCTTGCTTTTCATCTTTTATTCAAAAATCTAAGATTCTGACAAGTACAGAGAAAATGTGACTTCATTCTAGAAGACAAAAGTATGAAAGACAGTTCTTTAAATACAAATAAAAGGTTTACTATTCTTTGTTCACATTCCAGACAGCAAAAACTACCATGGAAGAGGTTATAAGAGGCAACTGGGGATTCTGCATTCCAGCTCCTGCCTCCAGGCTCCTGCCCTGAGTTCCTACCTTGGGCTCCCTCATGAATTGTGACCTGGGAGATGCAAGCCAAATAAACCCTTTCCTCCCCAAGTTGGTATTGGTCAGAGTATTTTGTCACATCAATGGAGAAACAAACTAGGACACATATTGAATGCAGTCTTTGGTATTTTTTTCAGAATAATTCCTTAAAGACTGATACTCCAAATATATACTAGGTTAACAAAAGACTCACTTTCAACAACATTTAAATAACTTCCCCATTGATTTATACACTCAAGCTATGTGTAGGCCCAGCAGGATGACAATTCCAACTTATTCAACACAAGCTTTGATGATTTCATGGGCAGATCCTCAACTGGAACCCAGGAAGGAGCAATGCTGTGGAAGGCCTGTGCTAATAAGCTTCTGAGGCACTGCCACCAACTCTCCTCAAAACATCACTGGTGCTAACCTCAGGCAAAGAACAGTGTGGGGGACAAAACCCCAGCTTAACCAAGAATCTAAGATGCAGTGAAGACACTGGAAGGGGAGATAGCAATGTGAAATATAACTGGAGAAAGGACATGGACAAGTTGTCTGATAAGTACAAAAACAACTAGACAATATTTGGTTTATAAGACTATACTGTGTGATTGTGACACATTTGTTAAAGATAACACATACCACACATTGATCGAGGCAATGGCAGATGTGATACATGATACAACTAAAGGCAATCAATCACTGCAGGTAGTGATAAATGCTTCAAAGAGAATAAAGCAGGTTTGCATGGTACAAGTGTTGGGAAGAAAGCAGTGAGCTACTTCAGATAGATGGTCAGGAAAGTCTTCTTCAGGTGGGGAGCTTGCAGAGCCCCATAGTGAGGAGTTGTGCATGAAAGGATCTGGGAGAGGATGTTTCCAGGCTGAGTGAATGGCAAACAAAAAGCCGGCCAGAGGAATAGAAAAGAACGCCAGTGTGGAAGAAACAGTTTAGGAGGGAAAAAGGAAAGAATGGCAAGATCAGGCTTCACAGAGTTTTGATTTAGAAGTTTACATTAATAACCATAATCTTTATGTTGTTAACAGAGATGCAAGTGATAACCAATCTGTGCTTAGCTGAACAGGTCTCAAGAAAGAGACCACACTATGCTGAAAATATGTGTCCATGCTAATCTGAACTGACAGTGGCTGGTCAGGTGGAAACCATATGACAGTATTAAGAAACAGCCACTTTACTCTCACATGAGCAAATGTGTAACTCTACTCATCCTAAGCAAAATCCCTTCCTGAAAAACTAAAGTCATTTACTTTCCTGGTCCCATGTACAGGTGCTCTGAAAGTTTTAATGATTCTGATAATTCAATGGCTAACTTTTCTTTGAACAATGGCAGTCACCTTGCTTTAAGCAATGACACATTCTTTTCCTACATTTCCTCGTGGCTCCTAGAGTAATGACTTTACTCTAGAGAACAACCTGTGTCTCTGTGAACAACAGTGTGTCCATCACACCATAATTATGCTAAAATAAATTTTTTTTTTTTTTGGTCTTTTTGAGACAGGGTCTCCCTGTAGCCCCAGCTGTCCTGGAACTCACTATGTAGACCAGGCTGGCCTTGAACTCACAGAGATCCGCCTGCCTCTGCCTCCCGAGTGCTGGGATTAAAGGCGTGCACTACCATGCCTGGCCCCTAAAATAAACTTTTAAAAATGGTAACGAAAGTTTCCCTGGGAAATTAACAAAAGCAGAGTCTCTCAGATGATACATGGGAAAAATACAGTGAAATGTTAAATGTTAAAGATGATGTGACTATAAAGAAGATGGAATTCAAGATAAAGATGACTGACAAATTCCACATTAGTAGGCTGTGGTAGCACATGCCTGTAATCCTAGCACTCAGGTGGTAGAAGCAGGAGTTCAAGGGCATCAACATTATACAGCAAGACTATTTAAGACTGTCTCAAAACAAAACAAAACAAGAGAAAAACTTCATATGAAACCCAAATCATGTAAAGTGATAAAATTCTTTAACCTGAGACAGTGGGGGGGGGCAGGGGGGGATTCTTCTGCTTACTTTTCAACTATAGCAGCGGAGCGTAACCTTTTTAGACCATTCAATTCCTCTCCATAAAGACACTCTACACAGGCTTTATACATAACAAGTGCTATGGATGATCCCACTGCCAACATTCCAGAATGCCACATGAAGAATCTCTGATCTACAGTACAAGTGCATATGCTGCTGTGGGTATCTGTGATAACATCTGGTAAGAGTACCACAGTGTTCTAGAACATCTGAAAAAGCATGGTGCTTGGGATCATAAAGCATCCAAGCTTTGCCCCTTATGAATTACACCAACTTAACTACCTCCGAGTTTTATTTTCTCCTTTTTAAGATGATGACACTCTCTGTAGAAGGGGGGTGCTGTGCTGTGTGAAATATAAGTCACCTTGGTACCAAGGTGCCAAGCAGGCTCTCAAACAATGTTACTGCCTTAGATCTTCCCCTTGCAGTCCTATTTGACAATGAATGGGCAGAATCCTCTGAAAGAGGTTGCAAGAAAAGTCAGAATCCTCCGAAGTGTTGGGAGCTTTGGGAAAAAATTACATTTCCCATCAGCGAAGGTCCCTCATGCAACAGAGGGCAATGAAACCAGGGCTCAGGGGCCACTGTGGAAGAGAGGGTGGAAAGATTTTTAAGAGCCAGGGAGGACGTGCATGACTGTATTGAAACAGTCTTACGGGCTCCTGGGACCTTGCACATATGAACCTACAGCAACAGTGTCAGCATTCACAAGACCTATGCAAACTCAAGTAGACAAAAACCCAGCACAGAACTGTGGAAATGGGCAGGAGGCCCCAATCTTAGCAAAAGAACTATTGGCAGCTGATTACTTCTAGGTGAGGAAGAGCTGATCTTCTTTAAGGGAAAGATTCAAGATAGGTTGACTAGACCCCAGGGGATCAACTTGAGCTGAGGGACGTCACAGAACACTAACTTGACTCAACAGGTCTTAACATAATGACAGAATACATGAAACCCAGTGGGTGGGGGCTATGGAAGGGTGCCAAGGGGAAAGTGGGTATAAAGAGGACTAACATGTTGTATATGAAATACACAAAAATTCAATAAAAATGTATTAAAAATTATATTTATTTATTCATTTATTTTGTAAGTGTGGGTGCCTGAGCCATGGCACTTGTGTGGAGGTAGGTCAGAGTCAGTTCTCTCCTTCCATCATGTGGGCTCTGGGGATGGAACTCAGGTCATTGCCAACCCAAGTACTGGAAGCTTTAAGCTTAATTTGTTCCCTTCATTTGATTTTGGCTTCTCTGGCCAGAATAAGTACCTCTTTTAAAGACTCTGGGGTGGGCAAGATGGCTCAGTTGGTAAAAGGTGCTTGCTGCCAAGACTGAGGACCTAAGTTCCATCCCCAGAATCCACATGGTGGAGATTCTGGTTAAGTTGTCCTCTGACTTACACACACACACACACACACACACACACACACCCCAAGACACACAAAAATGCAGTTAAAAAAAAGAGAGAACCTTCTTTTGGTATTAAATACTTTTTTAAAGATTATCATTAAAAAGTAAAGACCTCAAATACACACAATAGCTGTGGTAAGAATGAAAGTAAATTGGGAACATCTAATAAGTAATAAATTTTCTTTTCAACCATGTTAAGTATTAAGGCTTGACCTATTGAATACTTTAATCACTGGTAGAGGTATCTTTTTTTTCTAAACAAAACTCTCTTCAAGGATACAAAGTTTAAAAAAAAATTATCTGTATGAGTGTTCTGCCTGCACTATGTAAGTGCACTCATATGTACACTGCCCACAGAAGCCAAAAGAGGGCATCACATCCCCTGGAACTGGAGTTACAGACAGTTGTCAGCTGCCAAGTGGATGCTGGGAAGCGAACCCAGGTCCTCTGCAGGAGCAGCCAGTGCTCTTAGCCCTTGAACTATCTCTCCAGCCCCCAAGAGCACAGTTGTTTGTGTTTGTTTGTTTGTTTGTTTGTTTAAATAAAAGCTTTGAGAGCAGAAGGATGTGTGGAATGATAGCAAAATCAAAGTAAAACCTAGGAGAGAAATTAAATCAAGACTCTTGTTACAGGGGATGGGGGTATAGCTCATAGGTAGAGCACTTGCCTACCATGCATGAGGCCCAGGATTCAATCCCCAGAACTGCAAAAGAAGAAGAAAAAGACTCTCCCCACACTTATGGCTGGACGGAGCATACCTGAAGAGAGGTGAAACTGGAAATGCAAGTACTGAAAACGGCAGCTAGAAAAGGCTTTCTCACCGCATCCAGTGCACCAATGTGCCTAGCATTATCATGTCGTACACACACGCTTTATTCACTGGAAAGCCAAATGTTGGTATCTACTCACTAAACTGATTTCACAACTCACCAGTTGGGTCCAGCAATTAGGAGAACACTGAGCTAGGGTTTGCCACAAAGGTAAAGTTAGGAACAGGTCTAGAGAAGTTTCACAGTTTCAGCCTCAGCTGAAATCAGAGAGAGAACTGAAAGAAGGGCGCCGCACACACACGACAAGCACACATGACATGCACACAGGGTCAGAGGGCCAGCGGAGTTAACTGCTTCTGTGCCTTGGGTAAGCCCTTTCATCCACCTGGAAAGGGGTCAGTGTGGCTGTTTCCAAAGGTCAAATTCAAAGAGCAAAAGTAACTCTGGAAAAGAAACGAAATCTCATGACACCCATCAGATAGAAAATGGACAGCTATAAAATGACAATAATGTTTCAGTCAGGTAGGTTAATTTTTCTGAAGCAAAACACACTCGAGTATAACTGGACAGCCTACCAACCACGTTTGTTCAGTTCAGCACTTAGAGCCACCACACAGGCACAGATGCAGAGTTCCTAGGTCCTGCATGAAGGCGCTGGACGTGGCCTCGGATCCCCTGAATTGAGAGAGAACTCCCAAGGCCAGTGAGCACTTCCCACCATTTGCTCCTCTTTCGTTCATCCACCCCCAGCTGTCTCCCGACATGTTCATCCCGGAGTCGTGAACGCACACCGCAGCAGGAAGGTGCAGACCAAAGGCGCCGGGTGGTGCGTGGATGTGAGTCAGCTCAGAAGAGGAAGCCCGGACCCAGGGTCCATCACGGCGCGCAGAGGGCCTGTTGTGACAGACGCCCATCCACCCAGAATCACGGCAGCCAGCTTGGGGGACCCGGGGTACGGGATGAGCAAGGAGCCAGGAGTCAGGCCGGGAGGTGGAGGGGCGGGGCAGCCGTGGGAGAGTTACCATGCCGCCAAGCACTTCGTCCTGGTCGTCGGTGAGCAGCAGCACCACACTGGGCCTGCGGGCCGCGGCCGCTACCCCCGCCAGCCCCAGGCAGCCGCTCAGCAGCAGCGGCAGTAGTAGGGCAGGTATTCGCGCGAGCAGGTGGCGGCCGGGCCGGGGCCCACCCGGGGCCGCGGGCAGAAACCGCATGGCGGGCGGCATTCTGCGAGGAGGCCCACGCTGAGGGACCCGACGGGACTTAGGGCCGTGGGCCGGGAAGCTGCTGGCGGGGAGCTGCGGGCAGACAGGACGCTGGGAGCCGAGCACCGGGGTCAGGCGTTTCCTCCCCGGCCGGGATCACGTGAGCCAGGACCGGAGGCGGGGCGCGCAGTCACGTGACGAGCGGTCTGGGCGGGGCCTGGGGCGCTCTGGGCTTCGGCCGGAAAGGGGAGGAGGATTTGGGATGACCAGGCCACTAAGAGCTCGGGCCTGGGACTGCGGGGGCCCCTAATGGGGCCTGTTTAGGATGCTGGTGGAAAGAGTACCGTGGTGGGAGGACATGAACATCGGGAGGGGATCTGCAAACTGACCGGTGGAGAGAAAAGGAGTGCACCTGCTGTGTACATGAAAGCAGCTGGTGGCAATCAGTGCAGTCCCGGCCCCAGGACGTTTGACTCTTCACCTTGGAGATAAGGCTTAATATTCTCATCCAGCTCAGCTGTTATTATGGAACTGGGTTCTATCTTCTTCAACTGGCATCATAGTTTGAAACAATGTAGGGATATCTTAACAGCTTTAACCTAACATTCCTTGGTGAATTTTTTAAAATTACATCTTATTTTTGCGTGTGCACGCACGTACGCACGCGTTCCACAGCTTGTATGTGGATGGTCAGAGGACAACTTGGAGTCAGTTCTCTCCTTCCACCATGTGGGTCCCTGGGGATAGAATTCAGGTCCACAAACTTGGCAGCAGGTGCCTTTACCCACTGAGCCATCTCTCTCTCCCTCCTTGGTGAAGTTTTGCAAGCCTCCTTGGAAGTTGGGGCATGTGCAAAATGAACAGCAAAAACAACACATCTTTTAGAAAATATTATTTAATTTTATTTTACAGATATGAGTGTTTTGCTTGCATGCAAGTGCACTGGTACCATGCAGTGTCCTTAGCGGTCAGAAGAGGGGGTTAGATTCTGGAACTAGAATTATGACTGATTGTTAGTTGCTATGCCAGTGCTGGGAAACAAACCCAGGTCCTCTGCAGAGCAGCCAGTCCTCTTAACCGCTGATCCATCTCTCTGGCCCCAACAATAAGTCTTTTACTTTGTTGAATAAAGCCTCAGATAGATGCTTTCAATTGGCTAAAAAGTTAAATTGCTTCTAGGGTCTCCTGTGGGAATAACTGTGCACGATGTTTGCCAACCAATGTTCCATCCAGAATAGAATACATATTATTTGGTGTTTGGTTATGTATTGCACTTACTACCCTTTAAATGTATTTTTCTTATTTTGATTAATTTTTATTGGTTGTTTAAAATCAGTTATTATCTTGACATTTTTGTCTAAGACAGAAAGAAAAAAGATGGATAAAATTCAACTATCAGATGAAAATAGTGTGCTGGATAGCTTTAGTGTCAACTTGACACACCTGGGTTGAGGGAGCCTCAACTGGGGAATTGTCTCCATAGGGCTGGCCTGTGGCCATGTCTGTGGGGCATCTTCTTGATTGTTGAGTGATGTAGGAGGGCCTAGCCCACTGTAGGTGGTACCACCCCTGGGCAGGTGGGCCTATGTTGCAAAAGAAAGCAGGCTGAGCAGGGGCCAGGTGAGCAAGTCAGTAAGCAGTGATCCTCCATGGTCTGTGCTACAGCTCCTGCCTCCAGGTTCCTGCCCTGAGTTCCTACCTTGGGCTCCCTGATGAACCCAGGAGATGTAAGACAAATATACCCTTTCCTCCCCAAGTTGGTAGTGGTCAGAGTGTTTTGTCATAGCAATGAAGAGACAAACTAGGACAAATAGAAATTTTTCCATGAAATTTTCATTATAGCAAAGATTACTTTTTCTATAACCTTTGAAGTATAAAAATCTTTCACTTAAATCTCCCCTCCTCCTTGAAGACAGTCTTGCTCAGGCTTGCTAGGCTGGCCTAGAACTTGCTAGAACTTGTACTCTCTGACCCCATGTTAATAAAGATAAAGGTATAGACACTTCAGCAAAGCTTTAAATGCAGACTTTTTCTTAAGAAAGGAGTGTGAGGGGGCACTGATAGAGTTCTGTCTCTAGTCAGAGGAAGGAGTACCCCCTTTTTAGAAAAAATGTTTTTATTTTATATGTATGCATGTATTGTGTACATGTATGTAAGTGTACCCACGTTGTGCAATGCCTATGGAAGTCAGAAGAAGGAGTTGGATCCCCTGGAACTGGAGTTATAGATGGTTGTTAGCCGCCATGTGGGTGTTGGAAATCGAACCAACCTGGGTCTTTTGCAAGAGGCTCTTAACTGCTGAGCCATCTCTCCAGCCCCCAGGAGGAGTACCCCTTTTATTGGGTTGCTGGGGTAAGGTAGGGTCTGGTAATACTCTACATGATCATGAGTGTGTTTTTTTCTCTCTTTTTTTTGTGACAGAGTCTACTTGTAGCCTCAACTGTCCTGGAACTTACTATGTAGACCAGGGTAGCCTCAATCTCACAAATATCCACCTGTCTCTGCCTCTTGAGTACTGGGATTAAAGTTGTTTAATGCCACATCCAGTTTATAAGTGAAATTTTAAAGTTTTTCTCTTGAAATTAAAAAAGTTATTTTAATGTTTATTTATGATTTATGAGTGTGTTTGTGTGTGTGTGTGTGTGTGTGTGTGTGTGTGTGTGTGTGTATATGCAGGTCAGATGACAACTTGTAGAATCAGTCCTCTTCTTCCACCATGTAGGTTTCCGGGATCAAACTTGGGTTGTAGGCTTGGCAGCATGAATCTTTACTGGCATAGCCATCTCACTGGTTCTTTCCTGGCTCTCTTTTGAATTTTGAGAGATTTCTTCCTTGTGTAAGATACCAATCAGAATGGTGTACTGTCAGGTAATGAAAAGGATGACCAGGGTGATGTAAAAGAGATAATTGTCAGGAGTATTGGTGATGTTTTCTCAGAGGGCAAAGTCCAAAATCTTCAGGGACAGGTAGAAATCACCCAAGAAGGCCAGGCAGGGTAGAAAAGCTGGAATCAGAAAGCTCTCTCCACTTAAGTAACAAAACCTAGCTGGGTGTGGTGGTGGATGTGTTTAATCCCAACACTTGGGAAACAGAGGCAGGCAGATCTTTGTGAGCTTGAGGCCAGCCTGGTCTATATAGCGAGTTCTAGGCAAGCTGGGAATATGGAAGACCTTGTCTCAAAAAGACAAGAAATCAACAAACAAACAAAAACAAAGCTTTAACACCCTTCAGTATAGACCAAGCTATCTTTAGGCAACCCCATGCAGAAAATCAGATACTTTTGAGGGGCATAGTGACATATTTCTGTAATCCCAGCACTTGGGAGCCTGGGGAAGGAGACTCAGAAGCTTAAGACTAACCTGAGCTATAGAATAAGAGCCTGTCTGAAGAAAAAGATTCTAGGAAAAACTTATACCTAATCTCTTATGTCATTATAAAAGACTGTTAGCTTTCCAGGCCAGTATCAAGAATGTTTGCCCTTGCTGGGCATGGTGGTGTATACCTATAATCCCAGCACTTGGGAAGCAGAGGCAGGTGGATCTCTGTGAGATCCAGGCCAGATTGGTCTACATAGCAAGTTCCAGGTCAGCTAGTGCTACAGGTGACCCTGTCTCAAAAAACCAAAACCAGAAATAAGAATGTTTGCCCTCAACACTGCTATACCACTATTCAGCATTACACTGTAGGCCAGTGCAGAAAACAGAAGGAAGAAAAAGAAATGTTCGAAGCATGGAGGTGGGGGTGTTCTTCAGTTGGTAGAGTGCCTATCTAGCATGCACAAAGCTCTGGGTTCAATCCCAAGTACTGCATAAACTGGGCCTGGTGGCACATGCCTATAATTCTGTTGTAATCCCAGCGCTTGAAAAGTGGCAGGAGGGTCATCTTTAGCTACTAAGCTAGTTTGAAGCCATCTGGGTATACCTGGGACTCTTTTTCAAGTAAAAAATAAATAATCCATAGATAGATGCATCCTAGTGAAAAATGTTGAAAGACAAAGGAAAAATCAAGAGAAATATGACTTACTGTTTACAAGGGAATGCAAAACCAGCAGGTGACTTAAGTAACCTTGTTTAATCGAGTGTGAGTCCAGTTGACTTTATGGTGTCTTTCCTTCTGCTTTAGCAATAAGGCTCTGAATGTGCAGATTTGATTACTGCACATCACTCCCGGAATCCAGCTGGAGATGGTATCAGAAGTCGTGTTCCCTTCCCTCAACAACCTCCATGCCACAGGAAACCTCTCTGAGGTTCAGTTGTATTATCTGGATATACTGTCAGTAGTGCAGATTTAGAAAAGCAGTGAAGTATTTAAGCACAATTTGATGAAAAGGCTAGATGTGGGGCTGGAGAGATGATGGCTCAGTGGTTAAGCATGCTTGCTGTTCTTGCAGAGGACCAAGGTTCTGTTCCCAGTACCTATGTTGGGCTCACAACTACCTGGTTCTTCTATCTGTACAGGCAAAAATCCTAGTTTATCCAGCTCCAGGGGAATAGATTTTAGAGCTACAATTTTGGGCTATAGTTCCTAGGGCATCATTTTTTGGTCTTCATGCCATGCTATTAGAATAACTGACAGACAAGGAAACCATTTATAGTTGTGTTATGGAAGCCTTCTCCTTGTCTTTTCCTTTTGTGAATGAGCACCACAAGGCAGAAGTTCTTGTCAAGTCCTTTTCTTGCGAAGGTATCTTGGGGTTGGAGAGATAGTGCACCCATTAAAGGCTCAGGCTCATAACCAAAATGACGAGAGGAGACATCTTGGCAGGGCCTTTTTCAGGTTCTCTGGTTTGAAAGATGGAATGAATGGGCATTGTTTGGCAATTTCTAAGAATGGTGTCATGTAAGAGCTGCTGTTAGTGTAGGATCCAGATGATGAATGTTTGGTTAGTCCAGGCACCTCAGTGGTAAAAGTAGCGACCGTAATGATGGTGTTTGTTGCCTTACCCACATGGGTCCCAGGGACCGGACTCAGGTCATCTGGCTTGGTGGCAAGCACTTTTCCTGCTGTGTAGATATTGATAACTCAATTTAGGGAGTGTTTTGTGGTTGTTTTCCTGAGTCTGTCAGTGAAATCCAGAACCTACCCTCTGTTGTATGCATAGATGTGTATGTCTAGAAATAGGAGTTCTAATTCTGAATATAAATAGGCCTAGTAAGGTGGGACCTCATCCACTTGTTCTTCCTTTTGCCCTTCCTTTCTCTCCTATGTATCCTATTCTTGACTTCACGTATGGGGCAGCTTAGTGCTGATTGTTTAAATTTAGGAAATTGTAGAAAACTAAGTTGAATTTGTTCCTACGATTTAGAATTCAGTGTTACATCTTTTTTTACAAAATTTTATGTGTATGAGTGTATTGCTTGCGTGTATGTGAGTGTACCTGTGCCATGCAATGCTGCAGAGGTCAGAAGAGGGCCTTGGATTCCTCTGGAACTGGAGTTAAGGACAGTTTGTAGCTGCTATGTGGGTGCTGGGAATCAACTGCAAGAGTATTCAGTGCTCTTAGCTGCTGAGCCATCACTCCAGCCCCCAGTGTTACATCTTTACTATAGAATTCTTGTCAGTTTGGGGTTACTATTTTTCAACATGCTTGTGTTTTGTGTTTGTATTGTGTATGATGCATTGTATTGGGGAATATATTTGAGTGCCTAGTTTTGTTTTGTTTTGTTTTGTTTTGTTTTGAGACAGTGTCTCCCTGTAGCCCCAGCTGGCCTGGAACTCATATGTAGAACAGGCTGGCCTTGATCTCACAGAGATCCACCTGCCTCTGCCTCCCAAGTGCTGGGATTAAAGGTGTGTGCCAGCATGCTCAACTTCAGTGTTGTTTTTGATAGTCTTTGTATGACTGGTTATGTTCATTTATGTTCTTTGGAAGCTCAGTTGAGTCCACTTTTACATTAAAAAGATGATTCTTTCCCCTATTCCTTCCAAATAATGGAGGATACATTCAATAGGCTCAAAGAAAAAAAAAAAACAAACTATCAATCAACAGTCCTATATACAATAAAGCTTTCTTTCTTTTTTTTTTTTTTTTTTTTTGAGACTGTTTTACAGTTCTTTGGGCTGTACGATGCCCTAACCAGAAGGACAGAGCATTGGGAATTGTAAAGAAAGTATAAGTGCATATGTCTGATTCCTTTTCTTTTATTTTGAGACAGTGTCTCATGTAGTCCAGTCGGGCCTCAAACTTGTTATGTAGTTGAAGATAACCTTGAACTCATGATCCTCCAGCCTCTAATGCCTTATCAAGGAAAGGATCCAAAGAGAACTTCTGTCCTATTTTCCTAGGAAAGACATAGAAATCATTTGCTGCCCTATCATTAAAAAATGAAAAATGGGGGCTGGAGAGTTGGCTCAGCGGTTAAGAGCACTGACTGCTCTTGCAGAGGACCTGGATTCGAGTCCCAGCACCCACATGGCGGCTACAAACCGTCCTTAACTCCAGTTTCAGGGGAATCCGAAGCCCTCTTCTGACCTCCGTGGCATTGCATGACACGGGTGCACTCATATACATGAAGGCAATACACTCGTACACATAAAATAAAAATAATAAATAAAATATTTTTAAAAAAAGAAAAGAAAAATGAGGAACAGGAGAAGATGGCTTCTGGGACACAGCTTTAAGTGGTGTGTGTGTGTGTGTGTGTGTGTGTGTGCAAGCCATTACCTTTTAAGACAGATTGTCTCATTGGTCTGGGACATGCCAAGTAGGCAAGGCTAACTGACCAGTGAGCCCTTATGATCTGCATCTCTCCCCTGCCCTGGGATTGCAAGTGAGTACCACCATACCAGCTTTTCTTTGCATGAGTTTTTTTTAAAAAATATATTTTAAAAATATCTTATTATTTTTATTTTGTGTGTATGAGTATATTGCCTGCATGTAAGTAAGTGCACCCATGTCATGCAGTGCCCACAGAGGTCAGAAGAGGCATTGGAGCCCCTGGAACTGGAGTTACAGCTGGTTGTTAGCCGCCTTGTGGGTGTTGGGAATTGAACACAGGTCCTTTGCAAGAGCAGCCTGTGCTCTTAACCACTGGGCCATCTCTCCAGCCCCTGCCCAGCCCCACCTTATTCCTTTTATTTGCCAATAATAACACAAAGAAGATTGAAGGGAATCAAAGCTGCATAGGGCCCTGAAAATAACTGTAGATTGTAATAGGCAAAAAAAAGCAAACTCAAGTCCACAGGAACAAGGGAAGAAAATTAGAAATAATAAATAGGAGGTAAGTATAATGCAGATTGTAACTGTATACCTATACTCCTTTGTTTTTTAGCTGCTTTTGCATACATAAAATTCCATTAAGTAATGATTATTGTAATTTACTATGACATTTATAGATGTAATATGTATAGTAATAATACCACAAAGGGGTAGGGTGGTAGAGGTATAGGAATAATATTTTTAATGTATCTTATTATTTTAAATTGTGTGTGTGTGTGTGTGTGTGTGTGTGTGTACCTACAAGTGAGTGCAGGTTCCCACAGAGGCCAGAGGCATCAGAGTCCCTGGAGCTGGAATTATTGGTGGTTGTGATCTGTTTGATGTTTAACCACTGAGCAATCTCTCCAGCCCCGTAGGAGTGAGGTTTTTATAGCACACTAAAATCAAGTTAGTATAAGTCAAAAGCTGCTTCGGACAAGTTGGACATGGTAAGATCTAGAGCAATTGCCAGGAAAATAATAGAAAAGAGGGAAGGTGGAAGAAAGAGAGTAAAATTCTCTTGTTATAAAATATTTACTTAGTGGAAAAGCAATCAGAGGAAGAATAATAAAGGAACAAACATGAAATATATAGAAAAACTTACATGGTGAATATAAATTCACTGTATAATAACACTGAATGTAAATAGATTAATGCAGTAAAAGGCTGTAATTGTGAGAACGAACTAAAAAAACCCAGAAACTAGGTCTAGGGGTATGGGGCTATGGCTTAGTAGTTCATAGAGTGTTTATCTTGCATACATGAAGCCCTGTGTTTGATTCCCAGCAGCACAAAACAAAACAAAAAAAAATCCAAAACTCTAGCTCTAAACTGTAAGCTCTCTGGATGAGACAGGCTTTAGATACAAAGAGACAGAGGAGAGAGAATGGGGGAAACACAGAAACCAGCTAGAAGAAAAGTAGAATGGTAGCTCACATTATAATCCAGCACTCCTGAGCATGAGGTAGCCCTCAGAGTTCAGGCCAGCCTTGGCTACAGAATGAGGCTACCCTGTCTCAAGAGAAACAAAGCAACAGAAAGGAATGACTGTAGTAATAACAGGTGAGATAGACTTTGACAAAAAAGTCAACGGTCAGTTATTCTCAGCACTTTGACTAGTAAGGAGCCTATGCACTGACTACTGCTCACTGCAAAAAGAAGCTTCTCTGGCCGAGGTTAAGAACAGCACTAACCTATGGGTATTAACAAACATTTAGAAGGCAGTTTGACAACATGTTCATTTAGTAAAATCACAGTAGTAGGTTCCCCTGAGATCTATGACATCCTGATCTATGTGTTTTTGACCAGGTTGGCTGTACCAGGCAGAAACACCTGCCTGTGGAGCAGGCTTCATATCCAATCAGAAAGCTATTGGTTCCCCCATGACCTTCATGCCACTATTGTACCAGGGGGTGTGGGAGACAGGCTTGAGCCTAGGGTGATATTGCAACTGTCAGGGTCACGTGGTTTCCAGGAATCCAGTCTCTGTAATCTGAAACCCAGTATGCTAATGAGGCATCCTACCCTCTATTCTGTGATAGGACATTAAGTCTGTTATGCTAATAGGATGCTGTCTGTTATGCTAATAAGGTATCCTACTTGCTGTACTGTGATAGGACGATAAACATGATATGCTAATGAGGTATCCTACTTGCTGTGCTGTGATTGGACCACTATCCCTATATAAGCTTGTGCCTTCCTGCAATAAACCAGACCTGTGTCACTGAACCTGGTCTCCTGTGTCTGAATGCACCTCTGCTGACACAGTCTCCTCACCAGCCCTGGGGTCCAGGACCTGGCAGAAGTAGAAGAGCTGCCTCAGCACCAGGTGAGCAGAAGAGCAACCTCAGCCCAGGGCAGGCAGAAGAGTAGCCTCAGCCCAGGGCGAGTGAAGGAGCAGCTTCAATGCCCGTGAGAATGAAGGAGTGGCCACCGCTGGTGGTGACCACAAGGGGGGACATCTTACTTGTCAAATTAGTATTGTAGCACTCACAGTTCACTCGGGAATAGCACTGGTGACTTTTCTCCTCCTGTCACTGTCCTCCAACCAAAGTGTGTTGTGTCTTTGGCAATAGGGTCTTACCATCTAGTTATGGTGAGCAACCAACCAAGAGCAATGATGATAGCTGTGTTATTTCAGGGGCTCCTGGGCCTCTGTGACAAATAACTGTAGGGAGGTATCCCAACCTGGTACTGAGATTTTCATTTAATAACCAATGTCTACCAAGGGAAGCATTGTCCACCCAAGCGTGGTACCTGCATTCAACCTCTTTTTTTAATTTTTTTAAATGATTTTTATTTTTATTTATTTTAAATTCTATTTATTATTTTTATTTTGTGTATGTGTATTGCCTGCATGCACTTAAGTGTGCCTGTGCCATGCAATGCCTGTGGAGGTCAGAAGACAGCATCAGATTCCCTGGAACTGGAGTTTCAGATGGTTGTTAGCCACCATTGGATGTTAGGAATTGAACCTGGGTCCTTTGCAAGATCAGCCAATGTTCTTAACCACTGAACCATCTCTCCAGCCCCTATTTTTATTTATTTTTAAATTATGTGATGTGTGTGTGCATGTGCATGTGTGTGTGTGCAGTGCCTGCAGAGGCCCGAAGAGGGAATTGGATCCCCTGGAGCTGGAGTTACATACAGGTAGCTGTGAGCCACCCAGAGTTGGTGCTGGGAACCAGATTGGTCCTTTGGAAGAACAGCCAGTACTCTTACCCCTGGAGTTATCCCTCCAGGCTCTTCCTTTTTAAAAAATTATATTTTAAAATTAGCTTACATACATGCTGACAATACAGTCATACACATAAAATAAAAATAATAAAATATACTCAGGAGGCAGAAGCAGGTGTGTTGTGGGTCCTCCTCAGGCCAGCTGTGAAGACCCTGCCCTGGATCAGGTCCCTTGCTGATTGGGGGGTGGGGGCAAGAGACGCGGAGCCTACATACAGACACCAGGAGTCAGGTAGAAGCAAGCACTAGGGGAGGTGCTGCAGGCCTGTTTAATGCAGGAGAAGGCAGGCCTTATACTTCCCTTTCTCCATCCCCAAGTCCCTTTAGTCAGTGTATCATTTTCTGGTTGGTCCACGCTGGCTGCACAGTCTGTTTGCATTAGCAGTCACTAGACTCATGAGCAGGGTACAGAAGCACGGGCTCCTTTTCATGGGCTATTTATGGGCCAGGAAGTGACGTGAACTCTCGCTGAATCCCAGGGCTCTGGGTCCACGCCATCTTTGGAGGCCTCCTGCTACATTTCCACCTTTTTCTTTAAAAATGACTGTCTAGTGAGAGCCTGTAGGCAGCTCCACCTTGGGAGGACCCTAGGATTATGGACTGTGCCTGTCTTAAATTGTCCTATTGGGCATGAACCCTACCCATCACTGGAACATGGGCATACGCGTCCATGTCCTGGCTTAGGTTGATTCAACCCGACAGGAACTTACCCATCATTGGCTACCAGCCCTCCAAGGAGTATTGTCCCCAGGGCATCAGTTGAGGTGGGGAATTATCTATAGGAGGCCTCATACATCTGTGTAAGCCAAGTCTGTCTGGCTGCATAGGGCAGGTTGAAATCATATTCGTGTATTGCTCTGAGGGCCTGATACAGAGTGAATTTTTTTTGACTATGGGAATGAAGAACAAGGCATTTAAGAAGTAGAAAGAGAAGAATAATTATGCCTGTCAGGAGTAGGTAAGTGACAATCCAAGACGGGTCAAACAGTGCTTTTAGATTAGACCAGATTTTTTCTAAGAACAATGAATTGATGTCCAGTGTCGGGGCGTGGGTATAATTTAGAGCAATAATTTGATTAGTTAGTAATATAGAGTAATTAAGAAACTTTTGATTCCAGTGGCCGTGAATATAGTGTGCAAGTTGTAGGCGCACTTCAGTAATATTTTGCACATTATAGGGGGTCAGACAAAGTGACTTAAAGCGACGGTCACAGGCTAGCAGAGCCATGTCTTTGGTGATTGCCAGCTCTTCACTCAAGAGATCAATCTGTTGTTGTAACACATTAATTGCTTGATGAAGATGCTGATTGATAAGGGACTGAGTGTGAAAGGTAGAGGAGGTTTTGGACACGACCTCACTGAGTGTCTCCACAGTAGTGGAGGATTGGGTGATAGCCACTGCAATGGTGGTGGCTGCACCTAATGCAAGGATGATGGCTGAGATGAAAGTGGCAGTGACCCCAAAAACCCGTTTTAAGTGGGGGGCCTGTGACAAGGCTGTCTGCTTTATAAGGGTGACAGCATGGAAGTGGGTTGTATTGGTGACTGGAACCCAAAGGGCCACAGGTTCATGCATAAAGAGAACTATGTGAGCAGGATGGTTCCAACAGGCCACCAGTACACAGGTGGTGTTGGTATCAGAGTAATTGAGTTGTCCCCGAGGGTCGGAGGTAATGTTGGCTAGCAATAAGGCAAACGGGCTGCACGCAAATGGGGGTAGGGGGCCAGGATGTCATATGATCAATGGATGTAAGGATTTTGTTTTTGGCACAAGTAGAGTGATTGGTGTTAGTGTAAGTGCCATTGGAAAGCTGAAGGCCCTGCTATGCCAGTAATGGCCTTATGTCCATGCAGGTGTGCGGGCCACAGAGGTCCCAGTTACTGAGTATTGACTCGCGGTTGATATGGGAGATCTTAATGCCGCAGGGATAGGTGGGGGCCAGCTGTCTTCAACATCCTAGGGGGTGATCAGAGGGGAGTGGCTGAAGTGGCAGAAGGGAGGGATGGCATGGTTGGGCTTAGGGAGGCATCTCTGCCATGGTATGGGGAGCGTGAGGAAAAAGGGTGCAAGGGAGCGTGTGTGTGGACAGTTGGGGAGTGGTGGGCATAGAATAGCAAGGCAAAATGGGGGTGGAGGGGTGGCAGCCCCCTCCACCCCCCCGCCATGATTGCCCCCAGCATAGCGAGGACTGAAGCTACATCGGTGTTGTTGAAGGTAGGGGAAAGGCCTTTGAGTTTAAGCATGTAACCCGAGGAGGCATTGCTGACATAATCTTGGACAGTCAGGTTGAACAGCCCAATGCATGAGGATGCATTGTTAGTGGTGAAGCATAGAGAGTTATTTAGGGGCCAGGAGCCATTGAGTGATTCCCAGGAAGTAACTGGGTCCATGGAGGGGAGGCCAAGCATAGAATTAGTTGAATAGAGGGTGGGGAAGGCTGGGGAATGAAGTGATAAGTGCAAGAGTATAGGCAGGGAGGGGACCAAGGCCCAGAGATCATGGGCCATGGCAGGGGCGGGGAAGAGCAAACCAATTATCCAGATAGCGGTTCCTGGGGGTCCCGTTGGTCAGTTGCTGGTCTCACATCTCTCACTGGAACCCATACTGGCTTTGTTTCTGTCTCAGGAAACACAAGCATAGCCTTACCCTCTTGTTAACAAGGGGGCAGGCTGTTGCCATTGACATGTTACAGGGTCCTTCCATCTCACTAGTGGCTGGGGTGTAGGCCTAGGTATGGTAGCCCAGTGTTTGTAGGCCGGGCTCAACCCATTTTCATCTAAGGACAGGAAAATAATGCTGAACAGAGCTTCAAGTAGAGCCAGGTGCGGGTCCCTTTTAGACTCAGGGTTAGCAAATTTTTGTAATGTTTCTTTGAGGGTTGTATTTGCCCGCTCCACAATGGCTTTTCCCTGTGGATTATAAGGGATGCCAACGGAGGGGCTAATTTTCCATGTTGGCAGAAATGATTGGCATTGTAGTAGAGAGGTGTAAGCTGGCCCATTATCAGTTTTTAGGGTCCATGGCACTCCCATTACCAGCATTGCTGATTTGACTGCCTTAATGGTGTGTGAGGCCTTTTCACCAGTTTGAGTGATGGCGAAAAGAAAGGAAGAGTAGGTGTCAACAATGACATGGACATACTTAAGATTACCAAAGGAGTTGTAATGGGTGACATCCATTTGCCAGAGGGCATTGGGTAGGAGACCACGCAGGTTAACTCCATATTGGTTGAGGGGGCCTAAGGGAGCAAGGGGTGCACATGTAATGTAAGGTCTGCTCAGATGTTTGCATTGAGAGATGGGTAGGTTGGGTAGAAGGCAGTGCAGACTGCAAGGAGAAAGGTGAAATTGTTGGTGTAAGGCTCTGGTTTGTTCTACTATGGGAATCTCTACAGACATAAGTTTATCTACTTTGTCATTTCCCTTCGCCAAGATCCTGGGGAGCTTGGTGTGTGATCTTATGTGGGAGATGTGCCAGGGCCATTGTCTGTTATCTAATATGATCTGGAGAGCTCTCATGGTTCTAGTTATGGGATCATTGTGGCCTTTTACCCGAGCAAAGGGAAGACATCTGGGGCCTGAACCGCATACTGGCTGTCAGAGAATATGTTGAGCAGCTCAGTCTGGCAGACCTGGAAGATATTTAACAAGGCCAGGAGCTCCCCCAACTGGACAGAGCTGGGATTAGCTTGGACATAATAGGTGTCATCCTTTCCCGTGCGCTGAATGACAATGCCATAACGGGACTTATTGGCATCCGAGAAAGCTAACATGGCTAAAGGTAAGGGTTTTTTGCAGGGGGAAGCATGTGGCTGAGTGATGATTTCCAAACAGGCCAGGCTGGCCAGTTGCTTATCTCGGGGAGTATGGTTATCCAACTCGCCTGTGAACCCAGACATCATTAGTTGGAAAGCCAGAGAGTCTGCCCATAATGTTTGGGAATGTTTAAGAGGAAAGGGCAGTATAATTTTGTCAGGTTCCTTTCCGAATATGCGTCTGGCTGTTTGTCGGGCCTTAACTGCTAACTTAAAGGCAATATCATACTTAGAGCTAAGCCTAGTTAGGTCCAAGGTAGCCAGGTGGAGACACACCAGGGGGTCTTGCTGCCATAGCACCCCCAAGACACCATTTTTAGTCCAGAGGATCAAGGCCAGTAATGGTTCTGCTGGGTCATGATGTCTGAGTGACACAGACTAGAGTATATGATCTATCTTATTAAGAAGATTTTTAGCTGGCTGGGTGAGAGGGATCCTTGAAGTTGGTGAATTATGGCCTTCCAACAGGGAGAACAAGGCCCGGAATTCCAAGTCAGGGACCGGTATGAATTGCTTGAGCCAGTTTATAGTCCCACAGAGTTCTTGGAGCTCAGTCAAGGTATATATAATTTTTTGTAAGATAGAAGGATTAAGTGGTTTAATTACTGTATCTATGTGGTAGCCAAGGAATGTGAAAGGTTGGATGTATTGTAACTTGTCTCATGCAATGTGGAGACCTAGACATTCTAGATCGGCAAGCAGACTGGGTATTGTAACCTGTAGAGAATTGTGAGATTTGTGTGCTACCAGTATGTCATCCATATAGTGGATGACAATTAGGTCCTTGGGGATGTTGGTTAAGGCCTTATTAACATATAACTGATAGGCTGTGGGGCTATTTTTCATACCCTGTGGCAGTACCTTCCATTGGTATCAGATCGGCTTGGCTGTTCTTTGAAAGTTGGGCTCCCATACTGTGAAGGCAAAGTGAGGTCTATCTTGTTCTGTTAGGGGGATTTGGAAGAAACAATCCTGGATATCAAATACTATGATATGATGTGATGGGGAGATGGCTGTAAGGTGTGGTATGCCTGCTGGTAGCAAGCCCATTTTTTCCATCTGGGCATTGACTGCTCTAAGATCTTGGAGAAGTCTGTATTTCCCCAATTTCATTTTAACAACAAATATCAGGGTATTATGTTTACTGAGAGAGGGCTCGATGTGACCAAGTCTCAATTGTTCAGCTACCAAATTTTTGAGGGCAGATAATTTAGGTTCTATTATAGGCCACTGGTCCACCCAAATGGCGTCATTAGAGAGCCAGGTAATGGGGATCAGCTAGGGGGCCAAGATTGGAGTCGATCCTGGGCAGGCAGTGGCCATTAGGATTGGGGGTGTTGGGCAAGGTGTTGTCCTCTCCCTGATAGTCTCAAGTTATTGTGGAGCATGATATCATCATAAAACATGCGGTCATTTGTGGTAAGGACCTCACCCATGTCCTCTAGGACGTCTCAGTCCCATAAGTTATGGGGAATGTCCACTCCTATGGGGGTAACTGTGCCCTGGTTTCCATCCAAGTCCTTCCAATATACTGGACGTGTGACCAGCTTGGTATCTTGTTTGCTGCCAACTCCTTTTGTTGGTGGGCCTGGCCGTTATTTCCAATGAGGGAATTTAAGGGATTCAGTTTCCGATATAATGGTGACATCAGCCCCTGTGTCTACCAGGCCCTTTATGGCAGTCCCATCTAGGAACAGGGCCATTAGTGGGGAGTGATTGAGAATTGGGAGGGTCCATAGTATCTGTCTCATTTCCCCTCTTGTGGGCAGGGCTGATGGGTGCCCTGGGTGAAGTTTAAAGGAGCCGAGTCCGGCTGAGGTTGTGACGTACAGTCCTTAGCCCAATGGAACTCCTTTTTGCACTTGGGGGAGCGAGTTTTGGGGTGGGCTGTACCTTTTGGGCAATGGCTACGAAAGTGCTCAAGCCCCCCACAGTTCCAGCAGCCTTCCCATGCGCCAAAGTGGGTGGGTTTTCCTTGTGACAAAAGAGTCTCCAAGGAAGCAGTCAAAGCCTCAATAAGGCCCGCCCTGGGGTCTAAGTCTCTAGTAGCAGTACCCATTTGTGAATGTTATCATTGCGGACAGGCACAATAGCATTACGAGTAGGGGTGTTTAGGCCCTCCCAAGTTAACTGTTTGATAAGCACCAGATTCCACCCTCCGCTCTACTGCCTCGGTGACTCAGGTAAGGAAGTCCGTGAAGGACTCCCCTGACTGTTGAATCAAATTATGGAAAAAGACTTGTGGGTCACCGGGGGAGCAACATTTAAGGGCCTTAAAGGCCAAGTCAGAAACTTGTTGGAAATAGGCATGGAGGCCAATAGTAGATAGGGAGATGGGGTCAGTATATTGTCTGCATCCCATGAGCATGTCCAATGTAATGTTGAGGCCATATTGGAGATTTAGGCATGCCTGGTTTTCAGCCTGATTGTCATAGGCTGCACACCAGTTTAGAAAGACTGAGGATTCTAAGACTGCCTTTAGTAAGTTATTGAAATCATAGTGGGTTTGTAAATGTAAGGACCACTGGCAAAGAACCTGTTTGAAATATGGGGAGTCAGGGACTGATTGCTCAGCTGCCTTGCAGATAAGAACGAGGTCAGCAAGGGGGGTGGGCAGCCATGGATGCTGCACAGCATCAGGGCAACGTTAACTGGAAATGAGGACAAAGGCGGGTGAGGGTTTAAGAAGGGCAGCCTAGGAGGGAGGGGCACAGTAGTAGGGGAAGGGGTGGGATGGTTATTGGGGGGGAGAGAGTAACTCCTTCCACGGGTATTGGGGTGGGGGAATTTCTGGGCATGGTAACTCTAGGAGAGTATCCTGAGATATAGGCAAAGGAGCTCCTTCCTTATTGGAAGTGGGCACAGAGGTGGTGTCCACCTCCGGGTCCAGGAGGTCCGGGGTCAAGGTAATAGCCAGATCTACAGTAGATTGCTCCTGGCAGTGCTTGTTGTGGGCCGAGATGACTTCCTCAGGAGAGGAGGATTTAAGCCTAGCAATGATGGTTAGGAGGATGGGTACGATCGATGTGGGGGGAGTGAACCCTGACCCGACCTCCCTTTTTTGGGCCAGGAAGAGGACCCACATACATGTGTCAGGGTCCCACATGTTTTCAGGGGAGACCCAAGAAGCGAAATTAATGGATTCATCCCAAAAGTGTTCGATATCTTTTGGTTTCACTTTCAACCCTCTGGTTTTAAGGAGCACCTGGAGTGCTGCCATTTGTGGTTCCCTGCATTGTGGATTTAAATTGCCCATTGTGGGAGGGTCTTATGAAGCGGAATTTGCCACAAAGGTACAAGAGTGTGACTACCAAGAGGGCACAAAGGAAGCAAAGGAGCACTGTGAGCCACTCAGATGTAAACCGCCCCAACATGTAAGGGTGTATCAGATCCAAATGTCTTGTGCTTAGTGAGGGACTTCTGAAGGTTGTGACCCCTTCAGCTGTATGCTCACATGGTGTCTCTGGGACAGGCAACAGGGTGACCTGAAGCCTGGGCTCTGAGTTTGGGGTGGATCAGCCCTTATGTGAACTCACTGTGATGAGCTGAGAGGGGAGAGGTGCTGACATGGGTTTCAGGACCACATGGCGGAGTGTGCCTCCCTGGTCTAACAAACTAGTCTAACAATAAAAATGACAGACAGGGTGGAGGGAACAGAAGAGGGGGCTACTCACTCACCCTCGAGCAGCTGAAGAAACAGACAAGTCCAGGGGCCTACTTACCGAACGAACCCAGGTTCTGGGTGTCACCAACACTGTGGGCAGCTGTGTCACACAGGCCAGCTGTGAAGACCCTGACCTGGATTGGGTTCCTGCTGATTAGGGGGGTGGGAGCAAGAGGCACAGAGTCAACACACAGACGCCGGAAGTCGGGTGGAAGCAAGCACTAGGTGAGGTGCTGCAAGTTTGTTTAATGCAAGAGAAGGCAGGCCTTATATTTCCCTTTCTCTGCCCCCAAGTCCCTTTAGTCAGTGTATTGTTTTCTGGTTGGTCTGGCTGCACAGTCTGTGTGCATCAGCAGTCACTAGGCTCATGAGCAGGGTACAGAAGCACGGGCTCCTTTTGGCAGGCTCCTTTTCACGGGCTATTTACAGGCCAGGAAGTGACATGAACTCTCGCTGAATCCCAGGGCTCTGGATCCATGCCATCTTTGGAGGCCTCCTGCTACACAGGTGGTTCTCTGTGAGTTCAAGGCCAGCCTGGTCTACATAGCAAGCTCCAGGCCAGCCGAGGCTGCAGAGAGACCCTGTCTCAAACAAAACAAAACAAAACAAAACAAACAAAATAATAATAAAACATTTAAAAAGTAAATAAAAAAGCGGCCACTTGGCGGCTGCCCGAAAAAAAAAAAAAAAGTAAATAAAGTAGTGGGTTTCTGTAAGGGTTTCTCATACATCCTTGGTTTTGGTTAACACTATCCCACCCTCTTTTCTCCATTGCCCCCCTCCTCTCTCTCTGCTTAAATCTTCATACAATAATGTAACGCAATTAGATCTCTGACCTGTTTATCTCAAGCTTCTGAGGATCTTCATTTTCATTCACCTTTTGGCACATTTGACTTAGAATTTGTTTTTTTTCCTTTGAAGTAAATATATGAATATTTGCAGCTTTATCAAGATAAAATAGATATATAGAAAATCCTGGAAGTACTTAACATGGACAATGTGATGAGTTTGGACAGGTGCATATATTTGTGATACTGTCACCATCATCGAGGTAATAAGCCTCCATCCTCTCTGAAAGTTTCCTGTGTCACTCTTGGGTGTGGTGAGAACATTTAGCAGGACATCTGTCCTCTTGAAATTGTAAGTGTAGCATGCCTGTTGTTCACGCTAGGTGCCGTCTTGTGCAGTAAGCTCTAGGCTCATTCCTCGTGCATCACTGTAACTTCATAACCCTCTGAACACCAGCTCTCCCTCCACCCTGCCCTCGGCAGCCACTTTCCTATTTTCTGCTTCTTGAGTTTGACTACTTTAGATACTACTTCCTGTAAGTGGAACCTTGCAGCACTCCTGTGACTGACTGACTCCACTTGGTGTCATATCCTCAAGATTCGTCCTTGTTTTTGTAAACGATAGGCTTTCCTTATTTGTAAAGGCCGAGTAATGGTCTGCTGCATCTATATGCCTCACTGGATCATTCCTGTCTAATGTCCTTAAAAGAGATATTCTTACTTAATGCCAGTGGTCATTCCATGTGACTTGGAGCTTAAAAACAGATGATGTCAGAATTGAAAACCAATGGTGAACCCCAGTGGATGTGGGGACAGGTAGGGAATCTAACAGCAGTCTAGACTGGGTATGAGAAGTCCTCCAAGGGACACTGAAGTTGGTCCATTCCTGAATACAGCATTTCTTCAGTCACCTGCAGCATTCCAGGTGACTGAGTACTTAGTGACTCTTACCTTTCTTCTCACAGCCATCTAATTACAGATGTTTATAGCAAACTCTCTTTCCTGCTGTATTAGACTCTTAGAAGCCAATTAAAATGTGCTGTGGGCTACAGCTCACCTGGCTATTTACATTGTTGGCTTTATCCTCTGCCCTAGCCAATCTGCTTCTAAAAATTTAAGGTAGCTGGGTGTGGTGGTACAGGCCTTTAATCCCAGCACTCTGGAGGCAGAGGGAGGCAGATTTCTGTGAGTTCAAGTTGGAGCTTTGGGACTGTGGGAAAATTACTTAATGCAATTGATAATTATGAACAGCTCTTATGTTATTCATAAATTACCAGTTCACGTAAAATGCTTGAAGCTTGCGCAGTCAATCCATAGTCCATTCTCTTTAACATTGGCCATGGTTATGGTGAAAAGTAGCCTGTGAATAGATATTCTCAAATGAAAAAAAATTAAAATAACCTGTAAGCCAGACAAGGTGTAATCCTAGCACCCTGAAGGTACAGGCAGGAGAACATGAAGATACTAAAATGCTCTGGCCATGAGCCTCTTAAAAATTTGGGTTGTTTGCTTTCCATTTCTAGTAGGTTGTCATTCCATCTGCAGTGACCTGCTAGCCACAAATGTTCAGGGTTTTCCTTTTGGAGGGGTGTATTTTCTTTAGTTTTGTTACTATTTCTCTGACTATATTCAGTGATTCAAATTCTTGGTGAAAAGGACTCACAGGAATTTCTTTTTCTTTTCCTGGTCCTTCTCTGCCATTCCTCAGATCTACTGTTCATGTGGTAGACTCATTAGCCAGCTGTAGTTCTGAGATGGTGCTGTTGACTAGCAATCTCTAAAGGAAGGTCTGATTCAGGTCGAATTCTTGGAGATGAACTTTAAAAATTAAGATTTGTAGGACTGGTCAGATGACTCAGCGGGGTTAGGAGCACTGACTGCTCTTGCAGAGGACCCAGGTTTGATTTCCCAGTGCCCACAAAGCAGCTAACAACCATCTGTAACTCCATTTCCAGGGGATCTGATACCCTTTTCTGTTCTCCTTGGGCACTTCACAACACGGATGCACTTACATATACATGCAGGCAACACACTCATACACATAAAATAAAAATAAAAAAAATTTAAATGAAGGATTTGCTTGAAGAGTGTTATAAGGATTTCTTAATAAAATTGTTTAAACAAGTGTAATTCAAACTGGATTGGTTCTGTTTTGTTTGCCTCTCACAGTGGATGGTGAGGCTCCCTTTCTGTTTGCCACATGGAAGGCACTTGGTAATTACTGCTAAGAGTGGGAGAAGTGTGTGTGAGTATTTGAATGAATGACTTTATATCAGTACCTCAAAGAATCTCCACCTTTTTAAAAAAATTTTTATTGAATTTTTGTGTATTTCATACAGGACATCTCAAACATTCTTTTTTTTTTCCCTTGAGTCACTAGGGCTTTTATTTTGCACAAAGTGCCACTGGGAATCTTGCCTGTGGCCACCTTATAGGTTACACTGGAAGTGTGAGGGCTCTTGACATTAGTTGGGAAGTGAGATGACAAACAATGATTTGGACCAATCACATGATTACAGAGCTGGGGTTTCCAACAGGGCTCCAGGTGGTCAGGTGTGGCTTTGGACCTCTAGGGAAGCAGTGGCAGGAGGGGGAGCTAACTACAGAGACCTGGCAAACACTGGGCCAGCCTCCAGCAGCCTCAATATCAGGGGTAGGGTCCGCAGCCAGTGGTGACTAAGGGCTCTGGGGATGGCTGGACCATTTTTTACTTAGCCAGGGAGTTTCCGAAGGACCTGCCGACAAACTTGGCCTTCCTGCCCAGTTCCTCTTCAGTTCTGAGGATCTGATTGTACTTAGCCAAACACTCTGATTGGCAAGGTCACCAGTCCTAATCTGCCCAGTGCAGAGTCCCACCTCCAGGTCAGCTGTAATAGGGCACCTTCTTGACCATAGCTAGGCCATGTTAAAGTTTAGGCTGACTCTAGTCTCTGAAATTATCAGGCAGTTGGCCCAGGGTATGGGAACACATGTCAGCTGGACCCCAGTTGTCTTGGGAACAGGTCATAGTGTCCTGGAGAGCATCTGCTAACTGCAGATTTATAGTTTCTGTGGGTTATGCTTGGCTTGCTCCTGCAAAACAGTAATTGTTGCCTAATAGAATAGAAATTAAGGGGACTCTCCACCTGTAAGCTTGGGAACTTAAATTTTTCACCCCTGATTATGGTTTCTCTGTATAAAATCTTATCCTAGAGATGGTTTGGGGATATACACTTGGGTTCCGACACCCTTGTGTAGTAGCCCTGGCCAGTAACTACTTTCATTCAACAAAACTTTGTCTGAGTGGTCTTCTCTGGTGAAGCACCCCACAACATAGCAATGAAGGTATCTTTAGTCTCCTCAGCGCAATGGGACACCATGATGCCCCGACCATTAGACTGAGCCATCTTGCACACCTGCAGAGACTCAGTCACAGAGCCAATTTGGTTCACTTTGAGCAGGAGGCAATTGAAGGACTTTTCACCCACACCTTGGCAATCTGCTTTGGGTTGGTCACTGTGAGATCATCCCCAACTACCTGGATGCCTGTACTAGCTGTGAACTTCTGCCAAGCTTCCTGGTCATCCTGGTCAAAGGGGTCTTCAATGGACACCACTGGTAGTCTCAGATGAAGGACTTATACAAGTCAGCCATCTGGTCAGGTGTGATGAACCTGCTGGCGTCATCAGGAGACTTGAAATCCAGGTCATATTTGCCAGACCTAGAGAACTCGGAGGCAGCTACATCCATGCCGATGACAACCTTGTCAGTGCAGCCAGCCTTCCCAATTGCATTCTTCAGCAGCTCCAGGCCTTCTTTGTTCTCCAGGATGTTGGGAGCAAACCCACCTTCATCACCCACATTGGTGACATCTTTCCCATATTTCTCCTTGATGACATTCTCCAGGTTGTGGTCAACCTCTGCTCCAATGCTCATGGCTTCTTGGAAGCTGGAAGCACCCATGGGGAGGATCATGAAGTCCTGCATGGCCAGCTTGTTGCCAGCGTGGGAACCACCATTGATCATGCTGAAAGCGGGGACTGGCAGGATGACTTCAGGGTTACCAGCCAGGTCCATAATGTGTCAGTAGAGGGGCACACCCTTCTCTACAGCACCAGCTTTGCAGACAGCCAGGGATACTTCCAGGATGGCATTCCCGCCAAACCTAGATTTATTTTCAGTTCCATTGATTTCAGTCATCAGTATGTCAATCTTCATCTGCTCTACTGTGTTATGTCTTGTCAACCAGAGCAGGTGCAATAGTTTTATTGATGTGCTCAACAGCTTTTGAGACACCCTTCCCCATGTAGCCTGTCTTATCATTGGGCACAGCAGCTTGGAAGAGACTTTGCAATGTAGAGGTCAACCTCAATAGTGGGATTTCTGAGAGAGTCAAAGATCTCTCTGGCATGGATCTTGAGAATAGACATGGTGAATTCTGGCCACTGGTTCCCACACAGGAAGGGAACAGGCGGTACTGTGGACACTGAGGAGAGTGATCAGAGCAGAGTGGCTGGCCTCAAGCATTCTTAATCATCTTTATACCTCTGTCCCCACTGGCACCTTCCTAGAGCTCCCCCAGCTGGAGTCCATATACTCTGTCATCCCTTTTAAGGCCCACTGTGTCAAGTCAGGGTCCACAGACGTTCCCCAGTACAAGTCCATTCACTGAGGTCTAGTCAGCCTATCTAGAGTTCCTTGTTTTAGGAAGATCAGCTCTTCTTCACCTGGCAGCAATCAGTTGCCAATATTTCTTTGTTAAGATTGGAGCCTGCTGTTCATTTTCCCAGTTCTATGCTGGGTTTTTGTCTGCCTGAGTTTGCATGGGACTTGTGTATGCTGACACCTTTGCCATGTAATCATATAAGCAGGTTCTCGGGAGCTTGTAGGACTCTGTTTCCATATGGTCCTGTACCTCCTCCCTGGCTCTTACAATCTTTCTGCCCCCTCTTCTGTGATGGTCCCTAAGGTGAGTGGTTGGGTGGGTGAAGTTTAATATAGGAGTCCTGTCCATGGACCAGCAATCTACAAACTCTTAATCTCTGTTTTGGTCATTTGTGACCTTTTGTGTTCCTGTCCCTCTTTTGCATGAAGGATCTTCATTAATGAGAATTGAGACATTCATTAGTGTCATCTTCATTACCCCTGTTCTATGTTCCATGTGCCTTAAATGGAGAGGTTGCATTGTAGATATGTCACTTAGGCCTGGGAAATTCATAGACAATGTCTGTGTGTGACCAGTTGTGGTACTTGGTAATAGTCTCCGACAGGTGCAAAAATAAACTTCTTTGATGAGTGGTGGCTGGATATTTGTCTATGAATATAAGGATACATATTTTGCACATAGCAAGAAATTACATTAGTCTGGGGATGTAACAGTCTTGGGGTTTTCTCTAAGATCGATGACCTCTCTAGCTATGTGTATTTTGTTATGTTTACAGTACCATGCTAGAGTTTCCTCCCATTGAGTGGGCTTTTGGTCCAATTAGGTAGCTGTTGATTGGCCCCAAAATAAAAGTCCCACTACTGCACCAATGATGTATATTATGCTGGCCACTGATGTGGTTATTTGGTTTTGAAGGTGGTGTTGGACCATTGATTGATGTTTTCCCTTGGCCTCTTCATAGTGCTTTCCAAAGCTACGAGAGCTAGCCTTCAGGGAAAGTGGTTTCCAGGTTGGTTCCAGGTCCATTGCCCCAAATCCTGTCTGAAGTATGTTCTGTTTTCAGCAGTAGGGTCATCAGGTTCTGGGAGGCCATCAAGGGCTGTGGCTATAGCCTGTGTATTTTTGGGAGTCTCTTAATTTGAGGAATTCCTTGGGCCACCCTGGCCAGCAACTCAAAAGAAGGTTTCTCCTGTCTAGCGCTATTTCTTGTTATGTAGCCTTTAGCTATACACATGGACTCATGTAGAGATATTATATGTATATTTGTCATCAGGTTGTTGGACAAATATGATTCCCTCTACGTTATTACACTAGTTGGGCATTATTTATCTCTCCTCTCTCTTTTCCTGTCTGACCCTTTCACCATGGCTTCCCTACTGAAAGTGTCCCAGTTTCCCCCATTTCTCCCTGGATAATACCAGTCTCTTATGGTCCCACCTCTCTTGAGCACCTTATTTCTTTTTATTCCCAAAGTTCCTTATATAACCTTCCCTTCTCCCTCCCATTTAAATACTCCCATTTTATCCATTTTTCCCTTAATAACATCTGTTTTCTACTGTTCTTCTCTCTCAGGTTCCTTCTTTCCCTTTACCTCCCTGGCTCCTTTCATTAACCTGGTTCCTGTAGTTATAT
>NW_008328707.1:788185-793378 GCF_000622305.1 Nannospalax galili
TTGATGTGGTTATTTGGTTTTGAAGCTGGTGTTGGACCATCGATTGATGTTTTCTCTTGGCACCTTCATAGTGCTCTCCAAAGCTATGAGAGCTAGCCTTCAGGGGAAGTGGTTTCAGGTCAGTTGCAGCCCTATTGCTCCAAATCCTGTGTCCAAAGTATGTTCTGTCTTCAACAGTAGGGTCTTGCCTTCAAGTTCTGGGAGGCCATCAAGGGCTGTGGCAATAGCCTGAGTAACTTTGGGAGTCTCTTGGGCCACCCTGGCCAGCAACTCAAAAGAAGGTTTCTCCTGTCTAGCGCTATTTCTTGTTATGTAGCCTTTAGCTATACACATGGACTCATGTAGAGATAATGTGTAATTTGTCGTTAGGTTGTTGGACAATATGATTCCCTCTTTTTTAAAACTAGCTAGGCTATTCTGCTGGTTTTTATTTTCTTTTTAAAATAATTTCTATTGAACTTTTGAGTATTTCATGCATAAAACCATCTTGATACCCTCTCCCCACTTCCCCTTTGACACCTTCCCATAGCCCTCCCACTGGAGTTCATACATTCTGTCATTTGTATTAAGGCCTATCATATACAATTAGTGTCCTGAGATGTCCCTCAGTGCAAGTTCATCTACTGGGGTTTAGTCAGCCTATCTATTGCCATGTAATCATATAAGCAGGTTCTCGGGAGCTTGTAGGACTCTGTTTCCATATGGTCCTGTACCTCCTCCCTGGCTCTTACAATCTTTCTGCCCCCTCTTCTGTGATGGTCCCTGAGCTTTGGGTGGGCGGCTGAAATTTCATAAAGGAGTCCTGTCCAAGGACAAGCATTCAGCAGACTCTTGATCCCTACTCTTTGGCCATTTGTAACCTTTTGTGTTCCGGGCCCTCTGCTGCATGAGGGAGCTTCATTAATGAGACTGAGAGATTCTTAGTGTCCTCTTCTTTACCCCTGTTCTATGTTCCATGAGCCTTAGGTGTAGAGGTTGCATATTAGGTGTGCCACTTCGGCTTGGGGAAATTCATAGACAATGTCTGTGTGTGACCAGTTGTGGTACTTGGTAATAGTCTCTGACTGGTGTAAAATGAGCTTCTTTGTTGAGTTGTGACTGGGATATTTGTAAATATGAAGATACATATTTTGCACATAGTAAAAAATCACATTAGTCTAGAGATGACAGTCTTTGGGTTTTTTTCTAAGACCTATGACCACTCCAGCCATGTGTGTTTGGTTATGTTTACAGTACCACACTTGAATTTCTTCCCATTGAGTGGGCTTTTAGTCCAATTAGGAAGCTGTTGATTGCCCCAAAGATAAATGTACCACTACTGCACCAATGTTGTATGCTGTGCTGGCCATTGATGTGGTTATTTGGTTTTGAAGTTGGTGTTGGACCATGGATTGATGTTTTCCTTTGGTACCTTCACAGTGCTCTCCAAAGCTATGAGAGCAAGGGGACGTGCTTTCAGGTCAGTTGCAGCTCTATTGATCCAAATCCTGTGTAGTGTCCTGAGATGTCCCTCAGAGCAAGTTCATCTACTGGGGTTTAGTCAGGCTATCTAGAGTCTCTCTCTTCAAGAAGATCTGCTCTTCCTCACCTAGCAATAATCAGCTGCCAATAATTCTTCAGCTAAGATTGGGGCTTGCTTCATTTCCACAGTTCTGTGCTGGGTTTTTGTCTGTCTGTGTTTGTATGGGTCCTGTGCATGCTGACACCATTGCTCTAGGTTTGTATAAGAGTCTCCGCCTTTTTCCTTGGATTCAGTGGATAACTTTTAGTTAAGCAAGTCTTCAGGTTAATGGTTTACTTATGTAAATGGCCCATGCTTTTTTAAAATTATTTTTATTTTATGTGTGTTGCTTGCGTGAATGTAAGTGCGCCTGTGTCATGCAATGCCCACGAAGGTCAGAAGAGGGTGTTGGATCTCCTGAAACTGGAGTTTCAGACAGTTGTTAGCCACTATTGGATGCTGGGAATTGAACCTGGGTCCTGTGTAAGAGCAGTCAGTGCTCTTAACTGCTGAGCCATCTTTCCAGCTCCAGCTTTAAAAAATTTTTTTTAAATTTATTATTTTAATTTTATGTGTATGAGTGTATTGTATATATACCATGTTGGGTAATGCCCAAGGAGGTCAGAAGAGGGTGTTGGATTCCTCTAGAACTGGAGTTATGGACCATTGTTAGCTGCCATGTGGGTGCTGGGAATTGAACTCCAGTCCTCTGCAAGAGCAGCCAGTGCTCTTAACTGCTGTGCCATCTTCCAGCTCAATTAGGAAGCTGTTGATTGCCCCAAAGATAAATGTACCACTACTGCACCAATGTTGTATGCTGTGCTGGCCATCTAGAACTGGAGTTATGGACCATTGTTAGCTGCCATGTGGGTGCTGGGAATTGAACTCCAGTCCTCTGCAAGAGCAGCCAGTGCTCTTAACTGCTGTGCCATCTTCCAGCTCCCCATGCTTTTTCCTTGCAAGCATCTTTACCTGCTGAGCCATCTTGTCAGCCCTATTTATATTTTTTAAATATTTTATTATTTTCATTTTATGTATATGAGTGTATTGCCTGCATGTATGTAAGTGCAACTAGGTTGTACATTGCCCATGGAGGTCAGAAGAGGGTGTCAGCTCCCCTGGAACTGGAGTTACAGACTGTTGTTAGCTACCACGTGGGTGCTGGGAATTGAACCTAGGTCCTCTTCAAGAGCAGCCAGTGCTCTTAACCACTGAGCCATTTTTCCAGCGCCTCTTTTTTTGCATTTTTACTTGCGGAACCATCTTCCCAGCCCTATTTAGGCATTTATTTATTTATTTGTTTATTTATTTATTTTTGAGACAGGATCTCCCTGTAGCCCCAGCTGGCCTGGATTTGCTATGGCTCTTGGCACCTTCGCAGTGCTCTCCAAAGCTTATGAGAGCTAGACTTCAGGGACGTGGTTGCAGATCAGTTCCAGCTCTACTGCTCCAAATTCTGTGCTCAAAGTATGCTGTCTTCAGCAGTAGGGCCTTATCTACAAGTTCTGGGAGGCCATGAAGGGCTGAGGTAATAGCATATGTAATTTTGGATGGCTCTTGGACTACCCTGGCCAACAACTCAACAAACGTTTTCTCCTGTCTGGCACTGTTTCTTGTAATGTAGCCTTCAGCTATACACATGAACTCACATAGAAATATTGTACGTGTAATTTGTCATTAGGTTGTTGGACTGACAATGATTCCCTCTGGTTTTTTTATGCAACCAGACATAACTACAGGAACCAGGATAATGGAAAGGAAACAGGGAGGTAAAGGAAAAGAAAGAACCTGAAAGAGAAGAACAGTAGGAAACAGGCCTTAATAAGGGAGATGTGGATAAAAATTGGGTTTCTCCTTGTAGCCCCAGCTATCCTGGAACTCACTATGTAGACCAGGCTGGCCTCAAACTCACAAAGATCTGCCTGCCTCTGCCTCCCAAGTGCTGGGATTAAAGGTGTGCACCACCACGCCCGGCCTCTATTTAGATTTTTTAAAGTGAGTACATTACCTATTGATGCCAACTAAATGACGATTGTAGATTTTGGTTTCATTTTTGTGTTCCTGCGGTGCTGAGACTTGAACCCAAGGCCTCATGCTTGCTAGGTACTGGCCCTACCCTGTGCTTCAGTCTCATCCCTGTTCACAGCACTTTCACCATACTGCAGATGTTGTCTGTTCACTGTCATTGTGTGAGGTGTCCTAACGCAAGTATATGGTTTTGTTTTTTAAATGTTAGTTGTCATCTGTGTAATTCCTCTAAGTTTACTATTTACACGGTAGAAGGTGGCACATGGTGGTGCATGCCTTTGATCCCAGCACTCAGGAGATAGAGGCAGGTGGATTTCTGTGAGATTGAGGCCAGTTTAGGATGATCTACATAATGAATTTAGAGATTTGAAACATTTTTTTTTTTTTGTCTTTTTGAGACAGGGTTTCTCCATAGCACAACTGGCCTGGAACTTACTATGTAGACCAGGCTGGCCTTGATCTCACAGAGATCTGCCTGCCTCTGCTTCCTTGAAACATTCTTTATAAAAATATCAAATGGATTTTTAGCAGAAACTAACAAACCAATCCTAAAACTCATATGTTAATTTGAGAGACTAGAAATAGTCAAAACAAGCTCGACAGATAACAAAGTTAGAATCCTAACACTATAGTTACAGGAATCAAGTGACTTGTAGAACTTGTATAAGAATAAGCAAGTAGACAAATAGGATAAACGTAGGTCAGAAATAAACTTTACATGTACTTTCAATTAATTTTTGATAAGGGTAGTCTGACAATCTAGTGGGTATTAGGTATTTTTTTTGGAGAACAAATTTGTGGAATTGTTTTTCTCTTTTTCACCTTTACATGAGTTCTGGGGATCAAACTCAGATCATCAGGCTTGTGCACCAATACCTTTATCTGCTGAGTCACCTGCCTACCTAGTCATTAGTCTTTTCAACCACAGCTTCTCTAATGTTTGAGTAACTGAATATCCACATGAGAAAGAATGAAGTTCAAATCAAGGTGGATCAAGAAGCAAAGATCTAGACATGAAGCAGGCAGGGATAATGTACTCCCAAGAACCCAAATTTAGTGGCAGACTTTCTCTAACTAGGCCCTATTTTCCAGAGTGTCTAAAAGCTCACATAATAACACCAGCTATTCTACATAATGGATTTAGAGATTTGAAACATTTTTTTTTTTTGGTCTTTTTGAGGCAGGGTTTCCCCATAGCACAACTGGCCTGGAACTTACTATGTAGACCAGGCTGGGAGACCATGACTTGGGAAGTCGTGAAACCACTGGAGACATTACATATTCAATCCACAAGGCATAGTCTTTTTTTTTTGGTTTGGCTACAATTTTTATTGGCATATATTCATTATACATATTAATGGGTTTTATAAGGACATATTCGTAAAAGTACATAATGTCCTTTGACCATGTTTCCCTCATACCCTTCCCTTTCTTTCCCTTCTCCCATCCTGGAAATTCTATTTTTAGAAAATGTTATTTTCTTGGCCTCCTCCATTCCTTCTTCCCCTCCCTCCCTCCCTCCCTTCTTTCTCCCTTCCTTCCTTCCTTCCTTCCTTCCTTCCTTCCTTCCTTCCTTCCTCCTTCCTTCCTTCCTTCCCTCCCTCCCTCCCTCTTTTCCTCCCTCCTGCCTCCCACCCTCCCTCCCTTCCTTCCTTCCCTTCTCC
>NW_008328707.1:793401-795209 GCF_000622305.1 Nannospalax galili
TCCCTTCTCCCCTCCCCTGCATGTTTTTCCCCTCCCTACTCCTACTCCTCTCTCTTTTTGGAGACAGCACAGGCCAGATTCTCCTGGCCTCCCAAGTACTGTGATTCTAGGTTCCCACTACCACACCCAGTTCAGAATATTCTTTAATATTGTTGTGTAATATTTGCAATCAGACTTAAGGCATGCCTGTCTCTATGTGCTCTACATACCACTGATAACCTAGTTATACAGACCTACCAGCCCCATTGGGCTTGGGCAGAATATTCCCTGCTGGAAGTCCATTTTTGCAGCCAACAGCCTTGGGACCTTGCGGCTCCTACCCTAAGGATTTAATGGTGATGATGGAGCCCCAATCAGAAAGAGGAAAGATTTGGGACAATTTGTTGAGATCTCAAGTGCCATCCCCCAGGCTGTGGGGTGAAAAGGGCCTAACAGGCAAGGCTTTGTGACTGGTGGGCAGGTGAACAGAATGGGGAGGGTGGGAGAGGACTTGATAGAGCAAGTATTTGTTCAGCGCCAACTGCAGTGTCAAGCACCTTGTAAAACAAAACTTCCCTCTCTACCCAGACAGTCCCACTTTAGGAGTCTGCCATAGGGCTAATCAGAAAGACAGTATGAACGTGATTTAAGAAGAGTGACAGGATGGGGGGTTGTTGGAGAGATGGCTCAGTGGTTAAGAACACTGGTTGTTCTTGCAGAAGACCTGGGTTTGAAACTCAGCACCCACATGGCAGCTAACAAGTGTCCATAACTCCAGTTCCAGGGGATCCGACAGCCTCTTCTGTCCTCTGTGAGCATTGCAAGACACGGGTGCACTTACCTACACACAGGCAATACACACATACACATAAAATAAAAATAAAATAATAAAAAATATTAAGTAAAGAAGAGTGACAGACACAGGAGAGACCCTGCAGCCACTGAAACTCCACTTTAGGAACTTGATATGTATGTAGTGCAGTGGTAGAGTGCTTGCCTAACGTAAGGCCCTGAGTTTGATGCCTAAAATTATGAAAAGAAATTATTTAATTTTCATAGGATTTCTGAGATGGGTGATTGCACGTGATTAATGGTGAAAAGCAGCATAGAAAATGGTCATTATAATCCCTGTGGTGCCCCCATTGTGAAAAAGAAATGTTACTTGTCTAAGGAAAAATACAGTTTCAAAAAATAATGTGGGGGGAGTACTATGCTGTGAGAAGTAGAGTGGGAGGGTAACTTGAGGACCAACCAGGGCAACATCCAGGGACCCAGCAGTATCAAAACACAAAACCAGGCTTGTGGTGGTGCCAGCTTTAATTCCAGCACTTGGGAGTACAGAGGCAGATGGCCAGCTTGGTCTACATAGTGAGTTCCAGGCTAGCCTGGACTACATAGTGAGACCCTGGTTGAAGAGATGGCTCAGGGTTAAGAACACTGGCTGTTCTTTCAGATGACCTGTGTTTGGTTTCCATCACCCACATGATGACTAGCAACTATCCTTAACTCCAGTTCCAGGGGATCTGAAGCCCTCTTCTAGCTACCCCAGGGATTGCATGTATGTGGTAAAAATATACATGTAGGCAAAACACATACACATAAAATAAAAAGAAATAATAGGGGCTGGAGAGATGGCTCAGCAGCTAAGAACATTGACTGTTCTTGCAGAAGACCCAGGTTTGATTCCCAGCACCCACATGGCAACTAACAGCTGTCCATAACTCCGGTTCCAGGGGATCTGAGAGCCTCTTCTGTCCTCTGAGGGAATTGCATGACACAGGTGCACTTACCTACATGCAGGCAATACATGCATGCACATAAAATAAAAA
>NW_008328707.1:796113-797802 GCF_000622305.1 Nannospalax galili
ACTTAGTATAACAGTTTCTACATCCATCCATCTACCTGCAAATTTCATTATTTCATCTTTCTTTACTGCTGAATAGAACTCCATTATGTAAATATGCCACATTTTTGTTAACCACTCGTTAGTTGAGGGACACTTAGGTTGCTTCCATCTCTTAGCTATTGTGAAAAGAGCAGCAACAAATATGGTTGTAAAGTGTCTCTACAATAGGATGAGTCCTTTGGTATATGCCAAGGAGTGGTTGTATTAGTCAGGGTTCTCCAAAGAAACAGAACTGGTAGAATGAACATATATGTATAGAGATTTATCAGCTTAGCTCACAGGATAGAGTCTGAGTAGTCCAACAATGGCTGCACCACACTGGAGAGGCTGAGAATCCATAGCCGCTCAGTCCATGAAGCTGGATGTCTCAGTAGTCCCTATCTGGCACCGAAGGACTGATGAATTCCAAAGATCACCTAGTCTTCAGTCTATAGCAGCAAGACAAACTCACCAGCGAGAGAGAAGGCAAGCAGTAAGAAGCCAGGTGTTCTCCTCTGCCGTGGCCTTTTATATGGGCTGCCATCAGAAGGTGACACCCACATTTAGGGTGTGTCTTCCAGCCTCAGATGATCCAATCAAGAAAATCTCTCTCATTTCAGTTAATCCCAGATCCAGTCAAGTTGACACCCAGGATTAGCCATCACAGTGGTATAACCGGGTCATATGGTAGGTTCATTTTTAGTGTTTTAAGAGTTTGCCACACTTTTCCATAGAGGTTGCGTGAGTTTGCAATCCCACCAGCAGTGAATGAGTGTCCCCTTCTCCACATCCTTGCCAGCATTTGATTTAATTTGTTCTCTTGATCCTAGCCAGTCTGATTGAGGTAAAGTGATACCTTAGGGTGGTTTTAACTTGAATTTCCTAATTACTAATGATGTTGAACACTTTTTGAGATGTTTCTTAGCCATCTTTATTTCTTCCTTTGAGAACTCTCTGTTTAGATCTTTAGCCCATCTTTTAATTGGGTCATTTGGTTTCTTGATTCTTTGTTTTTTGAGTTCTTTATATATTCTGGATGTTAAACCTCTGTCAGATGTGTCACTGCTGAAGATTTTTTTCCCATTCTGTGGGTTTTCTCTTTACTTTTTTGATTTTTTTCTTTTGCTGTACAGAAACTTTTTCGTTTAATGAGGTCCCACTTATTGATTGCTGACCTTAATTCCTGAGCAACTTCTGTCTGATTTAGAAAATCCTTTCCTACACCTATATCCTGTAAGTTACTGCCAATATTTTCTTCTAACAGTTTCAGGGTTTCCAGTTTCACATTGAGGTCTTTGATCCATGTGGAGCTGACTTTTGTGCAAGGTGAAAGATAAGGATCTGGTTTCTTTCTTCTACAGGTGGAGATCCAGTTTTGCCAGCATCATTTGTTGAAGATGCTGTCTTTCCTCCATTGTGTGTTCTTGGCACCTTTATTAAAAATCAGGTCACTGAAATTGTGTATACTCAGGTTTGGATCTTCAATGATGTTCCATTGATCTATGTGTCTGTTTTTGTGCCAAGACCATGCTGATTTTATGACTATGGCTCTGTAATATACTTTGAGATCTGGTATAATAATCCCCCCAGTGTTGCTCTTTGTGCTCAGGGTTGCTTTGGCTATCCAGGGTCTTTTGTGCTTCCATATGAACTTAAGGATGCATTTTTCTA
>NW_008328707.1:799200-800861 GCF_000622305.1 Nannospalax galili
ATGTTTAGCTTTTCAAAGAACCTGCTCTTAGATTCATTGATTCTTTGTATTGTTTTCTTTGTTTCTGTTTCATTATCTCTGCTCTGATTTTTGTTATTTCTTGTCTTCTGCTGGGTTTTGGTTTCATTTGTTCTTGCCTTTCCAGTGCCTTGAGTTGCAGTGTTAGGTCATTTATTTGGGCTCTTTCCAATTTTTTAATGTAGGCACATGGACCTATAAACTTCCCTCTTAGGACTGCTTTTAATGTGTCCCAGATGTTGTGTTGTGTATATTGTCCTTTTCATTGAATTCCAGAAATTCTTTTATTTCTTTCTTAATTTCTCCTTTGACCCACTCATTGTTTAGAAGTGTGTTGTTCAATTGCCACGAGTTCATGTAAAGCTAGGGCTTTGTCCAGTGTTGATTTTGAGCTTTATTGCTTTGTGGTCTGATAGAATGCATGGAATTATTTCAATATTTTTGTATTTGTTGAGGTTTGTTTTGTGACACAGTATGTGGTCAATCTTTGAAAAAATTCCATGAGGTGCTGAGTAGAAAGCGTATTCTTTGGTGTTAGGGTGGAATAATCGAAAGATGTCTGTTCCATCCATTTGATGTATGGCATCATTTAATTCAAATGTCTCTCTGTTTATTCTTTATCCAGTTGACTTGTCTAATGGAGACAGTGGGGTATTGAAGTCCCCTACTATTACTGAGTTGGGGTTAATCTGTGTCTTAAAGTCCTGTAGTGTTGTTTTTATGAATTTGGGTGCACCAAAATTTGGTGCATATATGTTAAGGATTGTAATATCTTCTTGGTTAACTGTTTCTTTGATCAGAATGAAGTGACCCTGCTTATCTCTTCTGATTAGTTTTACTTTGAAGTCTATTTTGTCAGATATTAGGATTACAAGCCCTGCTTGTTTCTTAGTGCCATTTCCTTGGAATATCATTTTCCATCCTTTTATCTTAAGGTAGTGCCTGTCCTTGAAGGTGAGATGAGCGTCTTGCAGACAGCAAAGAAATGGATTTTGTTTCTTAATCTATTCACTTGGCCTGTGTCTTTTGACTGGGGAGTTCAGTCCATTGATATTTAAGGTTATTATTGAAAGGTGTGTATTGGTTGCTATCATTCTGATTGCTGTTTGTGTTCTCTGTGTAATTTTGTGTTTCCTAGATCTACCTTTGTTTGTTTTCTTTTGTTGCCCCAAGGTATTTTTTGAAGGGCTGGTTTTGTGGACATGTATTCTTTTAGCCTATTCATGTCATGGAAGATTTTTCTGGACATGTATTCTTTCAGGCTATTTGTGTCATGGAAGATTTTTCTTTTCCCCTCAACTATAATAGACATTTTTGCTGGGTATAGTATTCTGGGCTAGCATCTATTGTCATGTAGAACTTGAAATACCTTGGTCCAGGTTCTTCTGGCTTTCATAGGTTGCATTGATAAGTCAGCTGTAATTCTGATGGGCTTTCCTTTGCATGTGACTTGTTTTTCTTTTGCTGCTTTCAGTATTCTCTCTTTGTTCTGTACATTTAGTGATTTTACTACAACATGTCATAGGGAGTTTCTTTTCTGATCCTGTCTATTTGGGGTTCTATGTGCTTCCTGTATTTGTATGGGGATGTCTTTCCATAATTTCAGGAAATTTTCTTCTACAGTCCTGTTTAAGATATGGCCA
>NW_008328707.1:801228-803421 GCF_000622305.1 Nannospalax galili
CCTTATCTTCTTTTAGCTCTTTGATTTGTTTTTTCATGTGTTCTTTAAATTCATTGAATTCCTTGATCATGTTTATGATTATTCTTTTTAAATTCAGTGTCCTGGGTCATCTCTAGGGGGTTCTCCTTGTAGAACTGTTCTACAGGAATGGTGGGCTTTGCTGGGGGCATAGTGTTTTGGCTTTCCATTTTATTATTCTTTCATTGTGGTTTTGGCATGTGAATGTCTTTTGTTATTTATTATTCTGATATGGGAATTAAGTTGAAGTATGCTTCTGTTTGTATTATCCAGGTGCCTAGATCCTTTCTTTATTGGTTATGTAAAGCTGGTTGGTACAGGGCTCAGGTTCTCTCAGGTTTATTTTGGAGGGAACTGATGGCTTCAGATCTGCTATTCAGGCTACCCACAGAAGCCCAATTCCAGTCAGGAATACTCAGGCTTCCTTCACCATGTGGAGGCAGGATCCAGGCTCTCTCAGGCAGTCCTGTATGTTGTCAACCCTATGCCAGAGGGAGGCCAGAGGGTGGCCAGAACTTGCACTCTCTGGCAGTCTGATGAGATCCCAGCCTTAGCATACCAAAGGCAGGTCTGCCCTGAGACCTTGGGAGGGGCCTCACAAAATCCCAATTAGGGGGATGTTATGGTGCAATTAGGGGAAGCTCACCACCAGGTGGAGGCAGGATGGGGGCTGTCAGGCTGTCCCCTGGGTTCTCAGGCCCTCTGGTAGTTGGAGGACTGAGGGAGGCAAGAATCTGGCACTCTCTGGCAGTCTACTGAGCTCTGAGCAGCTACCCCCGTGGAGGAGCCTTTTTTCTTTTTCAAAAAATAAATAACTTATTGAGAATTTCATACATGCGTATAAGGTGTTTTGATCAAATCCATGCCCACTCCCTCCCCTCCAACTCCTCCCATATCTCCCCATCAGTTTTTTTCTGATAACTTCATGTACTCTTTCTTCTTTTGATTGATTTATTTTTTTATGGGGCTTTTGGCTACTCTAAAATTCCCCCCAGAAGAGGTAACCCTAAATATAATCTTTTAAGGATTAGATAAAAGATCCCAAATATTTTTTGACATTTTTGGCCTTTGGAATGGAGTAGGTTGTTAAGAGGCCCAAGGACATTGGCTACTTTCCTTTGAGGGTTTTTTTACCCTAAGTGCCTAGGGAATTCTTACCTCCTATTCTTATCACACCATTCTCTAAAGAGGTTACCTAAATTGCCAATAGGGAATTGGGATGCAGACCGCTCTGGCTTCTTCCATAATGAACAGGGACACAGGGTGAGGCAATTAGAGTACCCCTTCAGTGGGTCTATCTAAAAAACTCCGAAATTGCATAACTCTTATCTCTAGAAGGAAAAGAAAGTCTTTGAATCATGAGTAGGAGATGTGAAGGAGAAGTAAAGGCAAGAGTAATTAATATTATAAGTTCTAGACAGGAACTAGAAAAAAGTCAGAACAGGGCACTTTTCAAATGCTCATTTGAGAGTCCATTGGAATTTCTTGACAAGGGCTTCCAAAAGCATCCCTGTGTTGTGTTCCTCCTCATTTTTCTTTTGTCTTCCAAGGCTGGACTCTAGAGTGATGGATTCAGGATTTGCTTTCAGGTATTTTGACTGTTGGAGTGGCTAGAATAAATGTCAGTTCCCTCTCAAAGGCTTCTGGATAGGGGGAGAAAACAAATTCATCCATCATTTTAGAACAATAGCTGGTTGTCTCCCTTAGCTACAGGTGGGCAACACAGTATTAGAGACCAAGATTTGAAGTCTTACATCTGAGCAGCACTTTCTGGTTAGGACAAAATCATCAATGAGAAATAATTATCTAAATAACTTTTTATATAGAGTTAAGCCTAATGTCTAGGAATTGTAATCCCTTGAACTCTGAAAGAAATATACTGATGACTTAACTCTTTGGTTATACTTTCCTATTGGGTGTTTAAGACCATATAGTTGGCCCAAATAAATCAACCTGTTTTTTACACTTAAGGTCATTTGAGCACCTGTTCCTCAGGGGTCCCATGGGCTTGGGAGGAGCTCCTGGCTCCTTTCTTTTACCAGTTCCATCTATGTGAAGATAAGTCAAAGGTCCTGCTTGACCATGGCTGGCTTAACTTGGAAGCATGAATGTTTCCTCTGAGTTGATCCTCCTCTTTGTAGACTGGACACTGGTTCAAGTCCATCTGGTGGGGTC
>NW_008328707.1:803869-804888 GCF_000622305.1 Nannospalax galili
TATTTTTAAAAGTTATTATGAGACATAATAGCATTAACAAATAAATTTTCCATCTGCTGTGAGACTTCTTTTCCTGGGGATGCTAAGCAGTGCTTATTCCCTTTCAAGATTCTAGTGTTGAGCCAATGTTTGATTAAAGTTTTACTGTGGAACCAGTGAACTTATTGAGCTTATTTACCAAGATAACTGAGGGGTTGCTGAGGTGTATGTATGACCTGAGGGTATGCACACTGGAAAGCCTTTACCCAGAATGGGTCAAAGGCATAGTCTTCTAAAGAAGCATCTTGAAGCATTCCCTCCTCTGTCCAACAAACATGAATTTGCTTCCAAAAGTGTTATACTTTAGGGGATAAGAGAGAGATGGCTCAATGGTTAAGAGTACTGATTAGTCTTACAGAGACCCTGGTTTTGTTCCTAGCATCCATGTTTTTTAACAAGTATCCATAATTCCTACAGTTTGAGGGAATCCAGTCCCCTCTTCTGGCTTCTGTGGGCATTGGACCCATGTGGTACACTTGTGTACATGCAGGCAACACACACACAAAGGGTTATGCTTTAATAGATAAGACCAAAAGCCTGTGTTGAACCTGACCTTACAAATGATATAGGCCTCTATTCTGCAAACTGTCAAAGACAGAATGTGAATCAAGTGTGGGAAGAAGAGTTTTCCCACCAATTCTCCCATGAAAAAGTCCCCAGAATCTGGCCTCTCTGAAAAATAATAGTTTTGAGACACAAAGTCTACCTTATTTTCTTCAAGTTCAAATTTGAATAATCTGTCATTTCTACCAACCTCTGTTTCATGGGTTCTTCAATGGAAGCAGTGATTAGTATAGCCTCCAGGTTCCAGTTCTGTCCTCATTTATTGGCAAAAGAACTTTAAAATATTTTTTTAATTTATTATTTTTATGTGTATGCGTGTATTGCCTGTGTGTGTTTAAGTATACCCATGTCATGCAATGCCCACGGAGGACAGAAGAGGCTGTCAGATCCTCTGGAACTGGAGTTACGGACAGTTG
>NW_008328707.1:805215-823119 GCF_000622305.1 Nannospalax galili
CCACGGAGGACAGAAGAGGCTGTCAGATCCTCTGGAACTGGAGTTACGGACAGTTGCTAGCTGCCGTGTGGGTACTGATATTCAAAGCTGTGTCTTCTGCAAGAACAGCCAGTGTTCTTAACTGTTGAACCATCTCTCCAGCCCCCCAAAAGAAATTCTTATGCAAAGTATACAGAATACAGAACATTTTTCACAGCCTGGTGTGACAAATTTCCCTTGAAGTTTCACTAAAATCCTAATTCAACACATTTCTGTTGACTATTGTTGCAGGCCTTGTAGGCAACTGACTGCAGATTCTAGGAATTCAGTTCACTTGGAATTTTACAGAGTTTCTAGTACTTTTTTTTTTTTTTTAAAGTTTACATTTAGCACTGGGAAATACTCTGATACTGCTGATACTGGATGATTCTGGGATTCAGAGGAGGTTCTAACGGGGCTTCAGATGCTTCTATTCCTAAACAAGAAAATGAACAGAGACACAGTTGCAGAAGCAGCAAAGACAGTTTATTAGGAAGATATATACTTCTCAGGGAGAAAGAGGGGTCAAAGAAAGAGATAAAGATTAGAAGATCAAAGGACCATTCCGACCAAACGGATCCGGGGTTTTGTGTCTTATAATGTGCTGTTTGGCTCCTTTGTGTAGCATGAGCTTTATTTTAATTGTGTGTGTAGGGGATCCACATGAGTGTGCTTGGTCTATCTACCCATTTAAATGGAGTTCAAAGATCACCTTCAGGTGTCTTTCCTCAGGCATAGTAAATAATTAATTAATTAATTAAATTTATTGAGACAAGGTCACTCACTGACCTGGATCTTGTGGAGTAGATTAAATTGACCAAGGAATCCACCTGCCTCTGCCTCTCCAGTTTTGGGATTATAATCACAAGCCACCTCACCATGGTTTTTCTTAATGGGGGTCCTGGAATACAATTCAGACCTCCATAGGTGCATGACAAGTACTTTGTCAACTGATTCATTTCCTCAACCTTGTTTTACTTTTTCTGTACATTATAAAACTTCTATAGGCACAGGGATAGAACTGAGAAATTTTCTCTCCCGAGTTCTGGCAAAAACTGTAACCCTTTTCTTTTTACCAGTTTCAGTCCCCCAGTTTTCATAGAGCAGGGAGCAGTAGACCTGAGTTTCCATTTACAACAATGAACAGTGACTTTCAATGACAAATCTTCCTATTCATAAACACTGAGGTTGCACATTGCTGTTCCTCTACAGGGCTCAGCTGGGCTCTGTTCAGCTCAGTTCCACAGGTCTTCTCCTACAATCCAGGATACAGAAGCAGGTCCTCACTGAGGTATCCTCTTCACTGTGGAGGCTCAGAACAAAAGAACAGTCATTGACATGCATAGTGTGTGCAGGACTTACACTGTGAATCATGTTCTGGGTATTTCCAGGTTCTGTCAGACAATCTTTATTATACTATAAAAAGCAATGCTAGGCACCAGACCTTACAAAATATGTTCCAAACAACTCTAAACTTTATTAAGTAAAAACTGCATAAACACAACAGTAAAATTTATAATTAGAAAAGTTAAATATAAACTATCATGTAGATTATGTAGTACCAACACTAAATACTAAATCACTACTTGAACAATGGGGATGGGGAAGGACAATATTAATGTTAATGTAATAAATTTTTAAGGAAAAAACTCTTTAAATGGAATATATGTTCAAGAGACCTGGGATAAGAATGGACATTGCCACAGTTACTTCAGTCCACTTCCAAGAATAAGGCAGATCTCCTTATTCCATCTTCGAATGACCAGGACTCGGTCCTTAACTCTCCTGCACAGCCAGAGTCCCTTGGCCGCAGTTGCACAGCTCTGTGGAAATCATGAACGCGCAGAGCAGCCTCAGCAGCAGGTGGTGTGGCTACAGTAGGCGCTTGTGCAGGATCTCCCACACCATCCTCCTCCTGAACATAGGCATATGCTTCTGAGAGAAGGTGATATAATCCGCATATTTGCAGGTAAACATTCCGCAGTTGCTGCCATTCCACTGCTGAGGGATCTCCTCTGAGGTCATTCTGGCTCACCTCCACTCCACAGGGTTCAGATCTATGTTTCTCCAGGTTTTGCTCTGGATTTGTAGATACTGGAAAATAGTCTCACAGATCTCTTGCCCGTTCCCTCCCATCGAATCCAGGTACACGATGCTCTTTTTCCTTAGGTCTATGGCCACCAGGCTCCAATGAACCTGCAGGTGAATTGGTACCAAGATCAGTTCTTTTGCAAAGAGATCCACTTCCCAAGTCCATCTTCTCACTGATCTGTGGCCTCCATGCTTCAATTTTGTGTAAAAGAAGGTGTTAAATGCATGAAGCGCTGGATAGCCTTGGTTTTCATTTCTTTCCATGCGAAGATTCCTGTAAACATTGATGATTTCATCATTGAGCCACTCGATGTTCTTTAGTGACTGCATGTCTCCATGACTGAGCTGCAGTTTGAAAGCATTAAGATCTCATCTTGTGACCCTGTTCGGAGCTATTAATCCATTATGTACATTGAGTTGTGACAGGCTTGCTTGTTTACTTAGAGTTTGTTTTGCACACCAGTACCTAATCTGCCAAGTCAGGAGGAATGTGTTTATATGGAGTTCACAACAAGTATCTGACCGCTCCTTGACCCTCAGATACAGGTGGGAAAAACAGCTGTTGAAGCTAATTGAACTAAACAAACTGTGGCTGTCTTATGTTCTACTGTATAAAAATGCCGAGCAAATATAAACCAGGTCTACAGTCTCTACTGACAGTCCTCCCAAGTACCTTTTCTCTGTCTCTTGTTTTTCTTTCATCTTCACTTCCCTTTCATGTGGTGTTCATCTTGGCCAGCTGGCACCAGCAAGTGGTGCCTGAATAGGGACCTGAAAAGTAGGGGGAAAAGTGAAGGACACTGCTGGAGAAATTAAATGAGTGCTCTACTGACAGTCCTCCCAAGTACCTTTTCTCTGTGTCTTGTTTTTTCTTTCAGTCCTCACTCCCCCTTTCAGGTACTGTCCATCTTGGCTGGCTGGCACTGGCATGGCCCTGAGCCCAGCGCATCACTGATTTCCTTTGTCCCCTGTCACATCAAGGGGGACGTCCACTGCTCTGCCTTTCTCCCGGTCTGCAGGAGTCTTTGCCTCAAGCACTGGCCCTTTGGTGGTGAGTAGGACATTGCTGCCACTCTGCGGGCAGATTTGGGGCCCTGCTCCTTCCAGTAAGTCCAGGTGGTGTCCTCTTCCCTCTTCCTTTTCAAGGTTTGTTGCAACTATTTTCTGCACTTCAGGAACTTTCTCCTCCCAACACCTCCTTTCACTCTTTACTGACAAGTGATGTTCTCCTGTGACAAGAGAGGCAGATTGTTTGGGGTGGAACTGAGTTGTTTTGGAGCCCTGAATGTGCCCTTCCCCACAGCCTTTGCTCTTCAAGGTGGCCTTGGGGCTCATGTGAGCACTGTGAGGGGCAGAGTAGACATGATCACCTTGTCGAGGGTACTTTTCCTTTTGGTGTTTCTGAACACTTTCTTCGAGGACGCAATAGGGCCGCTTGCGACCCTTGCCACCATCCAGAGACTTCACCCCAGTGACACCCTCTTCCTGAGGTCCTCTGGCGCACCCTTGAGACTTTAGCTGTATTAGAGCCTCTTCCTGAGGTGTCCATATCTGACCCTTGCCCAGCTCTTCACACAGGAGCTCTGTTTCAGTTTCATCCTCTTCCTGGCCTTGCCAGGCTCTTCAGACCCCACCTTGGCTCCTCCCTCTTCCTGGCATTTCCTCCTTTGTCCTTTCCCTGGATCTTCAGGCTTCATCTCGGCTCCACAATGTTGGTGAGGTTGCCATGTGGAGAAACTACTTGGACGGGCTTTGCTAAGGTGATGGCTATCTGGTGTGGTATAGCCTTCTGATTTCCAAGTAAAAGCAAGGGTGGGCCGGATTGTGGGTGGGTGGTCTTGGGTTGTTGTCACCCCGATGTCTGAAGAAGCATTTCTAGTAGGAGATGTATTATCCACAAAGGACATGTTGGTTCAAGGTCAGAACTTGTCAGTCTACAGGATGAAGAATTCAGATTACCTGTATCAGTTGCGGTCACCTGGGGCATTGGACTCAGAATTAGAAGCCAGGTGAATAGGCTGCATCAAAGAGTGTTTTTTACTTGGTGAATGTATCAGTCCAATCTTTGAGGTGTCAGTTTACTAGTTCCACTATAGAAAACTCTGTAGAGTTCAGGCCCTGCCTCTTGGCGAGGGCCCTGCCAGGGCACACTGACCCTCTGTGGACCCAGAAATCACACTAAATATTCAGCCAGTTGCCTTAACACACCATGCCTTGACAACACAACCAACAGATTAGGGAAATGATGCCTGCCTCAGGGGTTTCCCTAGCTACGGTCTTCAAGTTTCTGTAGCAGATTGTGATCAATCTGACAGATCATGATGCAACATTCCATGGTAGGAGGAGAGCACTCCCACCACCACCCAGGGCCATGATCTTAAAGCATTTTCTCCAAACCCAGCATGGAGTCTACTCATGTTCCAAGGCAAAGCCAAGGCCAAATCAGAACTCCAAGGGGGAAAGATGTGAAGTTAGGGGGACAGGGTGGGAGTCCTGGGAACTATTCACACACATTCCTGTTCCTCTCTGCTGAGTACAGTGTAACATTACTTTTAGCGACTCCTTTAGATTGATCTTGGTATGGTTTACTTTGCCCAAGGTGTAGCTCAGGCAGTGTGTGGTTCTTCCTGATAGAAGTTTAAGAGCTTTTTCACAATTCCTTGCAATCCTTTTTCCTGCCTCCTCAGGTATGGACACTGGGTCAAGGTGAACCTGTCAGCTCACATCCTTGAGTGAGTAGAGACCCCTGACAACTCTCAGTGGAAGCCAAAGAGAGCCAACCTTCTGCAGTGTTCAGTAGAAGATTTGATATTTAAGGGCTATTTGATTTCTCAGCATAGGCCATACTGACTAGGACATTTGCTCATTTGCTTTTAAGGATGAGTCTTCTTATTGTCCAGCATGTGCAAGTATAGGAAACAAAATATAATCACCCTTCCCTGATGGAAACAGTGCTTCTAAGATTGGTAAATGAAACTGATAAGAAACAGGTTTACATACTTTCAAAGTAGTTCCTAACAATGTGCTTACTAACTACAAAGGAAAAAAAATAGAATTTTACAGTTGTAAAATCTGGTAGATTCCAACTTCCCATTGATCAGTACATTATCCATAGGAGAATAAATAAATATCATTACTGTGAATAGGAGCCACTGAGAAAGCTATGTCATTTCTGTGACAATCTTGGTAATAACACAAGCACCATATCTAATTCTAGAAAGAATTAAATTGAAGGACATTATTGAAAATATAAAGCTGATGTGATGGTGTATGCTTGTAATATGCACTCAAAAAAGCAGAGGCAGGAGAGTCTTGAGTTCCAGACCAGCCACAGCTACATAATGCGATTCCATCACATTGTCAACACTAGCCCAGAGACAGAGTAAGAAGTACGAAGTACAGGCCCAGGCTAGATTGCTCAGCAGGTAAAGCACTTGCCATCAAGTCTAATGGTTACTTGAGTTTAATCCCAGGAACCCAATGATGGAAAGAGAAAACTAACTCCTGAAAGTTGTCCTTTGATGTCTAGATGTAGGCCTTGGTGAGTGCATGCAAGTGCATGTACACACATGCATGCACACTCCCCCTCCCCACATAGAGAAATGTAATAAAAATTTAGATGGTATACTGTATGGAAACACAGGTAACACAGAGACTGCAGGCCATTGGGGAACAGTGTGATTTCAATAAATGCTTCTGGAACCAGTTATCCCTATCTAGATTCTGCAACAACAAAAATTATGGGATAATTTCCCATATGGTATAATCTTTCCATATTTCATAGTATGCACTTAAATTCTAGAGAGGCTGGGGGTGTGACTCAGTAGTAGTGTGTGCTTGGCATGCAAAGGCCCTGGGTTCAATGTTCAGTGTCAGCACCCTCAAAAAGTGTCCATTTTAGAGCTAGGGTTGTGACTCAGTGGTAGAGTGCCAGCCTAGTATTCACAAGACAAAAGATTCAATCCTCCAAAAACCAGAAAAGAATGAAAGACACACACACACACACACACACACACACACTCAAACACACTCACTCATACATTCATTTACACATTTAGCAGATGGTACCTTAAGAAAAGCAGAAAGACCAAACCAAGCAGATTTGTGGAATGACTATAACTGACAAAGGATTGGAATTCAGAATATCTAAATAACTGTGAGTCAAAAGAAAGCAAAAAGTATAGAAAATCAGAAAAGCCTCATGTGGGTAAAAGAGGGATGTAGTTCAGTGAGTCCAGCACCATTCCTAAATGCCAGCTGCCTATTGAAGTTGCCGAGGTCATCTCTAGGGATCCCAGCTTTGAGCATCTGTTCATATTGGAGAGTGGGGCTCAAACATTGCTGCTCCAATGCCATGGTTCTCACACTTCAGCAAGTGTCAGAATCTCCATTTGTTAAGTACAGAGAGCTGAGACCAGTCCCTGATTCAGTTGGGCTGGGGCAGGACTAAATTTTCACTTCTAACTGGACCCCAGAGGTGTTCTATTGGGGACCCTTCTGGAGAAACAGTGTGAGCAGGCAGGATCAGGAGGAAATGCTCTCAAATATTTGGAGGCACATGCTGTTTTCTCTCCATTGAAGGGGGGACATAGGGTCTCATCAACCTGAAATTTCACTGCATTTAGTCCTGTGCACAGGACTCAGTTTTTAAATTGTGTGTCTTGGGGCTGGAAATATGACTCAGTGGTAAGAACACTGGCTGCTCTTGCAGAGGACCTGGTTTTGGTTCCCAGCAGCCCCTGATGGCTAAAAATTTCCTGTAATTCCAGTTCCAGGGGGATCCAATGACCTCTTCTGGCCTCCACAGGCATTGAATGCCACTGCTGCACTTACACACATGCAGGGAAATACTCATATGCATAAAATAAAAATAAATCATTTAAAAAATAATAGTGTGTTTCAGGGAATATGAAATGGAATTGCCTCTCAGGATAACTGGTAAGAGACCTTTTCAAATTGTCTATATTTCAGTATTGCATGAATTTTGATTAATTCCTTGTATCTTCCAATTAATTGTAAAAGTACCCAAACCTTGGCTCAGTTTGATGAGTAACAGAATCCCTGTGACGTACTGTGTGGTTATCATTCTCCCATGGGTCATGCTCCCAATATGCCTTGTATTTTAGTACATTCATTTCAGCAGTCAAAAAAGATTCAAAAGGAGGAGTGGAAGGAGGACAGACAAGAAGGGAGAGAGGGAGGAAGGGACAGCAGGGAAGCAATGTGCCACATAGTAAGGGCTGGGATTTGTGCTGAGCCGATTCTCTTTCAGGAGAGAACACTGTAACAGAGAACTAAGTAAAGATCATGATTTAAGTGTATAAATGTATGAAAGTTGACAAAAAGACATCATCAAAGGTTTTGAATGTCCATGTCCAAATGACATAAAATGGAGGGTACAAACCTATAACTTACATATATTCATACCTCTGTCTATATATAGCTGCTTTGCTTTTTTGTTTTTTTGAGACAGGATCTCACCATGTAGCACTAGCTGTCTTGGAACCCTGTGTAGACCAGGTTTGCCTGGAACTCACAGAGCTATGCCTGCCTCTGCCTCTAGAGTGCTGGGATCAAAGGTGTGTGCCACCATGCCCAGCTTCTATTGCTGCTTTTACCTACTTGCTCCAGACATAGATACATTGGTATATGCAGATAAATAAGCACATAGTTTTCCATATATAAATTTTAATCTTTATATGTTAAGTGTAATTTGAAAGTACAAGGTAGAGATGTAGAAACAAACTTATTTCATGCATGTAGAGTAGATCTGCCTCTCATGGTGCAGATTCAAGGTCTATCCACAGAAGATCCCAGAACACCAAGAGTGCTGTGTATTTACTGGCTTTTCTTTTGCTGGTCTTTGAGACAAGGTCTCGTCACCCCAGCTGACCTGGAACTTGTGATGCAGACCAGGTTGGCCTCAATCTCACAGAGATCCGCCTACCTCTGCCTCCAAGTGCTGGAATTAAAGGCGTGCACCACCACATTGGGTCTGTTTCTTGGCTTTTTGTCTCTGCTATTTCTGAACCAAGGAGCCCCTAGGAACAGAGAACTGGGTCAGCAGACTAAAAGCATTTGGGCATGCAGGTTTCCACTGAGAGCAATTATCTTACCCTCCTCAGCCCTAAATCATGGAAGTGAAGGCTAGGCATCACCACCATTGATGATTCTGTAAGTCCCTTTCCTGTACAAGGATTTAGTACTTATAAAAATGATCACAATGGTATCCTTGTTGCTTAAAGCTTTTTTCTTAGGGAAGCTGGTTAGAATCCACAAAGTGTTCATTGTTTAATGAAAAGTTTGCATCATTGATGTTTGACTGTAAAATCAAAAACATAAAAAGCAGTTATAAAAGTCACATTCACATGTTTCAGCCCTTCAATAGATAGTTTTCAATTCTTCATGTGAAAACAAATGATTATTCACTGTGATATGTTCAGTAGATCCTCATGTAAATAGCACTTAAAGTTGTTTCAGTTTAATGATACTATTTAAATGATTAAGGCCTTTAGGCTCCAGTGACGTTTTCCCATGGGACACCAACTCCCCCATACTGTTCCACATTATCCAGACAATGCAAAGAAGAGGAAAGACAAACCCCCACCAACACCTTAGACATGTTGATCCTTGCAGGTCTTTAATTAAAATTAAAAGAAGATGTCATTTTAGATTCACCATGCTGGCAAAAAAGTAAAGGTCCAATTTGAATTTCTAGGAAAATGGGCGACTTCCTGCACTGCTGGAGTCTGAAGTAGCAGGGCCGCACTGGAGCACAGGTTAACACGTGTAATAAAAAAGGCAACGAGGCCTGGGCTCTGCAAGCCTCACCTCTGCTTCCCTTACGGGGAAACCCTGGCTGCGCACAGACTCCTTATGCAGAGGGCTGTCCACTCGTGCTCCTGGCAGAAACCCTGGCCATGTACATAAATAATTTGCTCATTTCAAAACTACTCATAATAACATTGTATATAATAGCAAAATAGAGGTAATATAATGTCATTCAGTGGGAGACTAGAGAATTAAGATGTGGTATTGTCAGCAGAAAACTAATGAAGCTGAATAGAATCCAGGCACACAGCAGCGTGACCGAATCTTCATGCCATTCTGAGAATGGGCAAAGAACATGTACGGTAGTGTTCTATGTAGCAGTAAAAATGAACTAAACATATGCATAAATCTTTATTAGACTATCTTTTATTCTTTGACAGCTTCCTACATGCATGTAATGTATCTTGATCAGAGCCACACCCAGCTCCCCTCCTCTCCTCCAGGCACTCCCCAACACATCCCTTCATGTCCTCTCCTGTTTTTGTTTTTTGTTTTGTAACACATTGAATCCAATCCAATTAGTGTTGCCTGTTGGAATGTTGACTGATCTTTTTGACTTGATCTTGTACTGGTCTTGTGCAGGTCACCATAGTTGCAGTGAGTTCATGAGTGGAAGGCTACGTCCAGAAGACAGGATGTCACAGCACGCCTCCCCATCCTCTGGCTTGTACATTCTTTCAGTCCCCTCTTCTGTGTTGATCCTGAACTTTGGTGGTAGTGGCTACGGTGGTGGTGGTGGCAAAGGTGTGTGTTTGATTCAGATGTCCATTTAGGGCTGAGCACTCATACACAGTTATTTATTCCCAGCACTTTGACCAGCTCTGCATCTGCATTAACTGCTGCCCACTGAAAGCTTCTCTAAGGGTGAGAGCAGCCCACATTTACAGAGTAAATTGCTGGCATTGTTCTGCTGAGTTGAAAGATGAAGTTCTTAGACCCATCTGGCTCCACCAGGCTCCATGTGCTGCTGTGTGAGAGAGGGGAGAGTGGGAGCTGTTAGTCTCTGCCAGCTCCGTGTTCTTGGGTTCTGGAGTGTGGGTGAGGGGAGGTTTTAAGTCCTTTCCTGGTAGTCCCCTTCAATCCCTGCACACCACTGTGGCCTCTTCTGGTTCCAGCATATATGAAGCTTTGGGGTGAATCTCCAGAACGGCAAAGAAAAGCCCAACATGCCTTTCTTTCTTTCTTTCTTTCTTTCTTTCTTTCTTTCTTTCTTTCTTTCTTTCTTTCTTTCTTTCTTTCTTTCTTTCTTTCTTCCTTCCTTCCTTCCTTCCTTCCTTTCTTTTCTTTTTCTTTCTTTCTCTTCCTTCCTTTCTTTTTTTTTTTTTGACAGGGTCTCCCTGTAGCCCAAGCTGTCCTGGAACTCACTGTGTAGACCAGGCTGGTCTTGAACTCACAGCGATCTGCTTGTCTCTGCCTCCCAAGTGCTGGGATGAAAGGAATGCAACACCCATGCCTGGCCCAACAAGCATTTCTTAAAGTCTTGATGACTTTGGGGGCTGGAGAGATGGCTCAGCAGTTAAGGGCACTGGCTGCTCTTGCAGAGGACCTGGGTTCGATTCCCAGCATCCACATTGTGGCTAACAACCATCTGTAATTCCAGTTCTTGGGGATTTGATGCCCTTTTCCAACCTCTATGGGCACTGCATGACCTGGGTGCACCTACCTACATGCAAGCAATATACTTACACACATAAAACAAATAAAATTCTAAAAAAAGATTTGATGGCTTTAAAAAAATAGACCCTCTTTTCACCTTTCATTCCATGTTTTTAGATTGAAAAAATAAGAGTCTTCCTCATGTATAATTACCTAATTAAAGATACAGATTGTATTGTGTTCCAAGCACATGATAAATTTTAAACAGCAAAATTCAAGGGCAAAACTGAGTTCCCATGAGGACAAACTATGGTTCAGCAATGTTATTTTGTGTTTCTCTTCCGACTTGGCCAACAAGTAATCTCTGAAAGATGATAGTGAAAGACCCACCACCAGATATTAGAAGCCATAAAATCCAAAAATAATCATAGCTTTCATCATGCAATTCAATACATATGCAAAAAAAATTATCAAAATGTGGAACTAAGTTAATTTAAATGATGGATATCTGAAGGTCATTGGTAAGACCTTGTTAGAATTGGGAAATAATTTAGATGGTCACTATCTTGTATACTAGATTTATATTAGTTGGATTCTAGGAAATTAAACTCAGAAATAAGTGTGCTTTGTAACTGTAATGCAGTATTGGGTCTTGGATCCCAGTTGTATCTGATACAAACTTATTGTATAATTAAATATTAAAACTAAATTTCTTTCATTTTATTTGTTATTTTAATTTATTATATATGAATGTAGCGCCTGCATGTATGTAAATGCGCCTGTGTCGTACAATGCTCACGGAAGTCAGAAGAGCGTGTTGGATCCCTTGGAACTGGAGTTACAATGCTCACGGAAGTCAGAAGAGCATGTTGGATCCCTTGGAACTGGAGTTATGGACGGTTGTTGGCCTCCATATGGGTGCTGGGAATTGAACTCGGGTCCTCTGCAAGAGTAGCCAGTGTTCTTAATGGATGAGTCATCTCTCTAGCCCTAAAACTAAATTTCTAGCTGGGTAAGGTGGTTCATGCCTTTAATTCCAACACTGGGGAGGCAGAGGCAGGCATATCTCTGTAAGAGCCAGGCCAGCCTGAGCCTGGTCTACATATCAAGTTCCAGGCCAGCTGGGGCTGCAACAAAACCCTGCCTCAAAAAGATGAGAAAAAAACCAAACCAAACAAAAAAAAAACAACCAAAAAACCAAAACCAAACAGTCCCAAAACACCAAAACAACACCACCCCTAAACATAGCAACAATAAAACCCCACAAGTTTCTAATTGAAAAACATAGATTATTAGCAGTGGCATGAGTAATCTTTCATTTTGGGTATTAGCCTTAATCACAGTCAGCTTGACACTGGGGTTCTTAACAGGCCAGTGATTCTTGTGTGTGTGTGTGTGTGTGTGTATATGTGTGTGTGTGTGTGTGTGCATGTATGTTTGAGGCTAGAGGCTGATGTCAGGTGCCTTCCTCTATGGTTCTCTACCTTATTTTTTGAGACAAAGTCTCTCACTGAGCCTGGAGCTCATTCATTAGCTAGAGTGGCTGACCACTAAGCCCCTTTGGTCTCTGTTTCCTAATGCTGCCATTACAGGCACCGCTGTCAAACTTTTTACATGGGTGCTGGCGATCTGGATTCACATTCTTATGCTTATATAGCAAGCACTTAATCCAGTGAACTAATGCCCCAGATCCAGTTATTCTCTCTTACATCTAGCTAGGGTGCTCTAGAGCTTCAGGGCATTGGCCTGGGCCTCTCAATCACCTGGCAGCAATAATGGAGGTAAGGGGCTGCTCTTTACCAACACTGCTTCAGGTTTCTATTTAATGGACCCTGTTTTTCTCAGGAAAGTACATAATTGGTTGGTATTTTCTCTAGTTTTCACTTTCATTAATTAGTTCAGAAAATACTAATTGCCAGAATGCATCAAGGACTGTTCCAGGTGGTGGGCATCTGTTGAACAAAGCTGACAAAATATCCTGCCCTCAGAAACCTATATTTTAGTGATAGAAGAGGAATAATGAAATAAACTGATTATACAGTACATAGGATGGTGAGAAATAGAAAAAAAGAAGAGGCTGGAGAGATGGCTCAGCAGTTAAGAGCACTGGCTGCCCTTGCAGAGAGCCCACATTTGGTTCCCAGCACCCACCTGGCAGCTAATAACCATCTGTAACTCCAGTTCTAGAGAATCCACCCTCTTCTGGCCTCTGGGGGCACTGCACAGATGTGGTGCACTTACTGTACATACCGGCAGAACACTCACACACACAATTTTTTTTCTTTTAAAAAGAACAAAGAAGGGAAATAATGGGTGTTGCTTCAGTGGAGCTGCAAGTTCACCCAGGCAGGCCAGGGAAGGACACTCAAACAGTTACCTGACTTGAGGAGAGACTTGTGAGAATCCCTGGGGGAAGATCATTCCAACACCCACATAGACCTTGAGCTGGCTTTCCTTTATTTCCAGTTTGCCAACTTCCTCTCTTCTAGTCACTTGATAATGATGGCAAATGATTTTGAAGTTCTGATGCCTTAGGAAAAATCAGTTGTTCTCTTGGTCTCTTCATCCTCTTCAGTTCCCTTTGAGCTTCTTTTGCAGCTTCTGGTGGACACACCCTAAGGAAGAAGGGCTTAAAGCTTAGTAGCTACCACATCTCTTCTCGTGGAGACAGAGACAAGCCATTGGAAAGGCAAATAAAAAAGATCCGATTTCAGTGTTTGCTCCTCTGAAAGTCTTGTGCGCTTCAAAGCTTCTCATATAATGGAGGCTCTTGGAGTCACCATCAAAACCAGCTGCCGCATTTTATTAGCTCAGTCATCTCAGGAAGGTTTATTAAACCCTCATTCTATGTCATGGAATTAGTTTATCTTAATTCAGTTCTTGTTTTTATTTCACTGAAGAAAAAAGTTCATAGCGTTATTAAATCCCAAGTATATGCCAGATGTTCAGAGTTTTAGATAGGTTATTGTGAAAATCTGAACCAAGAGAGATCTGCAGGCGCTCAGGTCAGGCCGGGAGTCCGGAGCGCCTAGGTGCCGCGCCCGCCGCGCTGAAGCGGCACTCCTGGCCCCCGCCTATTGGTTGGAGTTAAAAGCCCTCCGGGGCATTATTTCTAGCTGGCGCTGAATAGGAAGCAGGAGCTGCCCAGTTTCGGAGTAAAATCACCTGCTTGAGAGGGCAGGTGGCCGCGGCCGGAGCGCCCATCCCCCTCGGGTCTTCATCCTGATCCGGCTCAGGCCACATCCTGCTCCGGTGGCTCAGCCGCAGCGCCCGGCTCGCGCGTAGCAGGTGTTCCCAGGTATCCCCTCCGCGTGGCCGTCCTCCTTCTGCCAGAGCCCGGGGCTCAGCGCAGGCTCTGGAGCGTCGGAGGTCAGTGCAGACGGCCCGCCGAGGCCGCGCCCCTCCCGGAACTGCTGCGCCGCGAAGCCGGACGAGCGCGGGGCGGCGGGGCCATGGACGTTCTGCCGGAGGACCGGACGCGATGCCCAGAGCCGGCGAGGTCAGAGGACGCGGAGGAGGTGGCGGTGGCCGGTGGGTCCCCACCCCCAGTCCCGCGCGGGGCCGAGGCGCACCCCGCCTGGGAGGGCGACGATGAGCCGGAGCCCTGCGGCCGCTGGAGCCGCACGGCGTCCCTGGTGAGCGGGTTGCTCACCGAGCTCTACAGCTGCACCGAGGAGGAGGAGGGGGCGACCTGGGGGGACCGCGCATCCCGGGGCCGCCCACGGCGCAGCGACAGTCTGGACAGCTCCACTGAGGCCTCCGGCTCAGACGTGTTCCTGGGTGGCCGCGGCTGCGCGGGCCACTCCCGGGAGCTGCAGGAGCTGCAGGAGCGGCCGAACCCGCGGCTCCAGATGCAGTACCTGCGGCAGAAAGGTGAGCGGCGGCCCGAGACCCCTGGCCACCGGCGCCACCCGAATGCGCCGGGGACAGTTTCCTTTGATCAGACGCCAGTCCTGCCACACATTCACTACTCCTGCTTTTTAATGTCCCGCGCCCACCCCTTCCACAGGGCTGGCTTGACATCAGCGGCTGGAATGGTGGGGTCCTCGCCCCCGCTCCTCAAGTGTCCAAGGAAACCCAAGGCCAGAGGCAGTCTGGAAGTAAATTTCAATTGAACACAGCTGTTAGAACAAGTTTGGCGTTTCTTCCTTGTAAATGCCAGAAGTTACCTAGAGGACGCTGGGAGAAGAGAGACGACTTCTAGTGCTTTCCACCCCACCCCCTTCTCCAGCCACATCGCTTGGATGGTATTTAACCAGTGAGGCGGAATAATTCGATAATGCAGTTTCTCAGCAAAGTATTTGAATTCCATGTCTGCCAGGACGTGAGGTTCCCAGTCGTACTTGGCGCTTTTGTTAGGGTTTTGTTCTCGGTGGGGAGTAAGCGAACTGTCCCAGCGCTTAGGCTCCACTGCAGCGTTTAACTACTGCTACCTTCTGTTGGCACGGAAAGTTGTGCTGAAAATTGGCCTTGGCTTTCACCGACGAGAGGCTAATTGGGTGTTTTCTGTTACCAAACTCCGCGGCTATTTTTTTATTCTTAATAACTGCCCTTTAAGGCGCTAGAGCAGTTATCACAGTTGTCTTTTTGCACAGATGTAAGAAAAACCTCAATTTACAAACTTTAGTAAGATGTGGGAAAAAGAGGCAAGGAAATAATGTCCTTGTGCTAAAAGACCAAGAGAGGGATGAAAGAGAATTATATAATGCTCCTCTACCATCCTCAGTCTAGCTGGTTCCAGGAAAAACAAAACCAGAAAAATAATAAATCTGTCTGCTTTCTGAAACCTATGTAAACAGTTCTCAGCTTCCTCTTCCGGCTTGCAAGTGAAGGTTGCCCCCACCGCATCCCAGCTGATTGTGGGAAATGGCGTCCACCTTCCTCTCTTTTGTGGGACTAATTGGAGCTGGGTCATTTTATTTTATACATTTTTTTTGGCAGTTCTCAGAATGTGTGTTTCATGCCAAAACTATTGCTGAGTTTGTCAGACTCCAAGAGAATCAGCTTTGAACAATTATGATTTGACTTTCTCCTTTTAGAAGACTTCACTTTTTATTACCCAGGAAGTTTTGGTAACTAATAATTTCCTTTTGGTAGAGGGAAATGGGCAAGCTAAAGTTTACAAAAGAGGTAAATGTCAGTCTACAAGTGGACTTCATATGCATCTACTAGATGACCCAAAGGAATCCATTCTCCCCACTCTTCCAAAAGTCTTGTTACCCAGTTGCCTGTGAATCCTCCCTTCCTTGTAGTTGATGCCATCAGGATGAACAAGATGCCACCTTGTGGCATACCCTCTCCATTGATAAGCATCACTAATAGAATGGTATTATTAGAGAATCAGCAGCTGTCTGCTGAATAGTGCTTATTCAGCTATTTGATTGTTTTCAGAGTTAAAAAAAATCCATCCTGGGGCTGGAGAGATGGCTCAGTGACTGTTCTTGCAGAGGACCTGGATTCGATTCCCAGCACCCACATGGCGGCTATGAACCATCCTTAACTCCAGTTCCAAGGGAATCCAAAGCCCTCTTCTGACCTCCATGGCATTGCGCGACATGGGTGCACTCACATACATGCAGGCAATACACTCATACACATAAAATAAAAATAAAGTATTTAAAAAATCTATCCTAACTTAACTATTCAGTAAGAGTTTTCTATAATGCAGACAATCTGTGCATTGATTTTCATCGTTTGTGGCTAAACATTTTTCTGTTACATCCACATAGCACCCATCTAGATGCTGGTTCTGTTACTTAGGGGCAGTAACAAAATGGCTTCTCAGGAAACTGGATTGTTGGTGGTTAAGGGAATGAACTTCGGAGTCATATTCCTAGGTTAACATGATGTCACTGTTTTTTACTAGCTATGTGACCTGGGGCAAGCTATTTACTACCTTTCTGTCTTATTTTTCTATAAATGGGGATAATACCTCTGAGGGTTATGGTAAGGATTATATAAGTTAATGTGTGTTATGTGCTCAGTGAATGTTAGAGATCATTTTTATTATCATATACCCATTTATCATATCAGGATACAATTCCTTAGAGACCAAAATGATCAGTTTGTCAGATGAACATTTCCTCTGTTATTTAATATGACAAAAGGGTATGGTTGGACAAAAACCTGACTCTGCTTATAGGATGTTTATATAACAGCAGATATTGCTGTGGAAGACACTGCCACATGCAACTCTGAACATTTCCCCCATAAGCAGTACGTAATTCAGAGAATTATAGAGTCATAGGGGTTTTAAGAGGCACCAAAAATGAGATAGGGTTTTCACATTATCTCATATTGTTAGGACTATTAGTCTTAAGAAAGTAGACTTTTTTTTTCCCTTTTTGAGACAGGGTCTTCCTGTAGCCCCAGCTGGCCTGGAACTCACTAAATAGACCAGGCTGGCCTTGAACTCATAGAGATCTGCCTGCCTCTGGGATTAAAGTCATGTGCCACTATTCCCGGCCTTGAAAATAGACTTATTTTATATTTTTAAAGGGAATATATTTTCTGCCATATTTGAAAATTTAATGAGTTTCTAAAATGAAATATACTGAGTAGTCTATTAGAAGACCATATATTTAGGACAAAATCAGTACAGCCCCATCCATCTGCATTGCAAAACTTGCTAAAGTTATTTACTTTTAACTGATAATTTACAAAGAGGAATGTTTTAAAAATTGTTTTTAGCTGTTATTTTATTTTGTTTTTGTTGTACTGGATCTTGAATCCAGGACCTTGTGCATGCTAGGCAAGATCTCTACCACTGAGTGGCACCCTGAGCTCTCTTTTGCTTTTTCTTGTGGGTTTTTTTTTTGTGTGTGTGTGTGTGTGTGTGTGTGTGTGTGTGTGTGTGTGTGTGTGTGTATGCATGTGTGTGTACAGGCCAGAGGCCACTCTGGCACACGTGTGGAGGTCAGAGGAAAACCAGTGAGGGTTGTTTCTCTCCTTCCACCTTTATGTGAGTTCTTGGGTTCGGGCCCAGATCCACAGGCCTGTGGGACAAGCACCTTTATCTGCTGAGCCATCACACAGCCCCTCTGTGTCCATATTTATTTCCATTAAGCTTTATCATGAATTGATGAAATGGAATAATAGGTCTTGAATATGCTGGAAAAACTCATGAGCATTCACTGTGCTCTGAACATAGCTAAACCAGTGAGTTAAGCAAACAATGTGTGGGATTGCCAGATTGTAATGAAAAGACTTGGTTTAAAGTCTCCTCCTTTTGGGTTTCACTGAACACAGGTGGTTGGTATGGACCAGAGCCAAGTGCTTCATGAGGCATTTTAGAATAGCGAAGGAGAAAAGCTTAAACTCAGTTTCTCTGGAGACCAACTTGATCTGATTTCTTTAAAAAAAAAAAAA
>NW_008328707.1:841789-934543 GCF_000622305.1 Nannospalax galili
GTGACTAAATAAATACCTAGTTTGAGCACTTCATATTTTTTTTTTCTGCAAAGTCAACTAACAGTCTAACTTAACTAAAATTGAAATCCTACTATCACACTGAATGATAGCTTTTCATTTTAGTAGTGGTTGACAATGACATACTCAAATACAACATGTTGACTTGTTTTATTAAATGCAGAAGTTGGGAGGGGCCTGGAGCGATAGCTAAGAGATTAAAAGCATTGACTGTTCTTTCAGGAGATCCAGGCTTGAATCCTAGCACCCACACAGCCCTACTATCACACTGAATGATAGCTTTTCATTTTAGTAGTGGTTGACAATGACATACTCAAATACAACATGTTGACTTGTTTTATTAAATGCAGAAGTTGGGAGGGGCCTGGAGCGATAGCTAAGAGATTAAAAGCATTGACTGTTCTTTCAGGAGATCCAGGCTTGAATCCTAGCACCCACACAGCAGCCAACAACCATCTGTAACACCAGTTCCAGGGGATCTGATGCCCTCTTCTGACCTCTGCAGATACTGCACAATATGGGTGCTCTTACATACATGCACGCATGACCCTCATACACACAAAATAAAAATAAATAAAATAAAATTAATAAATGCAGAAGTTGGGGCTGGGGAGATGGCTGAGGGGATAAAAGTACTCACAGCACAGCATGAGGATCTGAGTTTGAATTCTCCAGCACCCATATAAAAAGCTGGGTGTGGCAGAGTGTGCTTGTAACCCCAGCACTGGGGTGGGAGGCAGAGATAGGCAGATCTCAGGGGGCTAGTCTAGAATGGAACAGTGAACTCCAGGCTCAGTGAAAAACCCTGCCTCAAAAAATACCTGAAGTAGACCTCTGATTCCACACAGGTAAGCATGCATGTGTGTGCGCACACACGTCTAGATAGTCTTCATTTCTGCCTCCACATGGATTTGATGCTCATAGTACTTTATATGTGACTTTCTTCTTCCATAGCATGCTATAGAATAAAAGTAGAATAAAAGGATTAAAAGTCTGTTTATTAAGATGGGTTATTTTTCATTAATACACAGAAAGGTATGTAATACCATTGACTTAAGAATCAGAAGTAAGTGTGGGTTATGGATTAAAATGACTAGGTCATTTTTATGTTTAACACAAATTATATAACTGCATATACATTATAGTTTAAGTCTTTTTGAGACAGGGTCTCCTTGTATCCCCAGGTGTTGTGGAACTTGCTATGTAGACCAGGCTGGCCTTGATCTCACAGAAATTTGCCTACCTCTGCTTCTCAAATTCTGGGATTAAAGGTGTGCACCACCACACTTGGCTTACCTTATGGTTTCTTACAAAAGCCTCATGGCAGTATGTTTTTGTTTTAAAATTGAGATGAGAATAAGACAAGCAGGATCTTCCAGGCGTGGTGGTATGGGCTGTAATCCTAGCTTCCAGGAGGCTGAAGCAGGAGGATCAAGATTTTGAGGTCAGTCTGGGCTACATAGGCGGACCCTATCCCCAAACAAAACAAAACAACAAAAAACAGAAAAGAGGGGCCAGGACAGGATCAATATTTGTCCTGTAGAAGAATGTATTTTCCTCTTATATATACCTAATAGCTGTTATAACCAACTTAATACTTTAATGCTTAATACTTTTAATTAAATAACTTTAATTTTAATTAAAATAATAGCAGCAGCTATTATCACTTATTGAATGCATGCTTATGCCATATTCTTGCTTCTCTTTCTCATGACAGCTCTAAAACAATGCATATTTTAAGCATATTTTAGTAGGACACTGAGATTCAGCAAGTTTAAGCTGTTTATCAAAGGTCACACAGCTGAGCATGAAGAAAGAACCTAGAGATAGAGGTCTCAAAAGCCCAGTATAGATGCCACACGAATGTTCTGTTTTTTTTTTTTCAGCATGTAGGTAGGTAACTGCAACATTATTGCAATATGTTTGAGTTTTGTAACATGCAAAAACCAGAATTATTTCTGGCTTATAGAATGTGCTGCTTTAGCATAGTTTGCACATGAAATAAGTGCTTATCTAAATGATTCTATTGAGCAAACGTAGCTTGGAGTGTAGGAAAATCCACTTAAAGGCTTTATGACAATGAACGGGATGAAAATAGTATTTGGTCAGGAGGCTGAAGCAGGAAGATCAAGAGTTGGAGGCAAGGGGCTGGAGAGATGACTCAGCAGTTAAGAGCATTGGCTGCTCTTGTAGAGGACCTGGGTTCAGTTCTCAGTATCCATATGGCAGCTAACAACTAACTGTCCGTAGCTCTAGTTTCAGGGGATCCCATGCCCTCTTCTGACCTCTGCAGGCATTGCATGACACGGGTGCAACCTACCTACACGCAAGCAATACCTTCACACACATAAAGTAAAAATAACAATTAAAAAAAAAAGAGTTGGAGGCTAGGTTGGTTTACATAGTGAGACCCTTGTCTCAAAATAACAAAACAAAAACTCAAAATAAGCGAACTAAGCAAAAAAGGGGGCGGGATCAGCATTTGTCTGATAGAATCACATATTTTCTTATATTTGTCTAAAGATAGGATTAGATTTTAAAAAAAGATTTATTTTTATTTATGTGTATATGTCTGGGTGTACATGTGTGCATGTGTCTACAGTGCTTGCAGAAGCTGGAAGAAGGCATTGGATCCCCTGGAGCTGGAGTTATAGATAGTTGTGAGCTGTCATACATGGGTGCTGGGCCCTCTGCTAGAGTAGACACATTCTTAACCAATGAGCCATTTCTCCAGCTCCTGAATGTTAAGATAAAAAATATTTTATTTATTATTATTTTTAAATTTTATGTGTATGTGTATTGCCTGCCTGTAGGTAACTGCACCCATGTTGTGCAGTGCCTGTGGAGGTCAGAAGAGGGCAATGGATCCTCTGGAACTGGAGTTACAGATGGTTGTTAGCTGCCGTGAGAGTGTTGGGAATTGAACCTGGGTCTTCTGTAAGAGCAGCCAGTGCTCTTAACTGCTGAGCCATCTCTCCAGCCCCCTGGATGTTAAGACTTTTGCCAGTTTTGTTTAACCCGTTTTTCCTGAAAGCAGGAGACCATGGTATTGGCATCACATAACTTTGCAGTCATCTGCTTTTGTGTAATCAGTGTTTCTGTTAGGCGGGTTGAGTTTGTGGGATGGTATTATAAATCAAGTAGTAAAGCCTAGCAGTCACTTTAAATTGTGATGAGAGAAAACATGAAGAAAACATGAATATATGTAGACTATTGTCTTTATTTTAGTCTTGCCAATACGGAATTTTTGGACAATGGATGGTCTTATTTTGTTAATGGGTCCACCCTGGTATCCTGAATCTTACTTTCATATATGTGTGGAAGGGACAGGCACCTTGTCAAACAGATGAGTCATTTTTTCCTTTCCTTTTCTTTGTGTGTATGTGTGGTGTATGTGTGTATGCACATGTGTACATCTGTATATGCACATGTACATCTGTTTATGTACATCTGCACATGTACATCTGTACCATACCTATGTACATGTACATCTGTATCTGTATGTACATCTGTATCTGTATGTACATCTGTATCTGTATGTACATCTGCACATGTACATCTGTATATGCACATGTACATCTGTATGTGTGTATGCACATGTGTACATCTGTATATGCAGGTACTTGTGCACATGTGTGCGTGTGGAGGCCAGAAGCTAGGTATCGGGGTCTTTCATCATTATTATTATTTTATGTGTATGAATGTATTGCCTGCATGTAGGTAGGTGCAGTCATGTCGTGCAATGCCTGCAGAGGTCGGAAGAGGGCATTGGATCCTCTGGAACTGAAGTTATGTATGGTTGTTAGCTGCCAGGTGGGTGCTGGGAATTGAACCTGGGTCCTCTGTAAGAGCAGTCAGTGCTCTTAAACATTGAGTCATCTCTCCAGTTCCCACTTTCTTTGTTATTTTTTGGCAGGTCTCTCACTGAACCTGTAGCTCACTAATTAACTTGACTGTCCATTAAGCAAGTTCCAGATATCCCACCCCCGGGGTTACAGATGTGCACTGCCATTCCTGGCTTTTTTTACACAAGTGCTGGGGACCCAAACTCAGGCTGTCATGTTTGCATGGCAGCACTTACCAGTGGAGCCATTTCCTCAGCCCCTGCTTTTCTTTCACTGTACCTATTTTTAAAAACACTCTTTGGAATTATTTTTTATTTTATATGTACGAGTGTTTTGCCTGTTTGTATATAAGTGCACCTGTGCTTGCAATGCCTGCAGAAGCCAGAAGAGGGCATTAGATCTCCTAGAACTGGAGTTACAGGTGGTTGTTAGCTGCCATGTGTGTTGGGAACTGAATCTGGGTCCTTTGCAAGAGCAGCCAGTGCTCCCAACCTCTGAGCCCTCTCTCTAGCCCCAATGCCTGTCTTCTTTACAATAGTATCTTGTCCTCTGTGGCAGAAAATGGTAGATGAGTGACCCTCAGTTTGGTGGCATGAAAAAATCAATGTTTCCCACTCAAAAGCAATTCTGTTTATTTCTGTTTGTTTATTTATTGTATATATACGCATTTGTGTGTGTGTGTGTGTATGTGTGTACATGTGTGCATGTGGAATGTGGAGGTCAGAGGACAATCTCAGGTGTCATTTCTTAGGCGCCATCCACCTTTTTTTTTTTTGAAACACGGTATCTCACTGGCCTGGAGCTCACCGAGGCTGGCTGGCCATTGAGCTCTAGCAAGCTGCTTGTTTCTGTTCCTTAGCACCAGCATTGCAAGATGGAGCTGCTGTGCCTGTTTTTTTTTTTTTTTAATGTGGGTTCTGGGACTCAAACTCAGGACTTCATACTTGCAAGGCAAGCATTCAACCAACTGAAGTATCTCCCCAACCTTTTGTGTATGTATTTTAAAAATATATTTATTATTTTTGTTTTGTGTATATGAGTGTATTGCCTGCATGTAGGTAAATGCACCCGTGTCATGCAATGCCTGGGGAGGACAGAAGAGGCTGTCAGATCCCCTGGAAATGGAGTTATAGACAGTTGTTAGCTGCCATGTGGGTCCTGGGTATCGAACTCAGGTCTTCTGCAAGAACAGTCAGTGTTCTTAACCCCTGAGCCATCTAGCCAGTCCCATTATTTTTATTTTATGGAACAAACAAAGGTCTACCTATATGGATATTTGCTTATCAAGCTTGAATAACAATATTACCAGCACCTTATAAACCTCCTGAATGCTCCTGCCTGAGTGGAATCTCTCTTTCCGTTAAGCATTAGTTTGTTTTTCTTTGTACTCTTTTTGCTTTCTGTATATATTCCCAAGCAACATGTGGTTCTGAAACACTGAGTAGTAAATCCAAGCCTAGTTGTACGGAGAGGCTAAAGTTTCTATCTGAGATGAAAGCTCTCAGAAGATAAGCCACAAGGCCTCTGGGGCCCAGTCTGGTGCTGGGTTCCCCCTGAGAATTCAAGGCACCCCTTCAGGGGGAGTCAGAAGGAGAGGGTGGAAATGAGTCTGGTAACATGTGTCAGGTTATCATTTAGACAAGTTACTAAATGATCAGCTAGGATGGGGAGTGGGAGGGTGGCCTGCTTGTTCTTTTTTTTTGTGCCAGGGTCTCTCTGTAGCCCCAGCTGACCTGGAACCAGACTATGTAGACCAGACTCATGCTTAGAAGTCAGTCCACATTTATGTGGCCATGGAGGGAAGAGCTGGCATTTCAGCAGCACCTTGCAGGGTAAACGAGTTCAGTTATGAGTTAGACCAGCTTTCCTGGGCATTCTGCCCTTAGGTATACTGCAGTATGTATGTGGATGTCAGAGGACAATGTTCAGGAATTGGTGTTCTCCTTCCATCTTTTTGTGGGCTCCAGGGATCAAACTTAGGTCATCAGGCTTGTGCAGCAAGTGCTTTACGTGCTGAGTCATCTTGCCAGCCCGACGCAATATATTTTCTCACTGCTGTAAATCTATTAACACTAGAGAATACAGTAGACAACCAGAAAACAACATTTTGGAGGAGACTGATTACACAGCAGGAAAGAAACGTTCAAAGTGGCTGTTCTTTTTAGAGAGTTTCTCACAGGCTCTAGTCATTTAGGAAATAAGGGCTGTAGCGTTAAGTCAGGATCTGTGGAGAAGATTGAGTATATGTATATATATCAGAGTGTCACAGTACTTACCCCAGCTGCTCGGCCACAGCTTCTGTTGTGATCTTGTTCAGAAATGAAACTCAGGCTATGCACAGGACCAGGTGTCCCTGAAAAGCAGAGGAGGGGAAGGAGGGAGCCGGCTCTGCAGTAGAGTCCTCCCAGTCCTCACTGAGCTTCCTGGTAGCTAGTCTGGGAATCTTTGAGAACATGGTGTGGGCTAGATTAGATTGGATTTCAGCCTTCTGCTATTAATGTGAGATTTGGCTTTCTAGAGTCTGTGGAACCTGTTTCTACTTCTCTGTATGTGTTTCCAGCTTCAAAAACCCTTCACTGTCTTCTTTTTTCTTATATACCTTGTAGGTTATGAAAAAGCCCCTTTTTATTGTATTTTTTTAGTGTAGCTTTGCTGGGAACCAGAACTAGACACATTCTTTCCCCATCTGCCCTCTTAACCCAAATATAATCATTTCTGTTTTTTAAAGTTCATTTGTTTGATATATGAAAGGAAGCTAACATTTAGATTAAGGGAGATTTTCTTTCAATTTGGAATTGTGAATTTCAACTCCAACTTGTTAATATTAAGCAGTTTGAAGTATGTTTCTAACATTTAGTTAGTATTGTGGTCTACCCTGAAGTAACTTAGAATATGACTAGATGAAAGAAATTTACTATATATATTTTTAAGAAGTGGAGCTACGGTTTATTGGAAGATATCTTAATAAAGATTTTTAAGCATGCAGATTAAGAGAAGAGATGCTTGGGAAAAAAATAAGTCATACATACATTTTAAAACTTATTTATTTTTTGTATATTTTATTTTAATTAGAATATTTTATTATCTTTATTTTATGTGTATGAATGTATTGCTTGCATGTATATAAATGCACCTGTGGTGCATAATGCCTATGTAAGTCAGAAGAGGGTGCTGGATCCCCTGAAACTGGACTTAGGAATGGTTGTTAGCCATCATGAGGGTGCTGGGATTTGAACCTGGGTCTTCTGCAAGAGCAGCCAGTGCTCTTAACTCCTGAGCCATCTCTCTCTGGCTCTAAATATCTATATTTTAGTAGCAGTTTCCCCTCATTAAGAAAAACACCCATCATCATCTAGGTAAGAATTATTTTTCTATTTTTTTCATAATTTGTTTTCCTGCATACTGCAAACTTATATTTGTATGTACACCACCCTTTGAACTTGTAATTTCTGCAAGATTCCTGTGGCTTTGAGACAATAGATATTTTTTGTGAACTCCTTACAAAAGGACCTCATTTTTATTCATTTAAATTTTTTTGGATTTATTTATTTGTATTTTATGAATGCTCAGAGATCCGCCTGCCTCTGCCTCCCAAGTGCTGGGGTTAAAAGCATGCGCCACCATGCCTGGCCCGTATATGAGTTTTTGCCTGCATGTATATCAGTGCACCAAGTGCATGCAGTGCCTGCGAAGTCAGAAGAGGGCATCGGATCCCCTGGAACTGGAGCTATGGACAGTTGTTAGCCATATAGGTGCTAGGAAGTGAACCCAGGTCCTCTGCAAAAGCAGCCAGTGCTCTTAGCTGCTGAGCCATCTCCCCAGCTCTTAGGACCTGCTTTTTGGGAAAAATGTTTCTGAGTCTTGGTTGTGACAATTTAGAGCCAAAGGAGTTAAAATGTGATTCCCTTTGCTGACAAGCTTTTGTAGTGCACGGTGAGGCCTTGGAGGGAAGAGCATTACTGCTGCTCTCAGCTGGCTGGAGACAGCCTGGATGATGTCCTCAGCATCAGTTACAGCCAGCAAGGGGAGCACTCTTAGGCTCTCATAAAAACCGTGTTGAAGTTTATATTCTTGTGTTGTCTCATTCCAGGAGGGTAAGACAGCCTAAAACTAAAAATGATATGATCTGGGACAGACACCATCTGAAAAGGATAAGGGGGTCCTTTTTATTTTTATTTATCCGATTTTTTTTGACAGGGTTTTCTGAGTCCCAGCCTGCCTGGAACACACTATGTAGACCAGGCTGGCCTCAGTCTCACAGAAATCTGCCTGCCTTTGCCTTCTGAGTGTTGTGATTAAAGGCGTGTGCCACTACACCTCGTATAGGAAGTCCTTTTTAGAATACCATCTTTTCAATAAAAACAAAGTTAAAAAAATACCTTCTGTACATAATGTTATTATTTTTGTGTTTAGCTATAATAGAATACTTCTAGAAGTTGGTACTTCATCATTTTATGGTTTAAAAAGTATTGCCATCAAAATATCTTTTCTTAACTATATGTATCTGAATATTATTCATTCAATAGATGCTTATGTGCATTGCAATCAAGACACAATTATAGATGCTGGGAATAGGGTGGGGAGCAGCATACAAGATGAATGCCTAACGATTGGAAGTACCTTTTAAAAAGTATTATTATTTTATTTTATGTATATGAGTGCATTGCCTGCATGTATGTAAGTGCACTCATGTCGTGCAATGCCCACAGATGTCAGAAGAGGTGTTGGATCCCCTGGAACCGGAGTTACAGATGGTTGTTAGCTGCCATGTGAGTGCTGGGAATCAAACCTGGGGCCTCTGCAAGAGCAGCCAGTACTCTTAACTACAGTGTCATTTCTGTAGCCCCCGAAGTGCCTTTTATCCTAAGTGTAAATGCAAGATGAAATTGGTTATTCTTCCAAAAGGAATTGACTCTTGTTTTGTATAACGATGAGCTACATTTTTCTTATGTCAGATATTAAATCTATAGCAAAATATAAAATGGTAGTCTAATGTACACTGAATGTTCACTTGTAATTTCATTTTATTTTTTAAAGGTTTATCTTATTTTAAATTCTATATATTTTTGTGTGTCTATGTGTGGCTACGTGCATATGAGTGCAGGTGTCTGAGGAGACCAGAGGCGTCAGATCCCCCTGGAACTGGACTTAAAGGCAGTTGTGAGCTGCCTGACATGGGTGCTGGGAACTGAACCAGGTCTTCTGGAAGAGCAGCCTGTGCTTTTAGCCGCTGAGCCAACTCTCCAGCCCTAGACTTTTTATATAAATCTTCAAATAGCATTCTCCTCTGCAAAGAAAAGAGGGGACTATTTCAGTGCTCCCAAATTTTGCTGTCAGTTGAAATTACTTGAGGTTTTTTTTTTTTTTTCCCCTTCAGTCTTTTTGAGACAGGGTAGCCCAGCTGTCCTGGAACTCACTATGTAGACCAGGATGGCCTTGAACTCATAGAAATCCACCTGCCTCTACCTCCCAAGTGCTGGGATTAAAAGTATGTGCCTGGCAGAAGTCATTCGAGTTTTAAAAAGATGCTGATGGTTGGCTCCTACTTCTGGACATTTAGATTTAATTGGCATGAAGTTTGATCCAAACATGATTTTTTATGTTCCCTGGGCTATTCGTATGTGCAGAAAAGTTTAGGAACCATTGGTCTGTGACAGATCCCTGAAGACAGGGATGAGGCCTTTACTCCTTTGAATCCCCTCCTCTTTGGAGTAGTACCTTGATATATGTATTCCAGGCTGGCCTGTAATTTATTATGTGCCCAGGGTGGTTGCACATTCCTTAGTGCTGGGATTCTAGGCATGTGCCATCACACTCAGATGAATCCCTATTTTATGACATTATACAGCATACTTGACCTAGCAGTGATCAATAAAACCCATTACTTGTTTCCCTGCCTAACTGTGTAGAGTTTATGGATGTCAGCAATTCATTTGCATACACACATAGCTCATTTGTCTCAACCTCCCCTGGCAAAACCCCAACCTTTATTAGTTAGCTCAAATCTCTATGCATTTTTTTGTGTGCACCTGCAAGGCTGACTGTGACTGGAGAGACATACCATGCTGACCACTAATGTGTGACTGCCAACACTGCGGACACCCGTGGTGCATTTAGCTGTCCTACTGCATTTCCCTAGTTCATCCCCTTTCCTCTCTCCTTTTTACATCTCATTCTATTTACTTACTCTTAGTGATTTTACTTTGTATTTCAGCAGAGAAAATATAAGCAATCAAAAGAGAGTTCTGTAAGCCAGATGTAGTGGGGCACATCTGTAATCCTAACACCTGGCAGGCTCAGGCAGGAAGATAGTGTATTCAAGGCTGGCCTGAGCTATATAGCAAAACCCTGTCTCAAAAGAAAAAAGAAAAAAGAGAGGTGGAATGTTCACACCCCTGTCTTGAAAGGGCAGCTCTCCTCCTATGACTTTGGGATAAACTGGCCAAGTCCTTGGGGGTCACTGTATCTATCATCTCTTCCCTATTCAAGAAACCACAATTCTTACCTCATTCCCTTTATCAGTTTTTCTGTCTACTGGATCATTCCAATTGATTTTTATCTTTAATTAAAACTAAGCACTAAATTTTTACTGCATATTAGGTTACCATTCTATTTTTGTTTTAAAAAGGTCTTATTTTTTTATGTGTATGAGTGTATTGCCTGCATGTATGTGAGTGCACTCATGTTGTACATTGCCTGTGGAGGTCAGAAGAGGCTGTCAGATTCCCCTGGAATTGGAGTTATGAGTGGTTGTGAGCTACCATGTGGGTGCTGGGAATTGAACCCAGGTCCTCTGCAAGAACAGCCAGTGCTCTTAACCACTGAGCCATCTCTGTAGCCCCCATTCCACTTTTCTATCCCTCTGCTTACTTGCAAAATTGATAATAATATTGGTCCTATTGATCTCAGGAACATTTTGAAGACAAAACTGAAAGTTTTGAAATGTTAAATGTGCATGTGTACATATGCATATATGTTCAAAGAAGTTCTGTGCTGGATGTTGAGGGGCAATCAATAGAACACAGTATCTGTATTCATTACTTTCCTTATTGCTGTGACCAGATACCTGGGAAGAAGCAAGTTAAGGGAAGAGAGGTTTCTTTTGACTCATGGTTTGAGGGTTTGTAGTCCTTCCTGGCAGGGAGGGCATGGCAGTGGGCACTTCAGCAGACAAGAAAGCAGAGAAAAGGGGATGCTGTGCTCAGGTGATTTTTCTCCTTTTTATTCAGTCTGGGACCCTAGTCCATGGGATGGTGCTACTCATGTTCAGGGTGGGTCTCCCCTTTATTAAACGTCTCTGGAAATGTTCTTTTTTTAAAAAACATTTTATTTATTATTTTCTTTTCATGTGTATGAGTGTATTGGCTGCATGTATGTGAGTGCACCCATGTTCTTAAAGACATTTCTGGAACTGGAGAGATGGCTCAGTGGTTATGAGCACTAGCTGTTCTTCCAGAGGATCCAGGCTAGATTCTCAGCATCCACAGATGGTTGTTAATCATCTGTAACTCCAGTTCCAGGGGATCTGATGCCCTCTTCTATCCTCTGTATGGGCCTCTTCCATAAGTGGTGTACTTACATACATGCAGTGATATGCTGAAATTGATTTTAGATAACTTCCATTTCCGAGTATATATTTATAAATGCTTCTAAATATGTCCTTCCAATAGTCAACTAGCAACAGTAATTTTAATTTTGCCATATTTCAGCCTGATACTAATAAAATTCACAGTAAAACTATGTACTTTTAGAAAACTTGAGGGGCAGTGCTTAGGGGAAGTGTTACTAATACAAAGGAATTTCAGGCAGACCAAGACTGAGTTGATGTTCTCTAGGGAAGGATTTGAGTGTCTTCTTACTGCAAAACAACAAAAAACAGACAAAAAACCTTTGAGAAACAGGTAGAAAGATGGACTCAGAGTCCAACGTTGTCTCTGTATGCAGTTCTTGGTCTTCTTCCTTGGGCCCACTTTCCAGGTCACAGGCCATGCTGCAGCACCCATCAGGACAGAGACTGGCTTCAGATAAGTTCTTCAAGAACAGGAATGGAGAAAGGTGAGCAAAGTGAGAGAGTGGGTCCTGAGGGGCATGAGGACGGTACATGAGCTGAGATCCCTGTTTTGTCACTTGCTAGCTGTGCGGTCTCACACAAGTTCCACAGCCCTCTGTGTGGTTTTCTCATCTGTAATACTTCATTGGGATCATTATAAAAATTAAGTGAGTTAAAGTAAATGCCCTTTTCAGAGCATTGCCTGGCTGTGTTTTTACTAGGTTATAATGCCTGCCGTGCAGAGGTTTAGGAACTGCCATATCCACCAGCATTTGTAAACTTGCCTTTTTGAGGCAGTTATGAAGGTTTCAAGGGCTCCTCTATACTTAAAAATAATTGATGGGTTTGGATTGTTTGAGGAGCAGATGTTGAATAATCCTGATTAGGGAGTTCATAATTGTGTGTGTGTGTGTGTTTTTTTTTTTTAAAGCTCTTTGGGAAAGGATTGCCCACTCTTTTTCCAGTAACATGCACAATTGATTCTCCTTTATGTGTTTTAGTTAAGAGTATTATTCTAAACATATTTTTGGATCCATGTTATGTGTGAAAGTCAGCCTTTGTAAACAAAGGGCAACAGAGGCAAAGGTGAAGTCAAAACTCATGAAGCATTTTGAAGGGATAGGATTAGAAGCTGGCCACACTTGTAATCTTAGCATTTGGGAGGCTAAAGCAGTAGGATTACAGAGAGTTCCAGGCCAGCCTGGCCTGCAGTGTCATTTCCCCCTCCTCTGAAGGAGCAGGGTTAGAAGAGTAACAAAGCCAGGTGTGGAGGCACAGGCCTTTAATCTCAGCACTTGGGAGGCAGAGACTGGCAGATCTCTTGTGTTCGAGGCAGCCTGGTCTACATAGTAAGTTCTAGGTCTGCCAGTGCTATATAGACCCTGTCTCAAAACACAAACAATGACAACAAAAAACCCCAAACAAACGAACAAACCAAAACCAAAGGAATGGCAGAAATGCGCCATGTGGTCAGAAGCAAAGAAATGCCTGAAACTTCAGGCATAGGAAACGGTGAGGACATTGTGTGAGCACCTGATATTGTGATGCTTCTGCTAGTCTACCCCTGGATACAAAGCTGGAGGCTGGAGGGAGCCAGCAGAAGTGTGGATCAGTGCTGAGATTGTGTTTGGTAGCAGCAGCGTCACACAGCGTGAGGGTGACTTGATTGATTTCCGTGTTTCAGAGGCCATTTTGGTAGCAGTGGACAGGCTGGAGAGGGTGGGTGGACATAGGATGCAGCAGAGTCGTTGGCCTGAGGAAGAGAGTCCTGAGAATGCAGTAGACACTGAGGTGCTTAGGAGTATGCTCCATAGGACCAGAGAGAGGGCTGTGGAGAGAGGAGGAAGCCCAGGGGCCTCAGGGCTTGGGTGAGGTGTGGGAGGCGCCTCTAGGTGAGACAGCTTAGATCCCTCAGGAGAATGCCAGGACAGCTGGGGAAGCATGTGGAACTGCAGGTAAGGGAGGCCCTGGGTAGCTGGAAGAACCATAGATGGAGAGCCCACAGAGAAGCACAGAGTTGAGGTAGCCATGGTGAGCTGGAGGCAGAGTTTGAGGAGATGCAGTTTCTCCAGCCCCTTTTTGCTTTTAAAATGTGATGATAGAGGGTGTTTGTGATGGAGAAAGACCATATTGTGCTTTGTTATAAGGGTGTTGCAGTCATTGCAGAGTTTTTTGGTGATGAGATGGACTGAGAATTAGATTTGTTCTGTCTTCCTGACTTAGCCATTTCTGTCGCCAGTTGGTAAGGATTGACTAACCTTTCTTCTGAACCCCACCATTCTCTGTACTTACTTTTACTAGGGTACCAATAATATTTAATATCTGTTTCTTTGTATGTCTGTGTTCTCCCATCTTTAGACCTAGGCCTTCTAGAGGAGGGGCTGCATCAGTCACCATTTTTTCCTTAGTATTTATTACAAAGCTTGGCATGATTGTGAGGTTCACTGAATATGTGTTATATGGCTGGAGAGTTGGGTAGGATAATTAAGAGGTGGGATCAGAGTTAACCTTGTATGTGCATACTTGCATTCACATGTGTGCATGTCATGTGAAGTGGATGACTTGACCATGGAAATAAAACATTTCAAGGTAGGCCCAGAGCTTAGGAATGACTGCAAATCTGATATTTTCACTTTGATTTGATAAGTAGGAAAGAGTAGGTTATGAAGGAGCAGTACTAGGGCTCTGCTGAGGTGGGAACTTTGTAGATTATAAACATGCAGGAATTTTGTGAATTGTATCACTATGGAATTTCAGAGCTCATGGGAAACTCTGAGAATTAATCTAGTGTAACTTCCTGTTGAACATAGGACATTACTGTATAGGAATGCTTTCTTAGACAGAGTTAAAGCAGTTTGAGAATATGGCTATCATCCAGTAGACATTTAATCAATGGCAATGTTAATATATTTTCATATGAGGGTGGAGAGGAAAAAAAATAAAAGGACTATGTCCTCCTTAGGCTGTGGAGAAGTAAAGATGGGTCGGTCAGATGTACTGTGTGCAGAACATATTTCTAACAACATTGTGAAAAGTTTATTTACTCAGTGCTGAATGTGCATCAGACCAATCTCTCTCCCTGAGCTGTAGGTGGTGTTTTCCTTACCTGTCTTGGCATTTTCATCATTGATTTTTACTTCCAATGGATGATATACCACTGAAGAATAATTTTTTTCTGATAGTGACATGATCAAGTAGATGTTAATGGACTATACATAGAAAGGCATTTTGATTATGCATGTTGGAAAAGAACAGTTTCAAGGAACGCATGCCATATCCCATGCCTCGCTTACTTGAGCTCTCTGTGTATATGCTCTTGTGTATGGGAACATATGTGTTGCACATGTGTTGTTCCTCAGGAGTCATCTACCTTGCATTTTAAATTAATTAATTAATTATGTTTTGAGACTCTCACTGACCTAGAACTCATTGATTAGGCTAGGCTATTTGGCCAGCATGCCCTGGGATCTGTCAAACACTGGGATTACAATGTGGGCCACCTGCTTGGCTTTTGTTGTTCTGGGGATCCAGCTTCAGGGCTCATGCTTGTACTGTATGCACCTTACCCTGCTTTACTGGGGAGCTATCTCCCCAGCCCCACCCACCCCCTTTCTTTCTCTGTCTGCTATTGCTTTCTCAACACATTCACAGAAAGAAATTGTCCAGGACATACTGGCAAAGCATGGCAGTTGACTTGTGGTCTTTCCCGCTGGGTTTTGATGGTGGTGAATGTTGCTGTGGATGGCTACAGTGATTGGAATGTGTGTCTGGGTCTTTTAGTACAAGGAGATGGGAAAGGTCTCACATCTTGCTGACACTATCCAGCATGGCCAGTAGAGGGCAGGCTGGCTCTGTTCCCTGGTCTGGGATTTGGGATTCTGTCCCCTGCCTGCTGTCTCTCGTCTCCACCAACTTTCTGATTTATCAAATCGCCAAGATTCTAGAGTCAGTTGTGTAATTAAAAACTAGCTGGAAAGTGGCACAGAATTGGTTTCCTTGTTTTTTCCATACAACTTGACACTTTGAAGGACATCTCATCCAGTCTGTGGCAGTCTTTTCTGCCCTAATTCTCTCAAGATCCCCCACAACAGGCATAAAGGACTCAGCCTTAAGCATCTGTAAATGGGATTTGAAGTGTGAGGTCTTCAAGAGTTGGGTGATGATTCTTAGCAGGTCATCAGAGAGGCTTTTCTGTTTAATCCCTATATAAAGACCCATAGCACCCCAGCTCTCTTAAAGACAGAGACTTTTATGGAGCGAAATGGTCTATATGTATTAATTCAAAGAGATTTTTGCTGCTGCTGTTTGTGGAAAGATGTGACAGTAGACATCCCTTTTAATGGAGGAGCACTGGGCTATGAGATTGTGAGACTGTGAGATCAGGAGCCCTAGATTGTGTTGTCTGTTGTTTTGAGACAGAGACTCACTATGTAGCTTAGGCTGGCTTTAAACCTCTGATCCTCCTGTCTCTTCTGCCTGAGTGCTGTGATTACAACTGTGCACATGGCCTATGTTGTTTTTGAGACAAGGGCTCGTTGTGTTACCTGTGCTGGCCTGGAACTCATGGGCTCGTGAGCCATGTGCCTCAGCTCTGGAGTAACTGTCACTGTACAGCTACATTGTAGGCGTGTACCATTGTGACAAGCTCTTAGGATCCTATTTTTGATGCTGCTGAGCTTTTCTGCAGATCACCCTGCTTGCCTCGTTTGCCTGTTTGTAGAGCAATGTTTTTAAAAATATTTTATTTATTTATTATTATTATTATTATTATTTTATATATATTGAGTGTTTTGCATGCATGTATGTAAGTACACCGGTGTTGTACAGTGCTTGTGGAGGTCAGAAGAGCACATTGGATCCCCTGGAACTGGAGTTACAGACAGTTATTAGCTGGCATGGGTGTTTTGGGAATTGAACCTGGGTCCTCTGTAAGAGCAGCTTGTGCTCTTAATTGCTGAGCCATCTCTCCAGCCCCTGAAGAACAGTGTTTTATCCAGGAACTTCCTGGTGACTTCTCTTCAGGGTATCTCATTGAGAAAATACTTTTTTTTTCTTGTATAATTTTTATTTATTTATTTGTTTTTATTTTATGTATATGAGTGTTATGCCTGCATGTGTGTAAGTGCATCCATGCCATGAAGTGCATTCGGAGGTCAGAAGAGGGTGTTGGATTCTCTGGAACTGGAGTTATGGATGTTTGTTAGCCGCCATGTGGGTGCTGGGATTTGAGCTCAGCCAGTGCTCTTAACTGCTGAGTCATCTCTCCAGCCCCTGTATAATGTTTTTAATCTCTGTATTTGGGTTAAACCTGCATCAGCAAAGATAGCATTCTGGGGGAAATGGCCTTTGTTACCTGTTTGCTGCCTGCTACCCTCCTGACCACACTAAAAAAAAATTAGAGTCATGCATGGTGATACCCCTGTAATCCCAGCACTTTGGGAGCCTGGGGAAGGAGTATCACAAGTTCAAGGCCAGCCTGGGCTACATAGTGAGACCCTGTCTCAAAAACTATAGTTGAATGAATTTCTGTATAAAAGTAATAATTGAATGCGTCCTTATCTGTGTTTGCAGCCCTTGCTATTGATCAGTCATGCCCTTGGGAAGGCCAGTGAAATGAGCCATTCTATGCGTGGCCCATACAGTTTTTGCCACCAGAAGCCATGCCCTTTCCACAGGTGGCTGAGGCCAGGTCAAAGCTTCTCATTTGATTAATGCTTCCTGCACTCCAATTTCAATCTGTATTTTCCTTGAAACCATATCCAGAATGTGTGTCAGTATCACAAATATAGTCAGTTTTAGAAAGATCAAATGACCTGAGTTTTCCTAGTAAATGAACCTCTCAGCGCATAGAATAATGACATTGCCATTCTTAAGGATCATGTAGTCTGACTTGCTCATTTTAGTAATAGGGAAATCAAAGATTCAAGACTCAGAGAGTTGAATAAGATGCTTATGACTATGTTGCACCCATTAGGCTGGCTGGTAGGAAATCAACAGAAGGTAACAAGTACTGGTGAAAAGGTGGAGAAAGTATATTGTTCCTGGCAGTGTAAAATGGTGCAACTCTATGTAAAACAGTGTTGCAGTCCCTCAAAAAATAAAAATAGTTGCTGGACATGGTGGAGTGCACTTTAATTCCAGCCTGTGGGAAGCAGAGGCAGGTGGAGCTCTATGAGATGGCGGCCAGCCTGGTCCACATAGTGAATTCAGGCAGGCTGGGACTAGGAAGACCCTGTCCCCCTGAAAAAATTATATGATCCAGTCATTCCATTTGTGGGTGCACAGTTCAGTAGAGAATCCATTGATATGCCATCAATCTTCAGAACACTTTTCATCTTGAAAGCAGGGCCTCACAGGAATATCTGCGCACCTGTGATCATAGCAACATTATTCCCAATAGTCCAAAAGGTGAACCAGCCCTTGAAAGTTCATGGATGCCCATGAGTAGGTGAACACACAAGCAATACGGACAATGGAACACCACCACTCAGCTTTAAAAAAGGAAAGAAATTCTGCCACCCACCACCACATGGATGAATCTTGAGGCCATTATTCTAAATAAACCAATCACAAAAGGACAAAATCTGTCTGATTTCACCTAGAGTAGTCATAGTCATGGAGACACGTAGAACCATGCTTACTTGTGCTGGGAGGGACAAAAATTGACAGTTTCAGGTTTGCAAGATGCAAAGGGCTCTGGAGATCAGTTGCACAGCACCATGACTGGACTCCACACTGTTGACTTGTACACATAAATGTGGTTAATATGACATGTTATATAATATGCATATTTTAATTGTTTTAAAAGATGCTTTCAGTCTCATGGGTAGTTCATGCTGCATTCTCTCCCAGCCTCCCATCCCATGCCTTACCTAATATGCTGCTTATAGCATTCTTTCTACAGAACTAATTATGGTTCAAAAGCTAAAGTATCCTTTCTCTAACTGGTTTAACACAGTCCAGAGAAAGTACACTTCGCTGTGATGTACAGTTGCGGCTCTTTACCTTCCCCTCTCTTTCAGATTGCTCCTTCTCAGTTCAATTGCTCTTCTGTGGGCCAAGAAGAACAAGTTACACATAGTATTTAAAATTCCCCACATCCAGCTGGGTGCACACCTTTAATCCCAGCACTCGGGAGGCAGAGGCAGGTGGATCTCTGTGAGTTTGAGGCCAGCCTGGTTTCCATAGAGAATCCAGGCCAGGCCAGCTGAAACTACAGGGAGTCTTTGCCTCAAAAAGACAGAAAAAAAAATCCCCACATCCTCTCTTCCCCATGCTATATCTTCTGCCTTTTGCTTTCTCCCCCAATTTTTTTATTTATCATTTTATTTTATGTGTATGAGTGTATTGCATGCATGTGTTTATGTACACCCGTGTCATGCAGTGTCTGAGAAGGTCAGAAGTAGGTGTTGGATCCCCTGCAATTGGAGTTACAGATGGTTGTTAGCTACCACGTGGGTGTTGGAAATTGAACCCTGGTCCTCTGTAAGATCAGCCAGTGCTCTTAACTGCTGAGCCAGCTCTCTAGTCCACATGACTTCTATTTTGAGGATTCAGCTGATGCATCAACTGTTCTGGAAAGCACCTTTGACCCCATAGTCCCATAGTCTGAATTAGGTGCCTAATACCTTCAGGGTTATCCTGGTGATGTGACCTAATGGTATTTCATTTCAGTGCTTTTTGTGTCTGGCACATTTCTTATAAAAGGAAGAGTGAGATAAATCCTATCTTTTAAGATACTAGTATATGAGGGGATTCAGAATTGTCTAAAACAAATTGCTAATTGATCCATTTTATTCCTCTGGCTTTTAAAAAAGGATCCTCTTTTATGGCTTATTGTGGTAAGATATACAACAGATTTACCATCTAACCCATTTTAAGTGTTCCTTTTAGGAAACAAGTACAATCGCATTAACCAGTCCTGATCACTGTCTTTCTTCAGAACTCTTCATATTTTCCAGCTGGAACTCCCTACCCATAAACAATACCCCCCCACACCACCACCCACCCCACCTTGGCAACTGTCATTCAGCACTTTTTTTAAATGATGAACTTAATGTTCTCAAAGTTCATCTATATTTTAGAAGAATATAATAACCTTGTTTCAACATGAATTTTTAATATTTTATTTATTTTTATTTTATGTGTATGAGTGTATTGCCTGCTTGTATGTGAGTGCACTTGTGTTGTGCAGTGCCCATGGAGATCAGAAGAGGATGTCGGATCTCCTGGAGCTAGAGTTGTGGATGATTGTTAACCACCATATGGGTGCTGAGAGTCAAACCTGGGTCTTCTGCAACAGCAGTTAGTGCTTTTAACTGCTGAGTCATCTCTCCATCCCCTCAACATTAATTTTTAAAGATTTATTTATATGTATGTGTGTGCCTGTATAAATTTTTGTATACTACATGCATGCAGGAGCCTGTGGAGGCCAAAAGAGGATGTCAGATCCCCTGGAATTGGAGTTACAGGTAGTTGTGAGCCGCCATATGGGTGCTGAGAATCGAACCCAGATTCTCTGTAAGAGCAGTAAGTGCTCTTAACCACTGAACCCCCACAACATGAATTTTTAATGTTGAATGATATTTCCTTGTATGCATATAGTACATTTTAGTTCATCTCTCTATGGAACTTGGGCTGTTTTCATCTTTTTTCTATTGTAAATAATGCTGCTATGAACATGGGGGCAGCTGTGGTTATTTTTTAAACATGGCAAGTCTACCCTTGTGCTATCCATTTAATGCCACACAAAATGCACACCTTTAATAATAACCAGAATTCTTTACAGCATCCATCCCAAGCTATGTTTGTTTTATGGCCTGTTCCATTCTTCCTGGTTTTTGGCTTGTGATTTAATTCCTTATTTAAAATGGTTTATCTAGCTTTTTTTTCTGCATTTGTAATTTATGCTTCTCTACTTGTTTAGTGGCTTTGAAACAGTAATGCCACAGGTCCAGTCTAACAGCTTGTTTCTGTACCTCATGGAGCTAGAAGAGGGTATCTGATCCCTTGGGGCAGGAGTGAGGTCGTTATGAACCACCAGATGTGGGTGTTGGGAACTGAACTCAGGTCTTCTGGAAGAGCAGCAAGTGCTCTTAACCACTGACCCATCTCTCCAGACCTTCTTAAATTTGATTGACAATCATCAGCCTTAAACATAAGAGTGACTACAAATTTATAGTCTTTGGCTTAAAAATTATCAGCCTTGGGGAAATTAAAAGTAGCCTCTTGCACTAGAGTCAACCAGCATCAAAATAGATCCCATCTCCATCTCCTGATCGAGCTACCGGGCATGCAGGAGGGATATGTTTCACACATGTTCTTTGTTGGGTCATCTTCCACGCATGGGTTTGCTGCTCATGCACCATCTTTTCCCATGTTTCCTGCTTCACTTCAGACCTGCTTTTCCTTTTTTCTTCATTCTCCAAAATTCTCCCAATGTGAAGCTGTACAGCATTTTACTGAAGGTTTCAAGATAATGGGGAGGTAGGGGGTGAGGGGGGAGTATAGCATAGAAAAAAATTAGGAAATGGCTATTGAATTGATTCTTAGACAATATTGTTCTCGAATGTTCTTTGACCTAGAATTCCTGACACTTTTTCATTTAGGCCCCCCCTAATCTATTTTATAGTTTGGTCATCCTTACTGTTAGGAAGTAGGGCTTGGGATATAGCTCAGTGGTAGAGCACTTTTCTAGCATGCTCAAGGTCCTGGGTTAGATCCCTAGTGCTATAGAAAAACAAACAAATTACCCTCCCCCAAAATAAAACAATCCAACAGCCTAGAAAGTCAAAGGTTTCTTATTGTAGGAAACCCACATCACTGGTCTAACCTAATTTTTCTCCCATGGAAGAGTCAGCCATAGGTAAGCTTTCTTTCTATAACATCCCTGTGTGTAGTTGCAACTCATATGGATGAGTTCAGGCAAAACGATGGCTCTAGTTTCATTCCTATTGCTGTGATAAAATACCCCAACAAAAAGCAACTCATGGGAGAAAGTTTATTTTAAAGTTCCAGATTTTTAGTTCATTATAGCATGGAGGTCAAGGTGGCGGGAACATAAAACAACTGGTCACATCACATCATCAAGCCACAGCAGAGAGAAATGAATACATGGATGCCCATTGCTGGCTTGTGCTCAACTGTTTCTCCATTCTTACACAGTTCAGGACCCCCCCGCCTAGGGAATAGTGCCACCCACAGTGGGCTAGTCTTTCCACATCAATTAATAAGACAATCCTCTACAGACACACCTACGGGCCAACCCTATGTAGACAATCTTTTATCGAGATTCTCTTCCCAGGTGAGTCTAGACTGTGTCAAGTTGATAATTAAAGCTAACCATCAGACCTTCTAAACATTTCTCTTTGAAGTTCATTTTCAGTCAAATTGTATGCCAAATATTGTAATGTAAAGTGTTGGGCACACAGCAAAGCTTTGACATAAGATTTTTCATATGAGATCTTTTTTTCTTCAGTGAGTATAATATGGTACAAGAATTTTTTAAACACTTAAAAAAACTGGGCTGTTTGAGTTGAATCATCTTAGAAATTAGCTTAATTCTGAGATACGGTGATTACAACAGCTGCTTCCGACTGAAAACGGGACACAACATTGGCACACACAAAAATGATTCTGAACTCATTACACTGAGCCTGCATCGTTCAGCATCTCTCTTGGAGAGGGTCTTTGGTTTGCTGCTTTTTCAGTTAAATAACCAGCATCCTGTTTTCTTTTTCACATTTGGCAAGTTGTTTTTAGAAATAAGTCATTTCTGATAGGAAACCTGAAGGTGGCTAGATTTCTCTTAGATGAGTTACAGGGTGGACTGATGCAGAAAGGAATATTCTGGATGCCACCAAACCCTGTTTCTCATGCCCTGCCTGACCTCTGCAGGCCCACACGAGGCATAGCCAGCTATGTTGTCCTCACCTACAAGCTGTGCTCTTACTTCTGCCATTCTGGAGTTTTGGCTAACAGGCAGAGCTAGGCTGACCTTGTTGAAGCGGCATCTCGGTTATCGTGCCAGTTGGTAAATAACATAAGGGAAAGTAGCAGAAACAATGGACATTTCATTTCAGTTGGGAACATAAGGGGAACAAGTCTGTTTTAGAACTTGCAAAATGTTTTGGTTTTGTTCAGATAAAGTTATCTGGTTATATTTTATTAACATAGTGGTTACAGTGTTGGTTTAGAGTTAGATAAACAAGGTTCATATTCCAACTTATTAGTTGTATGACTTTGGGAAAGTTCTTTAGTCCCTTAGTGTGTTCACACCTGCTTTTTTATTTCTTTGTGCTGCATTTCTAGGGGAGATGTGAAAAATGTTCATTCACCCCAGAAAGGCACCAAAAGACCAAAGAAATAAATAATTCCACCACCTAAGTCTAGCTTGACGACTCACTGAGTTTACTGGGGTTACTTACATAAGTATGTGTGAGGGGTTAGTTCCAGGACTCAAAGCAGCTGCATTGCCAAAAAGCACACCCCAGCATGGGTGACAGTTCCCAAAAGCTGCATCATTACAACCTCATGCACAACTTATAGGTCTTAATACCACAGATAAGCCTCCTTCCTAGCAGCTGTCTACGACTTCTATATCCTTGGGGAGGGGAGGGGGCTCATGAGCCACCTGGCATTCTTCTAGAATGAAAAAAAATCAGGAGTACAAGGAAAAATATAATAATTAGTCATATATGATTATATATTTTTAGCCATTTTTTCCTTTTCCTAATAAAGATTAAGACCCTAGCGATATATGCATATGCCTTTCACTTTTTCATGGGAAATGATACCTACTTTGATGAGTTAAATAAGGCAAATTATGCAGTCCAGTGCATGATTCATACTAAGCAGTTGATGCCTGATAGTTGATATCCTTATCCTCCTTCCACCCTTGCTTCTGGTTTTGTACATCTCTATTAGAAAATATATTCCTGGTAAATTCAGATAAACATAAAATGCACTTTTTTGGACAAGCTATTTATCCTTCTAGGATATATTTGCAATCCCCAACTTGAGAAATTGTTAATACATGTAGACACATAGAATGCACCATAAAGCTTATTTGTACTGCAAATAATGAAAATTCGAAGACCAGTGAGCTTCTTAGTACATGATAGGCTGCCTTTGGCAAACTAAAAATAAAATAAAATAAAATAAAGTGGTTGAACCAAATTTCTGAAAATTACATGCATTATTTAAAAACTCTAACATTGGAGGAAGAGAAAGATTGAAAAGGAGATGGCTTACTTAAAGTCTGCAGTGAAAGATGGATTTCTTGCTTGTAGTGATGTCCCAGAGCCAGTGGCTAAAGGGTAATTATTGCTGGGACTGTATTAATTTTTGAAGAGTAGGAGAGGGTGGATTTGACTACACTGTAGCAAATACTTTTTGAATAATAGCTTGAAAATCAAGATGAAAGATGTGAGCAATTTGCCAGTTAAAATGATGTTCCTTTCTTAAAAACATTTTTAAAAAATTTATTGAATTTTTGTGTATTTCATACAGGAAATCATCTTTATACCCCCTCCTCTTTGGTACCCTCCCATTGCCCCCCAACCCCCACTGGAGCTCATACATTCTGTCATTTGTGTTAAGGTCTATCATGTAAAGTTAGTGTCCCCAGATGTCCAACAGTACAAGTTCATCCACTGGGGTCAGCCTATCTAGAGTCCCTCCCTTTAAGATCAGCTCTTCCTCACCCAGCAGTAATTAGCTGGCAATAATTCTTCAACTAAGATTGAGGCCTGTTGCTCATTTCCACAGTTCTGTGCTGGGTCTTTGTCTGCTTAAGTTTGCATGGTCTTATGCATGCTGACCCTGTTGCTCTAAGTTCATATGAGAAGAGTCCCAGGAGCCTGTAGGACTATTCCCGTATGATTGTGCACCTCCTTCCTGGCTCTTACAGTCTTTCTGCCCCCTTTTCTGCAATGGTCCCTGAGCCTTGGGTGGGTAGATGATATAGGAGTCCTGTTCAAGGACGCACACTCTGCAGACTCTTATTCTCTGTGTTTTGGCTATTTGCGACCCTTTACTTTCTTGGCCCTCTGTTACATGAGGGAGCGTCATTGATGAGAACTGAAAGATACATTAGTGTTCTCTTCATCCCTTGTTCTATGTTCCACTTAGACTTGGGTAATTCACAGACAATCTCTATGTGTGACCAGTTAAAGATTTATTTTGTTTAATTTTAAAATTATGTGTGTAAGTGTGTGTCTGTGCACATGAGTGCAGGTGCCCATGGAGTCCAGAAGAGGGTGTCCAATCTCCTGGAGCTGGAGTTAAGATGGTTGTGAGTTTCCTGAAACAAGTGCTGGTAACTGAACTTCATATTCAGAAGAGCAGTAAGCACTCTTAGCTACTGTGCCATCTCTTTAACCCCGTGAATGCTCCTGTTTATTGGTGTCCTGGAGATGTTTTGCATGGAATCTCTAAATCAAGTTGGGTGTAATTAAGGAGTACAGGAGCTCAAGTGAGCTGTTGGCCATGCTGGTAACCTATGACAGTATTATTGTATAAACTGTCATAGTTGGCTTTGGTTGTTAACGACACACCTAGGAAGAGGGACCCTCAATTGTGGAGTTGCTTCTATTGGATTGGCCTGTGGGCATGTCTGCAAGGCATTTCCTTGATAGTTGATGGAGGGCTAAGCCCTCTGTGGGTGGTATCATCCTTGGTTAGGTAGTTCCAGACTGTATAAGAAAGCAGGCTGAGCACAGGCCAGAGGAGCAAGCCACTTAGCAGTATTCCTCCCATGTTCTTTGCCTCAGTTCATACCTTGAGTTCCTGCCCCGACTTCCCTCAGTGATGGATGGTAATCTGGGAATTATAAGCTGAAGTAGACCCTTTCCTCCCCAAGTTAGTGTTGTCAGAGTAATTTATCATAGCAACAGAAACCAAAGTAGAACCAAAGTTATAAATGTCTTTGAAAGTAATCCAAGTACTTTTAAGCAATTATATTAATGATTGAATAAATAATATTTATATAGCAAGCTTACTATGTGGCAGGTACCGCAATAGATGTTTTTTTCTGAATTATTTGCTCCTAGGAATAATGCCTATGGAATTGGTACTTTATTGTCCCATTTTTCTAGATGAGAAAACTGAGATGTTTCCCAAGTTACCATTGCTCCTGATAAACAGAGCCAAGTTTCCAACCCAGACAAAAGTTTTAGAGTCTGTACTCTTTAACTACTGTCCCAGCCTGCTGCCCTTACATCTACATTTATATACAAGATGAGGAGAGCCAGTATGTAATAGCTGAGTATCACTTAACTTTGGAAACTTGTCAGGGAATCTAAGAATAGTTTGTAGAATTTTTTGTACATTGCACAAATGTTAGTCAAAATAACTGTTCATAAACACATCTGCTTATTTCTTGTAATTGAATAAAAAATTCATTTTTAGTGAGTGGGAAGGCATGACTGATTCTCTTCTTGACACAGTGACTTTCTGATTATATTTCTTCTTAACATTCATGTACCAGGTGTCAGATGTGTATACAGCCCCATACTAGCTGCGGGTGGGGGTAGAGAGAGATGAAGCAATAAATGAGAAGTCATTTCTGCACTCAAAGAATTTTATGATTTATTGAGAGAGAAAAGTCTTCATATAAATATTTCAAGGATATAGATGAATTGCATGTGAGGGTGGGATGTGCAGGGCATGGAATAGCGGTGTTAAGGCAGGTATCATTTTTAAATGTCAAGTCAGCAGGATCCAATCCGGTATCCTTTATGTTCTGTAGGTACAGTTAAAAAGACATTTACAAGGTGAATATGGTGGCACACACCTTTAATACCAACACTTGGGAAGCAGAGGCAGGTAGAGCTCTGTGAGCTCAAGGTAGACCCGGTCTACATAGTGAGTTTCAAGCTACCCAGGGCTTACAAAGTGAGACTCTGTCTGAAAGAGAGAAAGAGATTTACAGAATGAGTATTATGTATCATTTCCTATGTTAGAAAGTTATTTCACAATTTCCCAAAATATACTATCTTATAGATTTAACACCTATGATCCAGAAATCCAAATTGCAAAACTTTTTTGAGTGCCAATGTGATAATGGCACGAGTAGAAAACTCTATTTCATAAATCACTTTATACACAAAAAAATTTGTTTTTGAGACAAAGTCTCACTAGGTAGCCTAGGCTGGCCTTAAGCTCTCAAATCTCCTGTCTCAAACTCCCAAGTGCTAGAGTTATAGGTGTGTACCACCATATCTGGCCTCAAAATTATTAAGAATGTTGCTTAACATCACCTTCAGGCTATGTGTATAAAATGTAAGCGAAGTTCAGCTCCCATTTCCATGATTCCTCATTATATATGTGCAGATATTCTAAAGTCTGAACAGAAATTTCCAAGTTTGAAAGACTTCTGGTCACAACCATTTTGGATAATGGATACTAAAGCTGTGCTTAAGTATCAAGTGCCAGGAAGGTTTGAAATTGCCAGAGGTAATTAAAAAAAAAAGACATACTGTGTTTCCTCCCTAGGAGTTGGCATAGCTGATTGATGTTGGCATTATGCCAGATTGACATACTGCCAAGTGATGCTCTGTTGTTAGCAGGGACTAAAGACGGTGGTAATTAAAGGTGCCACTGCTGCTATATTAAGTTCATGAGTAAAATATGCCACAGTGGTACTGCTAGAAGACTGTAGAAAGTGTATTTATTAAGCTGTCTGCTTCCCTAGGAGCTTTGATCTATTACCAAAACTTTGGGTGGACTCTGAAACTCAAGAACATAAATGTGACCATTTCCTAGAATGGCTTCCTGCATCCTGGACATCTTTCCCATCAGGGTATGTGTGAGCCAAGTGTTGCCCTATGTGGAGGACTAAATTGTCACCTTGGCACAATGCCACTTGTACCTACCCTGACTCCTGACACAAGAATGAACCTGCCACATTTTCCCTCAGGTCATGTATATGGAAAAAAACTTTCATATTTCATCTAAGTTTTTATTGCTTGAGAATTTCAGCATACATTATGTGTGTGTGTGTTGATCAAATCTAGTCCCATTCCTTTCCCTTCAATTCCTCCCCTATCCCCCAACAACTTTTCCCTTCCAACTTCATGTGCTCTTGTCTTTAAAACTATAGATTTCACTAAGTGCTGCCTGTTTGTACGTGGGTATAGGACCATCTACCGGAACATGGGTAGCCTCTCAGGGGTTGTTTCCCATGAGAAAACTGACTCTCCCTCCCCTAGCAGCCATCAGTTGCCAATAGCTCCTCAGCTAGGGGAAGGATTTCTTGAGCCATTTCTTCATCTATGCTTGGATTTTGGCTGCTTGGTCTTGTGCAGGTCTTGTGCATGCAGTCACAGCCACTGAGTTCATGTGTGCAATAGCCCTGTCATTCCCCAGGGAAATACTGTTTTGCTGCAGATGTCCACTACCTCTGGTTCTTACAGTCTTTTTGCCCCCTATTCCAAGATGATCCCTGAGCCTTTGGAGGAGGGGGTGTGATACAGATGTCTCATTTAGAACTGAGCACTCCACAGACTCTTATTTTCTGCATGTTGACTAGTTGTGAGTCTCTGTATTAATTACCATCTACTACAAAAATAATCTTCTCCGATGAGGGTTAAGAGATGCACTAATCTATGGATATAAAGATAAGTACTTAGAGGGAAGTTTGTTACTATGTTCATTTAGCAGAATAATAGTATTACATTCTCCCATAGGAGAATCATGACTTAGCCAGCCATGGGTTTCTGGCCCAGTTAATGGTACCAGGCATGAGTTACATCTTGTGGAGCAGGCTTTAAGTCCAGTCATTCATGCCACTATTGAACCAGTTGGGAATATCTTGCCATGTCAGTCATTATTGTAGCTTTTAGGGTTCACAATTGGGTAAGACTGTTGATGAGTTTGTCTCCCCCAGTAATGTACATAGAACCTTCTAGCACTATGAAAGCTGGCCAGCAGAGATGAAACTTCCATGTCAGTACCAATTTAATTTCTTCATATCCTATGACTCAAATAAATGGTGTCTTCAGCAGCATGGTCATATCACTAAGTCATGGAGGGTATTGGGGGTGGTAGCACATGTCTTTAGTCTCACACTCAGGAGGCAGAGGCAGCCTGATTTACGTAGTGAGTTTCAGACAAGCTAGGGTTATATAGTGAGACTCTCTCTTAAGAAAAAAGTTATGGAGGGTAACTGAGAGAAATGGCAGTCAACGGTAATGTTTGGTAGGGTCTGTGAAATCTCACTGGTCAACAACTTGAAAAGGGGTAAACCTGACACACTGGGCTTTTTATTTGAAAGGCTAGCCTATGGTGTCCAGGGCGAGACAGTGTCCCCGCTGTTATAGGGTAACTCCATTTAAATTATATATTCCATATACATATATGTAGTAGTTTGAATGAAAATGTCCTCCATAGGCGCCAAGCATTTGGAAACTTTGTTCCCAGTTGGTGGTGCTGTTTTGGGAGGTCTTAGAAGGTTTGGCCCTGCTGGAGGAAGCATGTCACTGGGGGCGAACTTAGAGAGTTCTTAAGCCTTGCCAGATACCCAGTCGCTCTCTTGCTTCCTGTGCCTGCTTGAAGATGTGAGCACTTTGCTTTCTGCTCCTGCTTCAGCCACCTCCTGCCATCATGTCTCCCCACCATGATGGACTGTAATGCCCTTGGAAACATAAGCGCAAATAAACTCTTTCTTCTATAAGTTGCTTTAGTCTGTTTCTATCACAACAACAGAAAAGTAGCTAATTTTACATATATGGAAGTTCTTACAGCAGTAAGGTTCATATGGCATTTTCAAAGGACTTTAGTGTTAGTTATTCTTCCCCATAACCCTCCTCTGCCCTGTCTTCCCATCCCCACCCAATTTAACCCTTCCTGTTTTATTATTTCCCCTCCTCCTTCATACCATCTGCATTCTACACCTCTTCCTTGAACCCCAGCCCCCATAGCCACCCCTTATTAGTTTCCTGACTTTTATGGGCACTCCAATTTAAAAACACATGTCTAAAGATTCCAAGCTAGTACCCATAGATGAGAGAGATGGCTTGGGCTCAGTTTAATTGCCTGAATTTCCAACACCTGTCTTGGACTCCCATGCATGAGAATAATGATCTAAAGATAACATGGAATTCTTAATAAATACATAATTTGGTTTGTTCGGAATACTCAAGTCAAGCATGTATAATACATTTATAAATATTTTATAATGAGGACTGGTACCAAAAAGATTTTTTTGCTTAAATTTCAGTTTGCTTGAAAATATAACAATTCCAAATATATTCTCTAGGCATTACAGTTGGCCAGTATCTATGTTGGATTGATGAATTTTTTTCTTTTCAGTCTTTTTTTGAGACAAGGTCTCCCTGTAATCCCAGCTGGCCTGAAACTAGCTATGTAGACCAAACTGAACTTGATCTCACAAAGATCTACCTGTCTCTGCCTCCCAAGTGTTAGGACTGAAGGCATGCACCACCACACCTGGTTGGATTGAAGAATTTTGTTTTTATTTTTTATTTTTGGTCTTTTTGAGACAGGGTCTCCCTGTAGCCATGGCTGGCCTGGCTTCTCTATGGAGACCAGGCTGGCCTCAAACTCACAGAGATCAGCCTGCCTCTGCCTCCCGAGTACTGGGATTAAAGGCGTGCACCACCATACCTGGCTGGATTGAGGAATTTTAATAAAATAGTAGACTTACTTTTCAATTAAGTTGATCACAGAGAACCACAGGGTTCAACAGTAGCATGCTTTTCTGGACAACCCAGCCTTATTTTATGTGTAACAGCCTTTCCCAGCATCCTAACCTGTAACTACAGCCCCAGAGCTCTATGGGGAGGGCACCTGTGATCTTAGGTAGGTTACATGCTTTATTATAGTTACAGCATTCTTATATTTATGCTGACATCTGTCCCACTACAGCTCACACTATGTAGTTCAAATTTATCCCTTTTGCTTTTTTAATATTTTGTTATTTTTATTTTATGTGTATGAGTGTATTGCCTGCATGTAAGTATACCTGTGTGGTGCAATGCCCATGGAAGTCAGAAGAGGGCATTGGATCCCTTGGATTAGAGTTATGGATGGTTGGTGGCTGCCATGTGGGTGCTGGGAACTGAACCTGAGTCCTCTGTAAGAGCAGCCAGTGCTCTTTAACTGCTGAGCCATTTCTCCAGCCCCCAATTTATCCCTTTTGAAAGAAACCCAAAGCTAATCTCAGTATTGCTACCAGTGAGGACACTGGGGTAAGAGCATAAGATGAGGCTGGTGAGGACATTAGTAGGGTGTTCTGGCCAGTGGGAACTGCCCTGTAGGTGGGACCTGAGCCCGGCACTGGGCCAACCTCAGGGTGCTGTACTCAAGGTTCCATGTTGTCCTTTTCAGTTACAGCCCATACTAATGGAAGGAAGGACACCCAGATGTAAGTGCACTGAGTACCTGCTTTGTTTTTTTTTTAATTAAAAAAATTATTTATTATTTTTATTTTATGTGTATGCATGTATTGCCTGCATGTAGGTAAGTGCACCCATGTCGTGCAATGCCCGCAGAGGTCAGAAGAGGCTGTTGGTTCCCCTGGGACTGGAGTTACAGACAGTTGTTAGCTGCCATGTGGGTGCTGGGATTCGACCTGGGTCTTCTGCAACAACAACCAGAGTTCTTAACTGCTGAGCCATCTCTCCAGCCCCCGAGTGCCTGCTTTGCGCTGTGCACTAGACTAGACTCTTGACTTTTCATACTTCATTCAGTTCTCACAACTCAAATATCGACCATTCTTAAGATGAAGAGCTGGAACCTAGACAAAGACATAGAGGTAGCAAGTATTGGTGCCAGACTTCTAATGTTGGTCTTCTGTGACCACACTGCATTGCCTCCTGGAAGGTCTTAACAGGTAGGGTGACCTATGTGCCATCACAAGTCTTTCATCAGTCTGCATATCTGCATTGTCTCAGTTTGTAGAGCTAAGGCTTCAGGCCAGACAACCTAGTATTTTTGTTGATTCTAATCTTTTTCCCCCCTTTTCCCTTTCCTGATCCTTCTTTCATCTTATTAAAAAGAATTTCTTTTGAGACATGGCTTCATGTCTAGGCTGCCCTCAAACTTGTTATATAACCAAGAATGAGCTTGAACTTCTGATCCTCTTGCCTCTACCTCCTAAGAGTTGGGACTACAATTGAGTAGCACTATACTTGCTCTATGTGGTGCTGGGGATAGAACCCAAGGCTTTGTGTAGCCTAGGCAAACACTCTACCACCTGAGCTACGTGGTACTCTAGCCCCAACTGTTACTTTCAAAGGCTGATCACCCGGTTCCTGTCTAGGGATGCATATTTTCAAACCAAAGCAATCTGCATCAATTGGTATTAGAAACTGTTCCTTTTTCCTTTTTTTCTTTTTTAACTAGGTCAAAAGAATCCTATAATGGCTTGGTGTAAAGGGTTGGGGAGTCCAAGCTAAGCAGTTAGTCATGACCAGATTAAGAAGTGGTTATATCTAAACTGATGAGTCCTTCTGTTCCATTCCTAATGTGGAAGTAAACAGCTAAATACCACAGTTATAAGAACAAATGAGCACCAGAGAGATGGCTCAGCAGGCGAAGGTGCTTGTCCAGCAAGTCTGGCAACTGAGTTCAGTCCCCAGAGTCCACATAAAGGTGGAAGGAGAGAACTAACTACAAAGTTATCCTCTGGCCTCTACATGCACACCATGGTACACCTATTTTTTTTTTTTAAAACAAAACAAAAGAGTTTAGTCCTGGACCTGTTTTTCAATGAAACTTAATAGTGCAATGAAACAAGACTGGAAAATGCTAGAAGGTAGAACACTAAAAGGGAGAGGTAGTGGCATCCCCATAGGTGTTAGTGTTTAAATGAACCCGTCACACTGTCCTTATCACTACTCTCCAAACTGTAAGCATCTGAGAAAAGAGCATGTTGTGCTCAACTTTCGTTTCTCATAGCGCTCCACACAGGGCTTTTGCCACAGCAAATGATCAACGACCACATCATGTTTCCATGAGTGAAATCAAGGAATACAAAGATGTCTTTCTATAGTTAAATAAAGACCTAGCTCAAGTATAGGCTGGACACCATTCTGTAGAAAATCCAAAATCTGAACTGCTCCAAAACTAAACTATAACAGGACACTGCTACAAGTGGAAAATTCCACATGACCTCACATGGTGGGCCCCAGACAAGACACTGGCACACTAAATCTGTCAAATTATCTCAAAGTTGTGCATAAGATGCATATGAAACACGGATGGAGGTTTAGATTGGGGTCCCCTCTTCAAAGTATCTCAATATCTGTCTCTATCTGTCTGTGTGTAAATACTTTAAAGTATGAACAAATTTAAAGTACTTCTAGTCCCAGGAGTTTTGGATAAAGGACACTCACTTTGTAATAATGAATCAATTTTAGCCATTTTGAGGAAAGAAAATACTTCACAAAAAATAGTAAGCCAAGAAGAATAATATGACTTCTAAGTCTTTGGTTAATTATATGTCTGAGGTTACATGGATGTGGCTGCAGAGGCACTAAGTACATTTCTAGTATAATACTAAAAAATATGAACTATGAATTAAATTGTAATCTTAGATGAATTTTTAATTTTGAAGTTTATGATCTAAAAATATGTGATTTTTTTTCTTAAAATAATAAGTCTTCCAAAACATTTGCGTGTGCTTGGTGGGAATGTTGGGAGTAGCTTTGTTTTTGAATTACTGAAAGCAGGATTGGCTTGTACAGAATGGACAGAATCTGAACCAAGGACTTTTATTTAATCTTGTACCAAGAAGTTACTCTTTAAAAAATATTTAAAAAAATTTTATTTGTTATTCTTATTTTATGTGTATGCGTCTATTGCCTGCATGTAGGTAAGTGCACCTGTGTCATGCAATGCCTGCAGAGGACAGAAGAGGCGGTTGGATCCCCTGGAACTGGAGTTATAGACAGTTGTTAGCTGCCATGTGGGTGCTGGGATTCGAACCTAGGTCTTCTGCAAGAACAACCAGTGTTCTTAACCGCTGAGCCATCTCTCCAGCCCCCCCCCAAATTTTTATTATTTTTATTTTAGTGTATGAGTATATTGCCTGCATGTGTGTAAGTGCGCCCATGTCACTCAGAGGTCAGAAGAGGGTGTTGAATCCCTTGGAACTGGAGTTATGGATGGTTGTTAGCTGCCATGTGGGTGCTGGGAATGGAACTTGGGTCCTCTGCAAGAGCAGTCAGTGCCTTAATTGCTGAGCCATCTCTCCAGCCCCCCAGAGCTACTCTTTATAATATAAACAAGCTCACTGAGCCATGCACTCTTGTGACTTGGGCATATGACCTTAATCCCTCAGGACCCCACTTTACCCTCCACCTAAGATAGTGAATGAATGTTGATATTTTTATTTAACATATCAAAGCACTGAAAGTGGCATGGTATTCTTGTTGAAAACAGTGAGACAAATTAAGGAGTCTGCTTGATATTGCGTGCGTGCGTGCGTGCGTGCGTGTGTGTATGTATGTGTGTGTGTGATATTTTAGGCCTAAGGATCAAGGGCAAGATTCTCTGAGATGGGGGTGGATTCTAGATTCTCCTTCCTTCATTGATGCTGGAGACACTGTTTGAATAAAAGTTTGAGTGAAGCCTGGCTTCAGAGCACAGTTCTGAGAGACATCAGAAGGAATAGGTGGGTGGTTCTCAGAGTTTGGGTCCACTCTTGGCCTTAAATGCTGAGAGTCAGGCTGTTTCTTTATTGAGGAATAACTGACTGTGGTTTGGTAATGCCTCAACTGAAGAGAATGTTTTTGCAAAGTGTAAACAGCATACTGGGAGGTGGAAGAAAGGAGCAGGGTGTGATTTGTTATTCGAATTTCAAAGCTTCTTTGTTCTGTGTATGATGGAACCCTTTCTCAGAATTTAACAGAATACAAAAGCCACACCTGATTGTCTTAAAGGATGCTTGTATTTAAATGGAGAAACTGTTTTTATGACTAAGATGAAAAAAAATCACATAAAAAGAAAGTAGAATGTTCCATGTGCATCATGTGATGTGTCAGAAAACTGTAAACCTTTTTCCCTCCCTGTCAATTTCTTTTGTGGCTCTGCCCCTGTGTCTCCTTCATAAGGGAAAAAATGATTCTAATGCTGATCACTATGAGCTCACTGTGGGCTCAGCCTGGATAATGAGTTGAAGAAACTACTTATTAAGACCCTTTTATGGGGACTGGAGAGGCGGCTCAGCAGTGAAGAGCACTGGCTGCTCTTGCAGAGGACCTGGGCTCGGTTCCAAGCACCCACATTGGCTTACAACCATCCATAACTCCAGTTCCAAGGGATCCGACACCCTCTTCTGACCTCTGAGGGCATCACATGACATGGGTGCATTTACACACATGTAGACAATATACTTATACACATCAAATTAAAAAAAAAGAGAGACCCTTTTATGTAGGTTTGAGGAGAATTAAGATTTTAGGGAAGTGGCTACAGATGCTTTATTAGTCAGTGTTCCATCATTATAAAAAAATACTTGAGAGATAATTAATACCTAAAGAGAAAAGGTTTATTTGAGTTACAGTTTTGGAGCCTCCAGTCCATGATCTAGTTGGCACCACGGTTTGAGCCTGTGATGAAGCAGCATATCACAGCAGGAGCTCATGGTGGAACGAAACCCCTCACCTTGTTACTTTATCAAGAGGAAGGAACCGAAGTCCCAGTTTCCCTTTCAAGGCCATGCCCCCAGTGATGTAGGGAACTCCCATTCAGAGTCCCAACCTCTTAAAGGCTGTACCACCTCTCATTAGTGCTGAGGACCAAGCTTTTGGGGGACACTCAAGATCCAGGCCATATCAGATACTAGATGTATAGAAATGCTGCTTTTACTATTCAGGAGTGATCTTCAAAAATTGGAGGGCGTATGGAAAGGGAAATGCTGGTTTCTGTGTTGGCAGACCCTTCACACTTTTAGTGAGAACACAAAATGCAACTGTCTTTTGCCTAATGGGGGATGCATTAGAGAGGATGATCTGTAAGAGCCATCTGACCCTCAAAGATGTGTGGCTCATAATCCACTGTGTGGAGCTTGGCAGCCTCCAAACCTGCCAGCTGCCCCCTAGGGATGAACTCCAGGCCTGAGGTCCCAGAGTGACCTGGTTCCTTCTGGTTTCTCTCTCCTAGCAGCAGGCTTCCTGGGCTTTTTCTTTTAGTAATTGCCACCACTAGTTCTGCTCTGTCCCTGAAGATAAGCACGTAGGCCTTTTTTATTTTAAGATTTTGCTGTCAAGTGGGAATAACAGCACTAGGAAATCAGAAAAGTTGCAGACGGATTCCCTTCTGGAAGCCTCTTGGGACATAGCTTTTTTTATTCTTAGGTCAGGCTTGCCTTTCCTTCAAAGTTTCTTGCTGGTCTCCCATTAAAGGCAAAGTTTGCTTTCAAGAAGCCTCATTCCCAGCACGTAGGCTGAAGAGTCACAGAGTGCGGAGTGATCCAATGGTCCCTAATTCACCGTTTCAGTCTGGGAGCTTGCAGCTCTGTAGATGTCCTGCGGGCATTGGGCTCTGAGCCAGTTGGGACTTTTCCTCAAAAATCTTCCTTTTCTTTTGCAATACAAAGCACAGTCTCTCAATCTCGTGTGAAGGGGTATTTTGAGACAGGGTTTCACTTTGTAGCAAGCTAGCCTAGAACTCACTATGTAGCCCAGGTTGGCCTCAAACTTATGCTCTTCCTGCCAATCTTTTTTTTTTTTTTTTTAAACTACATCTGGCCCACCCAGTGTGAAATTTACATTGAACTTTTCCCCAAGTTCAACATAAATCATAGCTATTCTGGATGGTGCCACAATGTGATTTTTTTTTTAAGTGGGGATCCACTGACATTATTTGATAGTAAGGACCATTTGATGAGTAGAGAATGAGATAAGTTGGCCTGATGGCTGAAAGCCTCAGGTGAGTGTCATGAGGCTTGTTTTCCTTGTGAGTTGACTTCAGATGACATCTTTTGCTTTTGGAAAACAATATCCCAGACATGAAATAAGAAACTATGAGTCACATAATAAATATAATACCAGCCTTGTGTCATGGCTGCTTTTAGAGTATTGTATTTAGCACTCATTTAATTATCTGTTTCCTACAAAAGTTGGCAGGCCTGCCTTTCCTCCCCAATGTAAACAAAATAATATTTAATTCCTTTGCTACTTATTGCCATAATCGTAGAAACACTTTAAAAAAACCTGTCTTAACTTCTGTTTTGAATGGGAGTTTTCAACAAAGCTTTTTTTAAAACTTTTTCCTTGGAATAAATCTAAAAGATGAAATGGAATGTTCATTTGGGAAAGTGATCAGGCTCCTTCACTATGAGGAAGAAAAGTATGGTTACTGAAGAAATGTCAGAGAAAGGTCTTTTTGTTAGCCGTCACATTCCACCCCCACCTCCTGCAGTCCAGGGTCTAGAGTTCAGCTCTGATAGCCCAGAAACTTGATTTTGTCAGCTCACTGAGCATCAGCTGAACTGAGGGGGTGCTGATCATGGCCTGCTGCGCTCAGTATGCTCTCTTCTATGTAGCAGCCCTTTGAGGAGCCAAATGATAATCAGAGGTTTGCTTGATGAGCATGACGTCAGAGCCAGAGGGTGAGGGGTGCAATGAATGGCATGTGTCACACAGCCTCAGGCACTGAATGTTCTCCCCACACCAGACAGGGTTGCGGAGGCTCCTCCTGCCTACCTAGTGAGACACAATGTGAATAGCGTCCCTTGTTAAACGAGGACACAAAACTCTCTAAGGCTTGGACTGACCGCTTGTCCCAGTGGAGTTTTCTGCTTATGCCAGTTGTCTCCATTTGATTTTTGGTGTTCACCATCACCTTCAGCCTCCAGACTATATTAGACCCCCAAAACATTGGAAAGATAAAGCCAAAACATCAGACCTCTTTATGCTGTCCTCAGCATCATGGAGATAGGCCTGGAGGGTTAGTGGATATCTTAAAAGAAAGCCAAAGGGTAATGAATAAGTACTGCATAAAAACATAAAAACCCGAGCTTGCTGCAGATGGTTGGGAAATCTAAGGCAAACTGTATGGATGTGTGGATTAAGCACTGACTTCATCTTTAGTGATGCTTTTGGAGAGTACTGCTTTGTTCAAAGCATCTTTAGTCAGGCAGCTAAGCTTCACAGCTCACTTATCAGCATGGCTTACTTTTGTAGCCAACCTCCTTTTAACAGAGTTTTATACATTTCATTCTCACAGTTATACAATTTTTGACAGTGTCCTCACATTCTGGGGGTACTTTACAAAGCTCTGTATGTACAGACTACAAAATAAGCTTGTTAGAGTCACAGGAATGATGCTTTTCTGGCTTGCCCAGAATAGCATTATTATTAAAAACACTTAGTAGATATCAAACATTTATTCAGTCAAGTGCAGCTGTTGTTTTTACACTCGAATTTTTTCATCTTTGTCAATAGGAACCTGTCAACATGGCCTTTGTGCTCTTGTGACATGACCCCATTCATCCTGGAGCTCTTCCCGAGTTCATCAAGATGCTCTATACTCACCTGTGCCTTTTCTGGCTCAGGCCTGGAGTCAGCCACTGTGCAAAGAACCACTGCTCCTCTTGGTGGGGAGAGGGTTTTAGAGTCTGTAACCTGGGTACTGTGGATGTTTATTATTGCTGAGTTGTCTGCCTTTCTACACTGATTTGAGTAGATGTATTTATGCTTAAAAAAGTATTTTCAATTTAAATATATTAGTTATAAGTGTGGCTTCATATACTTCTAATCCCAGCGTTCAGGAGACTGAAACAGGCGGATAGCAAGTTTGAGGCTAGCCTGGGCTATGTAGGGAGACTGCCTCAAAAACCAAACATAATTTAGTAGTTTAAAGAAAATCAATTCTTTGATTATATAATTGTGTATAATTTGACATTAGTCATTTGCTTTAGCTGATAATGCATGAGTTAAAGCATCAATATTGAGTAAAATTAAGATTTATCTTCTGTTCTTTGTCCTTAGAGTACATAGCCCTGTTAAAGTACAATTATTTTTTCTATGTTCCTATGCTATAAATGATGTATTCAGTTTTATTAATTTGTTTTTATTCATTTTCCATAGTTTTCTTTAAAAATTTAAATTTAATATCAATGAGCCTGTCATTTCAGAGTCAAAACTATAAGGTAAATCTAGAGAAATCTCAATGTTCCATTCTTGTGTCCACACTGCTCCCTCTTCCATAATTTTGTGTGTGTGTGTGTGTGTGCATGTATGTGTGTGCAGGTGTGTGTGTAGGTGCACATGGAAGCCAGAGGACAGTTTCTGGCATTGTTCCTCCCCAGAGCCATCCACCTTGGTTTTTTTGAGACAGGGTCTTAACTGGCCTCCTCTCTCAAAAATTTTAAAATTCATTTTTGGTTTATCTAGTGTCTTTCTTCCCCCTCTAAAGATTACCAAATAAAATTATCTTTATACCTCCCACATCCCTGCCTCCCTTATTTTTAAGGCAAATATTCCATTGTTCTTTAAGAATGACCTTTTCTTTTTTTTAACAGCATTGGTGGTTAATACTAGTTCAGCAGCGCTGATGCTCTGAAGAGATAAGGGAACACTTTAAAGGCTTCTTGTTGGGCGTGTGGTGATCCACGTCTTTAATCCCAGCACTCTGGAAGCAGAGGCAGGTAGATCTAAGGGTCAGCCTGGTCTACATAGCAAGTTCCAGATCTGCTGGGGCTACAGGGGAACCCCGTTTCAAAAACAAAACCCCACAAAAACAAAACAACTACAAAACAAAACCCCCTACTTAAATTTTTCCAAGAGGAGTAACCATTGTTAATATTATTAACATGATTTCCTTGCTTCTCTAAGCTGTGAGGAAAGAAATTAACACAATTTATGATCAAGTTTGGGGTCACCATCTGCCAGTTTCTATGCCCCAAGGTGGGATTCATCCTGCGGGGGCTGCCCAGACAAAGTGGGCACTTCTCAGCTGGTTGGCACCGCGCACCTGAGGCCCCTGCATCCCTCTCGCCTTTCTCTAGAAGTATGGATATCTCTGCCTGCTTCTGGTTGCTGTCCTCGGGAACGGGTTTTTCGGGCTCCGGGGCTCGCAGGCTCCAGCGCACTCGGATGCCAGGATTGGAGGCGGAGGCACCGCCTCCGTCTCCCGCGCGCCCGCGCGCTCGCTCCCGGCTCCTCCCCGCCCCAGCCGGCTCCAGTCTCCTCGGTGCAGGCTCCGCACTGCAGATGCCAGCCCGCCTTCGGGTGCTCAGTGGCCCCCGCCGCGCCTTGCCGGTGCTCTGGGCTCCCGAGCTCGGGCTGCGCTCCCGCGGCTCCCGAGGGCGGCCTCGCCCGGAGCTTTGCGTGCGAAGCCGTTCCGCCGGCCGGGCAGCTGGGGCCGAGGCGGACGGTGCCCCGAGCGCTTTCGGATGCGGCAGGACAAGCTCACCAGCTCTCTGCGGCGCGGGGGAAGATGCCCGAAGCGCCAGGGTGGCGGCGGCGGCGTGGGCACCATCCTGAGCAACGTGCTCAAGAAGCGCAGCTGCATCTCTCGGACCGCGCCCCGGCTGCTCTGCACCTTGGAGCCGGGTGAGCTGCGGCGCTGCAGACGCGGCGCTGGGCAGTCGCGTGGCGGGATGCTAGTGCCGCGGGGTGCCCTGCCGGCCTGGGAGGGCACGGAGCACACCCGGCCCGGGTGCGGGCAGCCGGCTCCCGGGGCGCCGCGAAGACGCCCCGCGGCCTGTACACGGCCTCGGTGCGCGGCGGGGAAGCTGCCCCCGCCAGCCAAGGTTGTGTCACCTATTGTGCTCCGGGCTTGCGGGAAGCCAGACCTCTAAGAAGGTGTGTGGGTTCGCGAGAGCACAGCCTTAACCCACAGGTCGGAGGGAAAGGGAGCGACTGTGATGGAAAAGCCGAGCGTATGTTTTCCAGAGTCTAGTCCCTGGGGTTGTGAGTCCTGGGCACAGCTCTCCTGGTCAGTCTCTTCTGAGTCCGGGTGGGAGAGGGCAGGAGCTTCTCTGTAGGTAAGGTCCAGGAACGCGCCTGATTGTATTACGATAGGCCTTTTCTGCCATCAGCCTGTGTTTACGCATCCCTGCTTCCCCCGGCTCTTCCTGTCTCCGAGCCAGCTCCTTCAGTCCGCATCCTTGCTGGGGTTTTCAGAGCCTGGCTTAGCGCGGGCGCCTGGGCGCTGAGGGTTCCGGCAAGGGCTAGCCGCGGAGGGAGCATCTGTAGTTGCACCTGAGCTTGAGCTTGGCGCTCACCTTTCCCTGGAGTGACCTCAGCTGGCTCCGGGAGGATTGTCATCTCCACAGTCCTCCCTCTCGCACGCCCAACCCCTACCCCGCGCCTTCGGGGACCCGCTGTCTCTCAGCTGCAGTAGATTTTGCGCTGGGTCCCAAAGGGCGGAACACGTCGCTGCCTTTCCGAACCTCGTGGTTTCTTTGTTTTTTTCCCCACGGAAGCGTCTAATAGTATTTATTCACCTTCTTCTTTTACCTTTTTTTTTTTTTTTTTAATTTTCTCACGTTGAAAAGTGTTTTGTATTTCTGAATCCGGAACAGCTGTGATTATCGGACGAAACATAAACCTTCTCTCCTTTCACTTAAAAGAAAAGGGTGAAAATGACCCGATTTAAGTCTTTAGATGAGGGCGGCAAATGATCAATTCCACGTAAGACCTGACTCATTATTGTTCATAGGAAAATAGTTTGGTTTTGACTAACTAGCCCCAGTTGGATTTCAGCACAGGAAGGCAATCAGCATTAAGCCCAGCAGGTGATCCAAAAAAGTCAAAGGAGCATATTTGGCCGAACATACTGGAGGAGTCCTGTGGTTTTATGGCAGCTACAAAAAGTCAGCAAGGGGCTGAATTTCCTGGTCTTTGTTGTAATAAAGGAAGTCGTGTCTATAAACTCCTGCATTCAGCACCCCGGGCTTGAACAGCACACTTACATCAAAGCCCATTTCATTGGCAAGAGCTGGAGGCACTCTTGTGTGTCACCTCCATCTATCTCTATCAGGAGTTCATTTAAACCGTCTCTAAGTGGGAAGACTCAGTGGGTTAATATTCTCTCGAAGCAGAAAATAATCTATCCAGGCATAGCATGGTTTTGGTTCCAAAGGTAGGAAAACAAGTATCAAGGCATCCAACTGGATGCCCTGGGCTCCTTGGAACCCAGGTTCCAAGCATGTGTCCACAGCACTGGTGCAGGGCTCCAAGAAGAGCAAGCATTTGTTTGGTCATGGGCTTCGGCAAATTAGACACATCTTTTCTGCATCTTGATTCCATAGATATGTCTTCTAACAGACTATTATTATTTTTTTAAGCCCTGAAGACTACTTCTGTCCATATCAGTCTCCAAGTGGTTGATGTTGTGGAGAGGTTTTCAACATGTGTAACCTGCAATCAACATCTTAGAGGCAACAGCCTCATTATTTGATTTTTGCAGTTTGTAAAACAATATTATTGAGTGTTTGGCATTTATTGCTCCTTGGATTTGTAACCAATAAGTGGGTTAAGGGGCTGGGGAGATGGCTCAGGGGTACAGTGCTTGCTGCAGAAGCATGAGATCTTGAGTTTGCATCCTGAGCACCCATGTAAAAGCCAGCACAGTGCAAGTCTTAGTCCCAATATTGGTGGGGGGTATGGGGAGGTGTGGATACAGATCATTGACTGTCCAGCCTAGCTGCAAAGTTGAGAGACTCTCTCCCCAGATTAAAGTGGAGAGTGATTGAGGAAGATGCAGGACATTGGCCTCTGGCATGCATACTCATCTGCACATACACATACACACATATGACTACATACATACAATACACACAAGACGTGTACATATGGCTTAAAGCTGAGCATGATGGTATCTGCCTGTAGACCCAGTACTTAGGAGGTAAAGGCAGGATCACCTCAAGTTGAAGATCAGGCTGGTCTACATAGTGAGGTCTGGACAATTGGAGGCTACATAACAAGACCCTGTGTTAAAAAAAAAAGTCTTAAAATGTTACAATTGATTTTGAAATTATAGAAAAAGAATAGTATTTTCAGGTTTGATTATATTTTTATAGAATTTAAGCAAGAATTGTTATGAAATTTCACTTCAACAGCACATAATTCTAATATGGAATTGTGAATAAGGCCAAATATAAGTGTTAAAATTTACTTATGCCAGGCATGGTGGCACACGGCTTTAATCCCAGCACTTGGGAGGCAGAGGCACTGGATCTCTGTGAGTTCAAGGCCATCCTGGTCTACATAGTGAGTTCCAGGACAGCTGGGGCTACAGGGAGACCCTGTCTCAAAAAGATCAAAAATTTTTTTTTTACTTATGTATTTTTCTGCTTCTGTTCCATAGACTTGGGATCTGAGTCAAAGAAAATTCAGTGACTGGGCATGGTGGCACATGCCTTTAATCCCAGCATTCAGGAGGCAGAGGCAGGCAGGTCTCTGTGAGTTTAAGGCCAGCCTAGTCTACATAATGAGTTCCATGCCAGCTGGGGTTACAGGGAGACCCTGATTCAAAAAAACAAAAAACCAAAGAAGGTTAAAGTTGTAGATTACTTAGTTTTAGAATTTAGTTCTATTTTTAGTTCATAGTCTTGAATTTAATACACTGTTATCGTCAGTGGATAAGCGTATCAAAACAAAAATATATGAAAATCTCCAAGTGGAATTGTTATAATAAATTATTCCATGGGAGAATGGAGGGGGGTGGTAAGGGATGTAGCTCAGTGATAGCAGGGCTATAGATTTACTCCACTGCGCCACCAAAACAAAACAGGGAAAAGAGCTACACAGACTCACTCAGGGCCTTCCACGTATCAGGCAAGCACTTTACCTCCTCCTAACATTCACAGTGCCACGATAATATTTTATAGCATTTGATACTCTGGTAAAGCTTTTCTTTTTCTTTTTTTCTGGTGTTGGGAATGGAACCCAGGCTCTCATTCATGCTAGACAATCCCTGTACTGCTGAGCCACACCTCCAGCTATTGAAGTTTCTGTAATAGTCTTAGTCCATTCAAGTGTAGTAGAAAAACAAACTCTGTAAGTAGAAAACTCTCCTCTTGTATGTCATAACTATTAATTACACCAGGCGAGGAGATTTACAATTGCCACAACAGTCCTCTGAGACAGGCATTGTTACCCTCAATTGGGGCTTGAGGCCCAGACAAGCTAGGTAGTTTACTTGGGTTTTGGGACCAAAGATAATGATGGCTGATGACTCTAGCCTTATGGTATCATTTATTGTTTTCATTTTTGTATTATTTTAGGCTTCTGTGGAGACCGCCATCCAATGTTATAATCTCCATTTTACTGTCTTAGGGCATTTTCCAATTTTCGAATCAATATGACTTTTATATTAATAAATGACCAAACTTTAGAAAAAAATTTTAATTTTTTAAAAATGACAATTCAGTAGAACCAAAGCTGATTTTTCTTTACAATATAACTTGTTATAGTTTACATAAATAATAATTATTTATTTTTCTTTTAGGAGTTGATACAAAATTGAAGTTCACTCTTGAGCCTTCTTTAGGTCAAAATGGTTTTCAACAGGTAACTTTACTTTTGGTTTCTTTTAAGGCAGTTTTAGTTTGGGACATCAGTAGGGTATATTGGCTTATGTTCTTAAATTGAGAATATTCACATATATTTTTATACAACAAAGATGCCAGTTTTTTTTACAGTTCCTTGTAAAATAAATTTTTTTGTAAAATAAATTTTTAAAATTTTATTTATTATTTTAATTTTATATGTATGAGTGTTTTGTCTGCATGTCATGAAGTGCCCACCGTCAGAAGAGGGTGTTGGTCAGAAGAGGGTGTTGAATTCCCTGGAACTGGATTTAGGACAGTTGTTAGCTACCATGTGGGTCCTGGGATTCGAGCCTGAGTCCTCTGTAAGAGCAGCCAGTGCCCTTAACAACTGAGCTATCTCTCTAGCCTTGTAAAATAACTTTTAAAGCATAAGGAACATAGATTTATATTTGCAGTGAACAATTTTCTGTAAGTGGCACAAGTGTGAATAAATTTAGGGGAATCTGATAACTACTGTAGAAACCACACAATGCAAATAAATTAAAAAACTCACATATCTATTATTTTTAACATATGTGTTTTGGCTTTTGAATCAGAGCTTCCCAACTACTGGGGTCAAATGGGTAACAGGTATGTTTAGTTAGGGTATCAGAGGCATGAGGCTTGGAGTGGTCACAGTACCCAGAATGATAATTACTGGCAGAAAGAAGCTCTGACTGTCCTAGTGTGCTCTATTAACTTTCTCATGCAGTATGGGTGTAAAGATGGAGAAAAGCCTGAAAAGTGCTGATCCAGGTCAAGTTTTTACTTCTCTGATAGTTTTCTCTGCTTCTAGTGGTATGATGCGCTCAAGGCAGTAGCCCGACTGTCGACAGGGATCCCAAAGGAATGGAGAAGAAAGGTAAGTGGGTTCACAAGGCTTAAATATAAAAGGACTATCACTCTATCAGAATGTCTGGGAAGTTAAAAAGTATTCTTCATTTACACATAGTGTTTACTATTCCTCCTGTGCCAGGTACTGTTCTAGGTGCTAGGGATGCAGTAGTGGAAAGAACAGAAAAGTTTTTGTCCTCATGGAACTTACAATGAATAAAATATAAAGTGTGCCAGATAGTGATTAGTGCCATGGATAAAAATAAAACAGGCAGAGAACTAAGGGGAGTGTGGGAGAATGGGGGTGAAGAGGTGGAACTTCAAATAGAAGTTGACATGCAAGTAGGACCCTGAAGGAGGTGAGACTTAAGGTGTACAGTTACTTGGGGAAGATAACTCTAGGCAGAAGGAACAGCCAGCTCAAATGCACTCAGCTGGGAGCACCCGGGCCATGTTTGAGGAAAAGTGTGAGGCCACAGGGGCTGGAGCTCAGAGAGCCAGGGGGAAGTAATAAGAGGACTGTAGAGGCAGTGTGTGTGGTTAGGTCATGTATGCCCTCCTAGACTCTAGGAGGTGTAGATGGGAGTAACGTGTGTGTGTGTGTGTGTGTGTGTGTGTGTGTGTGTGTGTGTGTGTGTAGGTATGTGTACATATCACTGATAGTAGATGACATGATTAGATTGAGATCTGTTACAGTTGAGATGCATATCTAACTTGAAGATACCAACTGTGCATTTGGACCTGATTCTGATGCTTAGAACTCTGGTTGAAGATATATGAATCAATGTTATTCCTGCCAAATGGAATAACTTGAAATGTGCTCTAAGGATATTGATTGATAAATATAATCTTTTACAAAATTTTATTCGTTTTATGTGTATGAGTGTTTGCCTGCATGTTTATATGTGAACCATGTGTATGTGTGCCCATGGAGGCAGAAGAGAGCATCAGATCCCTTGGCACTGGTTGTGAGCTGCCATGTGGGTGTTGGGAACTGAACCTGGGTCCTCTACAAGAGCAGCCAATGTGCCTAACCTCTGAGCCATCTCTTCAGTCCTAATCTATTCTTAATACTAGAGTTTGAACACTGAGGAGTTTCTCAAAATAAACAATAAAATTGAACTGTGAAATACATTTTTCATAATTAGATTTTCTTGGTAGGATAAAGGAGTAAAAATATTCAGTGACTCTTAAAAGAATTGTTTATTCTGGGACCGCATCTGCCAGATTTGTGTGTATGGAGTGGGTGTTGTGTATATGTGTGTGTGGGAGATTTAAGGCAGAGGCTTCCATGGAGAAAAAAGGCCCATTATTCAAGTAACTGAAATAAAATAGAACTGCCCCCCCATTTTTAACCAGTATCTCTAATGATTGGATTGCTACTTTGCACATTGTAGGAACTCAACAAATATTTATTGAAAGAGTAAATGAAAGACCCTATAGGGTACAATTTCATATAGCAAAAATTTTGCTGAGTTTCTTGTAGACCCCCGTGTGAGCTATGTTTGGTCTAGGAACAGTTCTTTTTCTTTTTTTTTTTTTTTGCTGGACACAATAACAATTTTCTAATAAAAGTGAAATGATGTGTTTTACTTTTCCAATCTTCTTTATTAATATTATGTTTTAGGTTTGGTTGACCTTGGCAGATCATTACTTGCACAGTATAGCCATCGACTGGGACAAAACTATGCGCTTCACTTTCAATGAGAGGAGCAATCCTGATGATGACTCAATGGGCATTCAGATAGTCAAGGTAATGACCCTGAACTTGGCCTGTGGTTCTGTTGCAGAAAAATGGACTTCAAGAGCCAACTGTTTCCTAGACAGAGGATCAGTTGCTTTCTATCTTGTGGTCCAAATGTCTTTGTAGTTTCTGCCTTCTCATTTCATCAGTTAATAGCTTTTGTAAGGACAACCTTGACTGTCTTGTCTTCATAGATTTAAATGTTGCCAGTAAGAGTAAAATGTGAATGAGCTTCCATTCGTATTCTATGTTATTTATTTTCCTCATGTGATAGGAGATTGAAATTCATTTTTAGTTTCTTTAGTATGGGCTAGGGCTGCCAAATGTATTTTTACATAAAAGTTATTGACTTGAGAAATTGAAGTCAAATGTATTTCATATTAGAAGCATTCAGCTCTTATTATGTAGTTTAACTGTTGATTTATAGTTGGTTAGGGTGACTGAAGGATCTACTTCAAGCCAGCTGTGGAGGCAGCTGTGGTTGCATACCTGCATTATTACAGTTGATTAGAGCCTGGTGTTAAAAGCCAAGGATGCTGATTTCATTTGGTACCAGAATAATCCTCTTACATAAGGCTCAGGCACATGGGTTTTGATTTATATGAGTGTATCACAGTGTGATGCTAAGCTCGGATTTTAAAAGGAAGGCTGTTCCATCTACATTTTGGTCACTGCAAGATGGCTAATGTGTTGGCACATTTGAATATATTTTTTAAGGAGGAAATACTAAAATGAGCTTCTTTCTGATCTAACTTGGTCTGTTTCAAACAAATGCTAAAAAAGAATCATGGCATTGCATATTGAGGCCCTTTGCATTATCCATATTTCAATTCTTTATCTGAAATTTCAGAATAGGTTTCACAGAGACAAGTGTTTCATATTTGAAATATTCATTTTCTGTCTAACTTATGAATTAAGACAATGCATATTTTATAATCATGTTATTAAAAGGATCTTTTATTTTTTCATTGAAGCAAATGCTATGTCGGTAAAATGACTTTAGCTCCTAAAAACTATAGTCTCTTGATAATTAATTTATAGCTGTTAACTCCCTTACATGTTAAAGTGCAGCAAATGTTTTTGTCTGTATTATAGAAATTTATAAAATGATGTGCATAGGGTGATTTTTCTGTGTTTACAATACATCTTTTAGTTTTCACTATTTTAACCTATTCCTTAATATTAGAGCTTTGGTAATTAAATATACCTTTTTTTTTTGTTTTTTTTGAGACAGGGTCTCCCTGTAGCCCCAGCTGCCCTGGAACTCACTATGTAGACCAGGCTGGCCTTGAACTCACAGAGATTCGCCAGCCTCTGCCTCCCAAGTGCTGGGATTAAAGGCATGCGCCACTATGCCTGGCTCAAATATACCATTTTTATACAAAGGATTAATATCAACATCTACATGCATGTGTTGATATGAGTTTTATATATGTATATATATAAATATGACTGATGCTTGTTTTAAAAATAAACTCTCAACTTTCATGACATTGTAATATGGTTTTGTTAATTGAATAACTTTTTATGTTCATTATGGAGATATTTTAAGAAAATTTGCCCAAGTCAAATTCCCCTTGTAAATCTCTTAGACTATATTTAGAAAGCAACAGAAAAAAGAGAAAAATTTAAGATTATTTTGGCTTATGAGTATAAGCTGCATATAAGTTAAAAAGCAATTATCCATGTTGATAAAGGTAAATATGAGGTAAAGAAATAAAAAGTTCTTTTTGAGGGAGTAGTAGAAATTATACTTGTAAACTTTCAATTACTGTGACAAAGTTATGACATAATACCTGAGACAGTCAACTCATAAAGAAAAAATATTTATTTGGTCACAGTTTCAGAGTTTTTCATCCATGGTTGATTTACACCATTGTTTTGGGTTGTGGTGAGGCAGGCCATCATATTAGGAAGTGTGTGATGGAGTAAAGCTACTTACTTCATGGGGGCCAGGAACCAGAAAGAGGAGAGGCCAGGGTCCCAATAGTCTTTTCAAAGACATACCGCCAGACCCTACTCCCTACTAGACCCTACCTCCTAAAGGTTGCAGTGCTTCCTAATATATCACAGACTGGAGATTAAGCCTGTACATGGCCTGTGGGGACATTGCAGGGCCAACTATAGCAGGAGGCATTTTAAAACTATCATGTTCCTCCCTTAGGATCTGCATCGCACGGGCTGTAGTTCCTACTGTGGTCAAGAGGCTGAGCAGGACAGGGTCGTATTGAAGCGGGTTCTGCTGGCCTATGCCCGATGGAATAAGAATGTTGGGTACTGCCAAGGCTTCAACATCCTAGCTGCACTGATTCTGGAAGTGATGGAAGGCAATGAGGGGGATGCACTGAAGGTGAGTATCGGGCAACTGAAAGACTTTACAGTGACATTTCATTCTGTAACTCTCCTGTTTGATACTTTACCCTTCCTAATACCTTTGTAATTACTTAAAATAACATTTTCCCCAAGTTAAAGCCATGTCAGGTGACAGAGTGGTGTAACCACTAATGATGAGGAAAATAAATGTTTTCATTCTCATAAGATATTCTAAAAGCAACTTAAATTTTGATTGCTCGTAACACCAAGCCCGTATTCAGTTTCTTTGAGTCAGAAGTTTGGGCATGTCTGGGCCAGCTCAAGAGCAAGCATATCACTCTGGCATTCACACCAGTGGCTGTTGGGATCTCATTTGAAGACTCGAGTGGCAGGAACATTTGCTAAGTTAATTCATGTGGTTGTTGGCAAGATTGAATTCCTCATAGGCTGTTGAACTGAGAGGCCTCAGGTTTTTAATTGGTGGTTGACCGGAGACCCTTTAGTCCTTGCCATGTAAGCTCTCCATCTCACAGACTGGTGGCTGACATTCCCCAGAGAGAGCAAGACAGAAGAGATTACAGATTTGTAGTCAAATGCCAGGTGGGACAGCCATTGTTTTCCTGTGCTAAGTGGTCACCAGGTCTAGCTCTGACTTAAGGGTGTGACTACCAGGCCTGGGGATGTAGCTTTGTTGGTGGAATGCTTACCTAGCATTCACAAAGCCTTGGTTTGATCACCAGCACCACATATATCTGGTGTGCTAGTGCACTCCTGTAATTACAATGCTTGAGAGAGAGAGAGACAGGAAGATGAAGAGTTCATGGTCAACCTGAGCTACATGAGACCCCATTACAGAGAGAGAGAGAGAGAGAGAGAGAGAGAGAGACTACAAGGAGATAGGGACCATTGGGATTACATTAGACATTACCTGTCTACCACATCTGGCTGGACTGTCTTTTATGGTTGTTGTAGTCCTGTATTCAGGGTAAGGTGTGGAGGTGGTGAGCCAAGGGTTTCTTTGGGAGGTGTCTGCATGGAGAAAGATTATGAAAGTAAATTGTGTCTTTATCTTTGAATCTTTTATGTCTAAGTCCTTTGTTTGTTGAAAGTGGTTCTGGAAACATTCTTTGAGATGGAACACTGGCAGTGTGAGCTTAGAGGTCTGAATGTGAGTGGATAAGTCATGACAAGTGTAGTCTACAGGAGAAATGAAGCCTTTCAAATGTGGAGGGGGGCCACTGCCTTATTTGCTTAGGGCAGTGTGGGTTGCCAGATCACAGCTGAACCTTTAAACTGCTGTTGATGGCAGTATTTGTGGTATATGAGATTTGATCTTTGTATTCAAGCTCCCACCTGTTTGACTGTGGTGAATGCCTCAGTGATATGGAAAAATAAACAAATGTTCCTCCTGGATAAAAATACACACCACAGTGGACTTAATTATAAACCCAGCCTGATAGGTATTCACCCTCTCCCGTTTTCCATTCATGTATTGAATAGCTTGGAAGCTACTTGCTCATCAGATAGGTGATAGTGGGAGAGAGGGGAGGGAGGACATGACAGCTCAAATGCATAACATTAAGGTATTTTAAATTAAGGAGTAATTTTATTTATTCAGTCTATAAGCTTCAGTGTTTTCTTTTCTCAGATGCCATTTACATCTCTAAAATAGGAACTGTTATTTTGGAAAGTTGGAATAAGATTCAGATTGAGGGGTGGATTGGAGAGGTGTGCACATGCCCCCCAGATCATGAAAGGGCTCAGTAATAACTGAGAAATTAAAAACACTCATAAAAAGCTGGGTTGGAGCTGAATGTGATGGTGCATACCTTTAATCCCAGCACTTGGGAGGTGGTGGATCAGGAGTTCAAGGGCAGCCTTGGCTACATAGGCAGTTCAAGGCCAGTCTGAGGTACATGAGATCCATTTAAAACAAAAAACCCCAAAGCAAACAAAACCAATACAAAACAAAACGAGAAAGAAAGAAAATGAATGCAGTGCATGCCCTGAGAAACCACACGAGGCGATCAACCGACGATGAGGTCTTGTGGTTGGACACTCTGTATACGGATGAGAGCTGGGCTCAGGAGACATTTCTGTTGCCCAGGAAATCACTGGGTATCTGTGTTTTTCCAATAGCCATTTTAGCTTTTGCAAGTTGAAATTCCCGGGGAAATCCATAGAAACGTGCAAACCACTTCCCATTTCTCAACACTTCAAGTTTTCTCTGTAACTGTTTTGTTTATATTTGTTAAAAATTAGAAGCAGAAGAGGGCTTCAGATTCCCCTGGAACTGGAGTTAAGGACGGTTCGTAGCCACCATGTGAAGCCCTCTTCTGACCTCCGTGGCATTGCACAACACGGGTGCACTCACATACAGGCAGGCAGTATACTCATACACATAAAATAAAAATAATAAATAAAATATTAAAAAAATTAGAATCTCTCTCATTACTAATCCTTATATTATTATTAAATTTTTTCTTTATTTTTGAGAATGTTATAGACGTTAATGAGATATCTACCCCCATTTCTCTTGTCCAGTTTCCCTCATGTCTCCTCTAACATGGCTGCTCTCAACTTCATGTCTTTTTTTTTTTTTTGATAATCCACAAAGGCTAATTAGTGATGTTCATATGTGCACGGATGTGGAGCCATCCACTGGAACATGGGAAACCTGTCAGTGGTCACATCCTCAAAAAAGAGTGATTCCTTCTCCCCTAGCTACTATCCACTATCCACTGTCAACAGAAACTCAAGAGGAGAATTCAGTCATAGTAGAGTGAGGGGGCTGCCTCTTATGTCCTAACATCAGAGTTTGAGAAGCCTTAAGAACAATAATTTTATTGTGTCACATAATTATTAACATAACAAGAAATATTTTTCTTGTAGTTTCAAGGAGGTCATAGTTTCTTAGTAAAAATGTGAGTGTTAGGGCTGGGCTGTAGATCAGTGTCAAAGTGATCTCCTAATATGTGGGAGGTCTTGGGGTGAGTCCCCAGCACCATAAATACAGAAATGTGAAAATTTTTCTTATACTATATAATTTATCTTTAAGGTACAACAATCCTTACATTATTACCTTGGAATTTGCCTTTGTCCTATGAACCCCTTTCTCTCTGACCCACACCCACCAGAGTCTCTATTCTGGGAATCCTCTCACCGCTACTCTCTGGCCACCCTCTCTCCCCAGGGACTGGGAGGACTCTTTTTTTTCCTGTTGCCAAGCTTCTGCCTCTCAGATGAAATGTTTACCTAGTAAATCCTGTCCTAACATAACAAAGCTACAACCCCTTGGGCCTGCCCATCCTGTACCAAAGGCTGCAGAGGGGCCTCTCAGGAGTCTGTCCTCATTACAGAACTAAGTTCTGAAAACTAGAAATTATAAACTGCAGATGGGGAAGCATGGACCCTTAGCAGGACTAGAAGCTAATGGTGGGGTGCTGTGAGATGCTCCACCAGCATACAGAGCCAGCTGGGATTTTGTTCCTTGTTTTTTGGTGCTCTGAGAAGTGAGCTGGTCTTTCAGGGAGTGGAGCATCACAGAGTGTGTAAGCTGAATGAGAAAAGACTGTGCACATGTGTGTTTTGTTAGATCATTCACATTGTTTTTGGCATTTTAGAAAAGGCAATACAGATCGAACAGTCAGAATGAGTCAGTAATTTGAAGAACTTGTGTGACCATGTTACAGTTTTGGAAAGTACTGTGTATTCAAACAAAACCTAGCCATATTCTCTTGGGAGAGGAAAGGGACAAAGCCAACATCAGTCACTCTAATGGTCCAGGTGGCAGTGAGTGCATCTCAGGCCTGTCTCAGTGTGGGTGTTTTATGGTAGGTGAGCTCTTGGGTTTCATATCCAGGTTGTAAAACCACTGACATCAAGGAACCAGGACAGAGGCTCCTGCTGGGTGCTGAGGAGGCTTGTATTTAATCTTGTCTCCATGAAGCTGACGGTTATGTAATCACAGCTACATATGGGGTGAACTGAGGTCTGGCAGCCCATCTAGAAATTTCTCAGCCCGGCCAACTTTGGGTCTGATTTACTTAGATAATTATGCCGCCCGCTCCTTAGCAGGGTGTAGGTAAGGCTTGAATATCTGGAACATTTGGTTCTGACACATCGGGAGGCTAGGATGCTTTGGCTAGCTGTGATTTGTCTATTTGGATGTGCTCTTTATTTTGGACATGTCAGGATCCTGGTTGTCTTATCTTTTTCTTTAGATTATGATTTACCTGATTGATAAGGTACTTCCTGAAAGCTATTTTGTCAATAATTTGCGGGCACTGTCTGTGGATATGGCTGTCTTCAGAGACCTCTTGAGAATGAAGCTCCCTGAACTATCTCAGCACCTGGATACCCTTCAGAGAACAGCAAACAAAGAGAATGGAGGTAATAATGATTCATTGCTATTTTACCTCTGAAAATATTTGACTTCTTTTATTCAACTCTACCTATGAGCTTAGATTCTGAATGGAAACACAGGTTGCCAGGTGTTTTTGTTTTAAGATCTTAGCGCAATCAAACAGTTACATTTCCAGAGAACAAAAACCTGAAAGTATGTGGGACCACACACTGAACCTTTTACTAGCTGTGGATGGGTAGGTTGTTGATTGAGAGCCTAATTCTGCCTTGGTACCAGATCAGCCGCTTACAGGATGTGTTGTACTCTAGATGAAGAATCATGTCTTCCTATTCAGTTAGACTGCTCTAAGCTGACTCTAGGCTTATATGAGTTCTTTGAAAAGCTAAGTTATAGGTATAACTTTGCCAGAAGCAATGAGATTATGGAAGAGAGGTTCTGAGAGTCCCTGGTAGTTAGTGGTATCATCCTGGCTAAATTGCTGTAATTATACCTACTGTGTGGATTTCTGCAGCTGTGCTCTGGACACCAGAAAGGATCTTCAGCAGTTCACTGTGCTTCCTGTACATACGTGCCAGTTCTGTTATAGATTGCACTTGTAGTCTACTCTCATTCACACATTTAAAACTGGGAGCACAAGGGTTGTCGTTCAGTGGCAGAGTGTCTAGCATGCACAAGGCTCTGGGTTCGATCCCTTGCATCACCACTAAGGGAAATAAATAAAATAAAGAAATAAAAATAAAAAGTTAAAATCTGGGAACATATTAAAGGATTTTGTTGCTGTTTTTGAGACAGGGTCTCACTGTGTAGCCCAGGTTGGCCTTGGACTAACAGAGGTCTTTCTGCCTCAGCCTTCCAGTGCTGAAATTACAAACGTGTTCCCCCATGCTCAGCTATATTAAAGGATTTTGAAGATCTAATTGTTAATTAAAATATACTGGACAGGGGCTAGAGAGATGGCTCAGTGGTTAAAAGCACTGATTGCTCTTGCAGAGAACTGGGATTTGATTCCCAGTGCCCATATGGCAGCTAACAACCATTCATAACTCTAGTTCCAGGGGATCCAACACCCTCTTCTAACCTCTGTGGGCATTATACGACGCGGGTGCACTTACACACATGGCAATACAAAAGGCAATACACTCGTATACATAAAAATAAAAATAATGAGTAAAATATTTAAAATACACTGGACATTTTAGTGACTGCTGGTGTCTCTTAACTATCTTTTCATTTGATTGGGTGTGTAGTGTAACTATGTACCTTCATGAATTTCATGGTTCCAGACAAACCAGTCTTACTTGTCCTATAGTCAGACTTGAGCTACTGAGCTGTGTGTTTTTCCTCAGCTCTTTTGTACTTGACTGTGAGGAATAACCTCAGGTTCTAATCTCTGAGCAAATACTTATTCATAGGAAAAAAAGAAAACGAGTGCAGGGAAACCTTTTGCTTATACTGGGGTAGTTTTTCTTACTGACTATAATTGGAAGGATCAGTCTAAATATCTAAATCTTTATATTCAGTAATAGGTACACATTTATAATCAACAGAAGCGGATGTAAGCGCTGGGCTTTCAGTGAGCTCAGAAATTTCAAAACAGCCTTGCTCCCAGATCTTTCTTTAGAATGTGTATAATTTAGCTCAAAATATTTTTAAATGTAATGTTGTTTAGCATCTAAATATTGGAAAATTTCTAGCCAACTTTCTATTTAATTCCATTGTGGTCCTCAGACCACAATATAATTTAGGGATATAATATAATTATATAATTTAGGGATAAATAATTCATAATTAACAATTTTAGTCTTAAGAGCTACACTTGGATTAAAGCAGTCACTCTAAGATTTTGAAAGTCTGCTGGGTTTGTTTTTGAGGAACTAAATTCCATTGTTTTTTTACTATGTTTTTGGTGAGGAAAATGTCCTCTTTAATTTTCAACACCCTTTAATAAGTAGAGCCAGGGTAAGCTTACATAGAGATTTCTGAAGTATGATAAAGACTTTGGGAAGCACACGACTTGAAGCTTTCTACTAAAAACACGTTCTTGTAGAATCATGGCAGGGGAAAAGGAAGAAAGAAGCCACTTGAAGCGATGCGAAGAAAGGGGCTAGGAAGCGTGTTTGGGTGGATGTGAATGCTGAGAGGGCGCCTGTGGGTGTCAGAGCCTCAGTTTTGAAGGACCTGTGTGTGCTTGTTTCGTTTCAGGTGGATATGAGCCCCCACTCACCAATGTCTTCACGATGCAGTGGTTTCTGACTCTCTTTGCCACATGCCTCCCTAACCACACAGTTTTAAAGATCTGGGATTCAGTCTTCTTCGAAGGTTCAGAGATCATCCTAAGGGTGTCCCTCGCTATCTGGGCAAAATTGGGAGAGTAAGTGACTTCCCCCGTCTGTTCTCTGCTGTTAGCAGTCTTTGGGCAATTAGTGTAGAGCACTGACACTTCTGCATGAGGAAAAGAGAAAGTGGTGTGCCTCCTTGATTTGCTTAGCCTCCAGAAACCTCAGCTGACTCCCTGGTTGCTCTGGGAAAGAGGGAATCTATTTCAGGGAAGGACCAGGTTTCTTCTGGACTCCTCTCCTCCTCAGTGTCCAACTCCCTCCTCATCAGAGGCTTTCTGGATACTCCATTGGAAGAGAAAAGAGAACTTAAAGCAGAAACTGGAGTATTTGGAGAGAAGTAGGTGGATTTGTTGGCTCATATCATGGTTTGGATTATTTATTTTTATTTTTGTCTTGAGAGAGCCTCATGTAGCCTAGGCTGGCTCAACTTGATAAATAGTCAAGAATGGCCTTGAACTCCTGATCCTCTATTTCCCAAGTGCTGGGATGACAGGGGTGCCTCACTACACCTGGCTCTTGTATTATTTATGAAACTTTATTATTGACTCTGTTATGCCTTCTGAGGTATGATAAAATTGAATGAGATAACCTGCACATGTACCTGTGCTTGTACATAGTGGATCGCAAGGCATTCCGCCCTTTCATGTGGAATCATGTCTATGCTGAAATCTGGTCTGTCAGAACATATCACCAAACAACCTTACTTCCTCTTCTTAACCAGTAGCAGGTGTGAGAGAGAGAGTGTGTGTATACTCATCTGTAGAACTACTACATTAATGTTGTACTTTTAGGGCATTGGAAGAAATATTAAGATAGTCTCACAGCTAACTTAAGAAATAGAGATGTTTTCAGTGAATGCTATGAAGGACTGAGTAGGTGTTTTAAAAGGTCTCCCTATTACATTTGTTTATGTGTGTGTATGTGTATGGGTGCATGTGCATCACTGTATGCCTTGTATGTATCTGTGTGCCTTGTGTATGCAGGTGCCCATGGAGGCCAGAAGAGGGTGTTGGATCTTCTGAAGGTGTAATTACAGGTGGTTGTGAGTTGCTTGACATGGGTGCTGCGAACCGAAGGAGGGTCCTCTGGAAGAGCAACAAGCACTCTTAACTGCTGCGCCATCTCTCTAGCTCTGTTTTAAAAGTTTTTAACTAGGCTTTTTATTTATACCTTGTTTCTGGAGAGTCTTCCAGGATTTTAAGTGTTTTTGCAAAGAAAGATCCACCAACGATCCATTTTGGAATTAAAAAAATCACTAATGTGTGTATTTTTTCATCACATAGCTGTCTTTCTTGCCTTTGTTGTAAGTTGCTTTTCAGATAAGGAAAGGAATTCATCTGTATGAGGTTTGCTGTGCCATTTACTTATCTTTTCATTTTCTCTCAATACACACCGCTTTCTGAACCCATGCATTTCTAACCTACTCCCTCATTTACACTTTCTGAGTGTTCATAGTTTCTCTGGGTATGCTAGTTCTTGGTTTGTTGCATTCAGACGGTAAAGAACTGTACTGTAGGGTGGGTTGGTGATGGTTGCCTTTGTGTTAGTTCTCAGTGATGGAGCAGGAGGAAAAGAGGTGATGTTCCTATCTCATTACTATTTATCTGTTGGGTCAGAATTTATTCCTAGGGTAGTGTCAGGGTCATATAATGTAATGATGATTGCTACAAGTAAGTGAACAGGCACTGTTCCAAGCACTCAGCCTGTGTTAATTCATCTACTCTCCAACATCCTGCAAGCTATGGTCTGTTACCATCTTCATCTTAAGATTTATTTTTATTTATGTTATATACATATATACATACATGCATATATATATATATACACACACACATATATAAATAAATGAGTGTATGTCATATGTGTGCATGTTCTCATGGAGGCCAGATGAGGGCATCAGTTCTCCTTGGAGCTGGAATTACAGGTAGTTGTGAGCCCCTCAACATGGGTGCTAGGAACTGAACTAGGGTCCTCTGGCATAGAAGCAAGTGCTGTTAACTGAGGAGCCATCTCTCCCGCCCACCATTTTACAGATGTGAGAACTGAGGTACAGAGTTCAGTGAACTGCCTGGAATCACCTGATTAGTAAGTAGGAGGGACTTGTTTTGCATCTAGGCATTCTGAATTTGTGCTTTTTATTATGCAAATCTATTACTCATAATTGGCTCCTGTTTATGAATTGTAAATGTTTCTGGAGTTTTGCTCATTATAATTATATATCTTCTGAGCCTGCAACCTGTGAGGAGCAAGGAAAGGTCACCAACATATATCAAGTGCTGACAGCGCCTGTCATTATGTTTGGCAGTTTGAGCGTATTATCTCATTTGGTTCTGCTAGTAACCCCACAGAGCAGGCGAGATTATTCTTCCCTGTCTCTTCAAGTGAGAAAATTATCCTAAGAAGGTTAATTAACTCGTTCACAGTCTTGCAGCTAATGAGAAGCAAAGCCAGGACTGGAGCCTGCAACTTTCAGACTCCAGTGCCTGTCATCTTCCCATAAATGCTCCACTGTGGGGAACATTGACAGTGTGTAGGTAGCCTCTGGTCCATGTATAACTGAATAACATGTGTGCTTGCCTTATGCATTGTCTGTGGGGCTCTCTATTCACCTTGCTTCTGCAACCTGTTCTTCCTTTCACTCACTGGAGGTTGCTTTGGGAATCTCTAAGAGTTCACTGCCATAGCATCTTTTATGTCCTTTCTCTTCTGACCTCCCATATCGGCACCTGCCCTCATCACCTCACGAGAGGTGTATATCCTCCTAATTGTGCCCAGATATGCCAAGCCACCTCCAGGCCAACATTGCCAAGGGTACAGCTGTTCTATATCACTCCTGTTAAAAGCCTCTTGGTCACTTGTGCCCCCCAAGAGGCTTAGCCAGCTGATCCAACCTTTGTCCTCAGCTCTCACTGGCTCCCTCTGGCTGTGCAATGATTCCCCCCTGCCCAGGAATGCTGGTCTTGTAGAACAGCAAGCAGTTCCCCACAGAGGCCTATTGTTTGACATCTAGTAGTCTTTGCAATGCTTTTTCCTACTTGGCAGCTGGAGAGCATCTTTCAGAACTCATCTCAAGCATGTTCTCCCCTTCATCCCCTCCTCTCCAGGGTAAACTTGACCACTTTTCATTTGACTCACCTGCTCTGCTGTATTTTTGTAATGAGAATTCCTCAGTTTATTTTAATTATTTAGTCACATGATTGTGACAATGAGATTTGAGCCCGAGGTTTTTTTTTCCATTACTGTTTCTTGTTTTTTGAATGACTCTGAAAAATCATCCAGCATTAGTGCCTGTCAGAACATGGCTTATAGTTGGTGGGCAAATAGAATTATTCTACCATGCGAAAAACATTGTAATAGATAAAGCAGCCCACTATTTGGGGCTATTTCTTTTTTCCCTCTTTAGAAGAAATATTGAAGTCTAACCTGTTTCATAAGTTCCCAGGTGACAAATTCTTCCATGAGAAGAATTCAGTTAGGCTATGAACACATTCTGAAGACTGATGAAATATTTAGATAGAGTTTTTGTGTTCTTCATCTCTTAACCCTACTGATTTGAAGTCTGTCTATGAAAGATAGCCCTGTAGATTAAAACCAACGGATTCTCTACAGGGGATAACTGCTCTTTAGTTCCAATTTCACGGTTCTCATTTCTGGCTGTTCATAAGTATTCTGATGTGCAGAATGGATCACATGGGAAGAATAAAAGTGCCCAGTGGGCTGTGAGGCTCAGGGAGCTGTGTAGGAAAGATGGGAATTCATTCTATAACAATTATCTCAAAATTACTTTTGGTGTTTGTTTTGTTTTCACTGTTTTTAAAAAATGAGGTCATGCTGTGTTCTCTAGGCTGGTCTGAACTCCTGAGTTCTAGTGATCATCCTGTGTCAGCCCCCTGAGTAGCTGGTATGAGAGGTGTGCATTACCATGACCACTTCGCTCTCGGTAGCGTTGATCTTTGTTCCATGGATATCAGGCTATACTGAATGTGTATAGGATCTTGACGTGAGTTGATTGCTAGCTTGATTGACTTACTGGCAAGAGGCAGCACGTGCTCTTGTTCCTGTTTACAGCATGACTGCTCTGAGCGAGTCCTTTTTCTGTCCTCTTTTCATCTAGGCAGATAGAATGTTGTGAAACAGCAGATGAATTCTACAGCACCATGGGATGCCTTACCCAAGAGATGTTGGAGAATGACCTTCTACAGAGCCATGAACTCATGCAGGTAAGTGGGCAGTGTGGGCAGTTTGGGCATGGGAACAACAGGTGCTGGTGTGCTACCCTTGAGAAATATATTGGCCAGTCCTCAGTCATACCTTTTCTGTTGATCAAGAGTGTGCATAATTTGATAAGAATCTTTTTCACAAAGAAAAGGAAGAAATGAATGATGTTTTTTGTGGCCTTCATTCAAACTGTATTTCTTAAAAATGTTTAGGTACAAGATAAAAACAAACTTGGAAAAAACCAAAACAAAACATCAGGTGCTTATTGTGAGTGATTCTGAGAATTAAAAAAAACTTTAACTTTATTATGGCACATATGTGGAGGTCAGAAACAACCCTTGACTCAGTTATCTCCTTCCACTGAGGGTTCAGAGGCTTGCACAGCAAGTGCTTGTACCTGCTGAGCCATTTCCCCAGCCCTAATTCTAAGATTTTTTTTTAAAGGGAGACATGTGGGGCAAGGAATTATTAAGACAAAAGGAGATTAATCTGCATCTTGGTTTATGGCCAACTGCTGTTACCATATATTAATCATAAGCCTCAGTGTGAGACATTTGAGGGATTTGGTTATTTTTTTTTTGTCATGTTGCTGTAGCATTGAAATTGACAGTATCAGTATGATAGCTGGTTTTTTTTTTAGCATTCCTTCCTATTAGGCCCTGTGACATCATGTTGTCCTCATCCTCTTCCAGTGCTTTGGGCTGTTGTGATCTTCCTGTTTCTTCCTCTTACCCTTGACCAACTGCAGATTGTATCCAAGGCTGTTCTTGGGACTTATTTTCTTTTTTCTTTGTCATGTCTCTCTTCTTTATTTTGGTTTCACCTTTATGTTGGGTTACATGCCTTGGGTCATTTTTGGGTATTGATTTTGAGTCAATAGACTATAAAACTAAAGCTCAGAAACTGACTCTGGGCTTGAGGAATGAGGAAATTCATTTTTCTTCTCACTTCCAGGCATCCCCAGCTGCTTCTCAGAATCTCTGGTTCTTAGCTGACCTCTGATTTATTGGGAGTATTGATAGTCTGCTGTGACTTCCCTGGACATTAATATTTGAATCTCAGTGCTCCTTTATGTTTGATCTTTCTTCCTTCCTGTCTCAAAGGAGGAAGGAGGAAGTGTTCTGTCTGACCCTGACATCTGAGGAAGATGCCTTGAGCATTCTTCTGTGTCCCAGTTCCATGCCTGGCAAGTTCCATTCATGAAATCCTTTACATTCTACAGATCTACCAAAATCATGTGCTGAAAGCAGGACTCGGAGAGACTGGCCCATCTCTCTTGTGCTTGAAACTTCTGTGGCTCCTCACAGCCTATAAACCAGCACGGATTCATCATCCCATGCTCTTGACTCTCTGGCGGTAAATCTCCCTTTTTGGCTAGAGTTCCCGTTCCTCCCTTTTGCATCCTGTCCTCTCCTCTTTGGGTGAAACTTTCTTTGATGTTTGAAGAAATGTCTGGAAACACACTTCCTCCAGACTGCTGCCCTCTCCAGTTTTGCTGCTTCTGATTTCATAGGTCTTCCCTTTGAAAGTTTCTGTCTTTCATGAAGTTTCTCTCATCATCTAGCTAATGTCAGCTTCCATTTCATAGTTTCATTTGTGCCTCTTGTGAGAGCTTTCATCACCTTCTGCCTTGACTTAAGATTGCATCTTATTTCTTCTGTAAGATTGTCAGTCCTGGGGCTGGAGAGATGGCTCAGCACTTAAGAGCATTGGCTGTTCTTGCAGAGGACTCAGGTATAGCTCCCAGCATAACCATCCCAGCTAACAACCATCTGTAACTTCAGTTCCAGGGGATCCAGTGCTGTCTTCTGGCCTCCACAGGCATTGCAAACAGAGGTGCACTTACATACAAGCAGGCAAAACACTCATGCACATAACATTTTTAAAAAAATTGTCAGTTCCGTGAGGACAGGGGCTGTGTTTAGCATTTTGCTTTTGATAAGAGTTTTTCAGAACATTTATTAGTTCATGAAGTGAATGTTTGTAGAGAGTCTGTGGCTTGTTTTTTTTGCCTTTTCTTTTCAGTATTTGCTGAGTTAAACAAAACTCAGATGATGGCCCTTCTTCTGTATTCTGTCTGCTCTTAAAGAATCAGCATTTTTCTGCTGGAGTAATTATCTATGCTTCTTGCTTTGATCACTTGGTTGTTCTATTGATCCACATACTAAAAGCTTCTGTGCATCTTTCCTTCCTTCCTTCCTTCCTTCCTTCCTTCCTTCCTTCCTTCCTCCCATCCATCCATCCATCCATCTGTTGTATGTTTGCTTGGTTGGTTGATTGGTTTTGATTTTCTGAGACAGAGTCTCATGTATAGTCCTTGCTGGCCTGGAAATTGCTATGTAGACCATACTGGCCTCAAATTTAGAGATCTTCCTGCTTTTGCCTCCTGAGTATTGGGATTAAAGGCATGTGCCCCCACACCCAGCTTTTTTCAAGATTTTTTTTTTAGGGGCTAGAGAGATGGCTCAATGATTAAGAGCTTTCTTTCTTTCTTTCTTTCTTTCTTTCTTTCTTTCTTTCTTTCTTCTTTGAGACAGGTTCTCAAATGACACTGGGCTGTTAATAACTATTGTAAGTAGCAATGCTTTAGCCTCATTTTCTAGGTTCTGTATTGACTTCTCCAAATACTTATTGAACATCCTTAAATGTTATGCTAAGTACTGAAGATAAATGTGGGAAGAAGACATGGAGTCTGTGCTCAGGTTCCTCATGTAGCTTAGGATGTGTACTGAGGTTTGAGTGGAGGTTGGAACTGAGGAATAGGGTGAAGAGAGATGAAGAAAGATGCTTCCATGTGGGAATTAATATGTGGTTTTACTTTTAAAGATGAATTAGAGTTGGCTAGATTCTGTGTCTATGTGTGGAGGTGATGTACATACATGTAAGGGCCCATCTCTGTGTGTGTTGAAGGCACTGGTAAGAGGTGATTGGCAGTTTGCAGCTGTGCTGTTGCTTTTCTCATTGCTGTGACAAATATCTGATGAAAATCAACTTAGGGAAAAAGTTTTAGTTTGGCTCATGGTTTAAAAGGGCGCAGTCCATGGTGTCGGGGAAGCATAGGAGAGTTCATGGTGGCAGGAAGAGGCATCTGGAATTCCTCACTTCCGATAAGACCTTCTCTGAAGGTATGCAGCCTTCTCTTTTTGTTCAGTTCAGGATGCCAGCCCATGGGGTGCTGTTCATATTCAGGGTGGACCTTTCCTCTTCAGTTATAGCCTATCTGGAAACTCCCTCACAGACACACCCAGAGGTGTATCTCCTAGATGATTCTAAATCCAATCATGTTGACAGTGAAGATTATCACAAATTTACCCCTTGTCAGCTTGACAACCAAAGACATCACTTTAAATCTTACCAGTGACTGAGGGAGCAGCAGGATTAAAGGATGGTACAGAAATAATGCATGATGGGTGAGGGACAGCACAAGGGTTTGTTCTTCAGTGATTGGGTTGTGGGAGAGTATAACCGCTGGCAAGGAACTTGGACTCCATCTTTAGGCCAGTGAAATTGTGCTTACTGCAGTTGTAGGACTTCTGTGGACCCTTTGGTAAGAGAAAAACAGGATCTATAGATCTGTCAGGTCTTTAAGGAGAGGAGGGGACTGGCTTGAATTGTGTTTTGTGTCAACTGTATGAGAAGATTTGAAAAGATTTGAAAAGGTCAAATCTGACCCCAGGATGGTCTGTGAGGAGTCAGTGAAGGGCAAAGAGAAGAATGAAGTAGAGACAGACAAAGTGAGGTTGACTCCATATGACCATGGACACAGGGTAGAGAAAGGAGGGAGAGAAATGGGGGAAACAAGGGAAACCCACAAGTTTCTGGATTAGGAGAGAAAGAAGTTGATTCTCAGAGGGAGGAAGGTAAGTGTGTTTCCACACAGGATGCATTGGAGGTAGGCTTTAGATGTCCCATTCCTTATGTGAGGGTCTTTCACACCTCTTCCCACCAGGATAAATTGCTCTGGCCACAGCTCTGTCCCCGTCCAGGCCTCTGTAGGATACATTCCCTCTGATGCTCCCTGTGTCTTGCCCACCTGTGTCTTCCATCTCTTCTCTGTCATCTCAGCCCTTGGTGATGATGCCTCCTCTGGTTTTATTCAATACTGAAAATGTTCAGCAATTGATTTAATGTGAATTTCAGATTATTTGTCATTGTTTGCTAGTTTTTCAAGTGTGTTTTTCTAAGGAAGACATGGGTTTTTCAATGAAAGGGGCTTCATGTTACTTTCTCTGTAGTAACCAGTAGAGTGCTAGGTATATGCTTGGTTGCTCAGTGGGTACACAGAATCGGAGAGCATTGGCTCTGGAGGTAATGGCTTTCAAACTGGACTGTGTATAATAAACATTTCAGGAATATCTTCAAATGCAGCTATTTGGCCTATAGGTGCTTCTAATATAGGTGACTTTTAGATCTGGTTTGAAAGAAGCTTAAAGATTACAACTAATCTAAGTCTGTTACTTTCTAGACAGGAATCTAGGACTTGAACTATGAGCAGCCAGCTTCTTAGTTGTCTAGTAGAGACCGAGGAATGAGACCCATTTCTCTGATACTTGGCCTAATTAATGCTTTCCCCTCCATGACCCAATATCTTATTCAAATGATGTCTTTCTAAAAATGAAATCCTCATTAGAAGAATCACCACATGCCATTTCACTTAGAGTTTAAATATTGCCAGAAGGAATGAGTGATCCTGGATGCCATTCTTGTGCTCCCAGAGTTTCTAATTAGGTACTGGGAGCAAGCATCACTTTTAACTCTGTCTCAACAGAACCCTAGAGGGAGAACTGTAGGCTGTAAGATGATTGGTTAGACTCATAGTAACAGCATCTCTCCTGTCAAGGAGAGCATCTGGGTGAAGAAGAACTAAATCTAATTTTATACATTATAGTTTTCATGTTTCTTGTAAAACATGTCAATAATGGAAAAAGAAATAGAATCCTTTTTCAACAGGGCCTAAATATAAATGTCTATGTAAATGCAGGCTAGTAGTTCAGAGAGTAAATAGACGAGACTTGTTGCTTTTCCTTGGCACGAAGGAATGTTAGAGACGGAAATGGTGAGTGCAATTTCAAGCCACATTCTTTACTCCATTCATTCTTTTAAAAAGTGACTGTGATCTGGCTATGGTGGACCATAAATCTGTCATAAGACTTGAAATGGCTCCAGGTGAAAGACATGAGCTGAATGTGAGGTTTTTATTTTTGAGCTGAAGAGATAATTCTCCCCTTTGGGCTTTTCCCGTTCCTTTCTAAGTACCAAACACAACCTAATAGCTTGGGTCCCCACAGCCCTGCTCTGCATAGATCACATCACTTCCTGTAATTTAGCAATGACAGTGTCTCACTTTGTAGACCCAGCGGGTCTGGAACTTGTAGACCAGGTAGCCTTGAACTCAGAGATCTGCTTGCCTCTGTTTCCCAAGTGCTGGGATTAAGGAAAATGCCACCATGCTGGGCCTGGAATGGCCACTTTTTAGAAATTGATAATATTAGGGAAATTAAGGAATGGAAATGAAGTAAAAAATATCTGGATTGCAGCAGATCTTTGGCAATGTCTCTGGTAATTTCTTTGAGAACAATATAGGGAAGATTGTTAGAAGGGTTGTAGGTGCTTTACAAACCTCACCAGTGTTTAGAATTAGGCACTGTGATCTGAAAGCAGCTGTCACGTGCTGTGGGAGCAATACCTACCCTTGCGCCCACACTATTCACATTTTCCCATCAGTGATGGGTTAGAAATGTCAAGGATGTTGATGCTTGTTCAATAGAAGGACAAATGTTTGATTAATTAGTTCTGTCAAAAATTGAAGCCATCTGTCCTACACAGTAGTTACTGGTAGTGTTTAGATGCCTTGGAGGCCGTCTGTTGGCGGTGCTCAAGAAGAGGCTCCTGTGGGGTGCAGAGGGTGATTGGGTTACATTGTTTAAGGGTTTATTTTTTAGTTTTATTTTACATGTATGAGTGCTTCACTTGCATATATGTAAGTGCACCTATGTCATACAATGCCTGAAGAGGCCAGAGGAGAGTGTAGGATCCCCTGGAACTGGAGTTAAGGATGATAGTTAGTAGCCATGTGGGTGTTGGGAACCAAACCCGAGTCCTCTGCAAGGGTAGCCAGTGCTCTTAACCAATGAGCCATTTCCCCAACCCCTAAATTATGTTTAAATTCCTTTCAAATGCCAAGATTCTATGAGTATATTTTGACTATAAGAGATTTAGTAAAAGATCTTTATTGAATCTGTTGTAAACTTCCAATCTGTAAGTAGGAAGCCTAGAGCTTTTTATGTACCTAGTGCTGAGGTTATGTACCAGGGATGCTTACCCTCATGGGACAGTTATGACTTTAGACACATGAGACCTTCAAATAAGTGCGTACACATGAAGAAAACCATAAATAAGTTTGTTTCAAGGACAGTGATGATGGCTTGGAAGCAGTGACCCCAAGGAAACACTAGAGGAAAAGAAAATGCAAGCTCTGAGGGTCAGTTTTCTTTATAGTTAGATGTTTTCAACTGAATGGCTCTGCTGGAGTTTAAGCCTAGCTCATCTGCACAGAGCCGGCATGAGGTGAAGTTGGGGGCAGAAAAGGGGATACTTCGTGCTTCCCATTCCTGCCTTATGAACTTCCTTCCCAAGCCTGGATTAGGGAATGTTTCAGTTCTTTGTTACAAAACTGGCAAAAGTTAAACATGGGTGACTCTTCAGGTAGATACCCTTTTATTTATTTATTTTTTGTCTTTAATGAGACATCTAAATTTATCTGTAAGCAATTTTGAAATTCCTAGTGTCAGTAAACATTTTTTTTTTTGGGGGCGGGGGATGTAGAGGGATCTTTTAAATTGAATCTAGATGATATAGATTTCTTTTTAATTTTTTTATTGAGCTTTTGTATGTTTCATACAATAGTTTTTAATCAAATTTAAACTGTTCCCTTCCCCATGTCCCCCTCCCGCACGCCCCACTGGTCCTCATGTATTTTGCTATACATATTAAGTCCTATCCAGACAAGCATTTGTACCCAGATGTCCTTTGGTTCAAATTCACCTACTGGAATCTAGTCAGCTTATCTAGAAATCGTTGGTATGATCTACTCTCCATTACCCATTTCCCTGATCCACTCTGGGTCTTTGTCTGATTGAGTTGGCATGGGTCCTGTGCTCAAAGCCACCATTGCCACAAGCTTCCAGTGACCTGAAAGCCTCTGCTTCTCTATGTTCATGAACCAGCCCTGGCTCTTACAATCTTTCTGTCCCCTCTTCCTCAATGGTCCCTATCCAGGGACACACACTCTGTAGTCTCTTACTCTTTCCCCCCCCCCCCTGGTCTTTTTGAGACAAGGTCTCCCTGTAGCCACAGCTGGCCTGGATTCGCTATGGAGACCAGGCCCAGCTTCAGTCTCTTATTCTTTAAAAGTTGTCCAGTTGTGGTCTTTTGTGTGCATTGAACACTGTTGTATAAGGAGGCTTCGCTGGTGAGAGTTGAGGAATGCAAGTCTCTGCACCCTGTTCCACTATGTTCCATGAGTCTTAGGTGTACAGGTTTCACTGTAGATGTATCATCTAGGACTGGGTAAGTCTCAGATGTATATTCTCTGTATCTAACTAGTGGGGTTCTGTGGTAGCTTCCATCAGTTGCAAAAAAAGAAGCTTCTTTGATGAGTGGTGTATGGTATACTTGTCTGTAAACGTTAGGATCCATATTTAGCATATGGTAAGAAAGTTCATTTGCCTAGAGGTATGACAGAGAGGGTTTTCTCTAGGATCTATGACTTCTTAAGCCATGTCTTAACTGTTGGAACCAAGTTTCTCAGTTGTTAAGGCAAAAATTATGTGACTGGGTCAGTTCATTCTTGGTTCAACTCTTGGATCACATTTGCTGTGTGATAGTCAGATACAGTTGAGCCAATTCTTCTCTGAGGTTTACAAGGAGGTTCTGTGCTCTGGGTATACGGTTAGGGTGCTAAGGAAAGCTTTTACATGTGGTCCATACCTTCAAAGGGGCATGTGGAGCAAAGAAGGAGGAATTCTGCAGTGGGAGAGACCCCTGTGAAAATCAAGCAGAAGATGTCACTCTGACCACATTATTAATAAAATTGTATGAAGTATTTTAGGCACACAGAAAGTACTAAGAGTAGTATAACAAAACCTACATCAGCAGCATGTAGATTATAAAATGCAGCATCGACAGGGCACATGCACACCCACGTACACATCTCTCTGATTCTAACCACCTTTCTCTTGGAGGTGACTGTGATTCTGAGCTTCACACCCTGTGTTTTTCAGACAAGGCAAGGAAGCCCAGAAAGGTTGGGGACTGATGTCATCTCACACTTCATGCTAATGGGAGCCATAAGAAGCCTTCTGTTTCTTCTAAGGGTATGGGGAGAGCTGTGTAGTGTTGCTAAATTTGTACTGCTTCTCAGCCATGTGGATGTGATCAAGTATGCAATGTTTGTGAGGAGCCAGCCTAAAGATGGTGTTTGTGCTCTCTGTAGGCTGTGTTACTTTGCACAGTAAGCGTGAAGAATTGAAGGAATTGTAGCCAGCATTTACTTGTTTGGAATATTGAATTGGTATATAAAGTATAGGTGGAGACCATGAAGTTTGGGGACAGCCAGATGAACCGGCTATTAATATCCAAATAGCAATGAACTGTCACAGTGGTGTCACCAGGCTACAAAGTGGACCAGCAACACCAGTCAAACTCCTTTCTGAAGTCTCCCTTTCTAAATAGTCTTTTTAAAAAGGATTTATTGTTTGTTTTTTTTTTTTTTTTTTTTTTTTTTTTTTTTTTTTTTTAGTGTGTGTGTGGCGCAGGTGACTGCAGTTCCTTCAGGGGCCAGAAGAGCACGTGTCAGATCCTCTGGAGCTGGAGTTACCATCTGACAGTGCTGGGAACCAAATCTGGGTCTTCTGTAAGAACAGCAAGCACTCTTAACTCTTTCTGTCCTTCAGAGAAATACTCTTACTGAAATGAAAAATATCATTTAAAAATATTTTCCTAGAAAAGCATCATCAGGATATTGATTGGCTTCCTGGGAGAAATGACAGTATGAATAATGTATATTTGTTGTTGATGAAAACCTGAAGGGTTAAATAAATACCTGTGGAGCAATTACATTTTATTAAAAATAAGAAAACAAACAGGGTTACTTCTTTCATGCTGATGGAATGATGTGTGGTTTTAAAATTCTGGTGTAAGAGCAAAGCTTTTCCCTGTTTTCATTTATAGATTTTTTTGAACCTATGCTTTGTACCTTGTCACTGTCTTCTTTTCCCTTTAAAAATAACAGCTAGCAATTTTCACTCAGAACTCATTCACAGACATTGAAAAAGTGATATCTTTAGAGAAAACTTGCAGTTGATCACAAGGTCATCCATGAAACTTAATTTTAGCCAGAAAGCTGATGTCAGTGTCCATGAACGTCATCTAGACACTGGAAGCAGGCCCCACCCATGAAGGGCATTTGTGGGTTCATTGGTACAGGGGTCACAGGAGCTAACTCACCTCTCGGATGACAGTTGAAAGCTAGATGCTAGGTGCCTCCACTCTCTCCCCATGCTCATCCATTGGTATGCTTAGCTCCAGCTGGCTGATTTGCTGATTTGCTGTTCTCTGAAGTCTTGGGACAAGAAATGGCACAGGTTTGGGGATGTTTGCAGGTGTACAACTAGAAATCTAGGGTATGAACACAAGTCTAAACATGAAATTATATTTCATACATACCTCATACATATATGTGAAGGTAATATTACAGCATATTTTGAATGTGCCCATGTTTTGCCTGTGACCCATTGCATGGGGTCAGATGTGGAGTTTTTGTGGCATGATGTTGGTGCTCAAAATGGTCCAGATTTTGGAGTGCTTTGGATTGAGGCTTAGAGATGATATGTAATCTATAGTATTTTTTTCCCTTCCTTTGAGACAGGGTCTCAAGTTGCTCAGGCAGGCCTCTAGCTTGCTGTGTGCCTGAGGATATCTTTGAACTTCTGATCCTTTTACATCTACCTCCTAAACTGGGATTCTAGGCATGCACCATATTTATGTGGTGTTGAGGTTAGAACTTGGGGCTTCATGCATGCTGGGAAAGCACGCTACCAACTGAGCTGCAGCCCCAGCCCTGCCTTGTTCTTTTGTCTTTCTCTGAAGTGGATGTTGATGTGGAATCTCTTCCACTTGCCCTGTAAGGAGCAGTATCTGCCGCTTTACCCTTAACCTCATGAAACTTTAATGACTTTCCAGGACTGATAAGAGTTGTTGAGGACCCCACTTCAGACTTGGCAATTTTGCTTTTGTTTTTCAGACTGTTTATTCTATGGCTCCATTCCCTTTCCCGCAGTTGTCAGAGTTGAGGGAAAAGTATACCTACAACATCACACCATTCCCGGCCACAGTTTCTGGGTAAGTTTTTTTTCTTGTTTATATCATGGAAGACAATATCTTGATTTTTAAATTATAAATTAATTTATTAAACCCTCAAATATATACAAACTAATTTGGTACTTAAAATCTGAAATCCAAAGGTTTAGACTTGGAGTCAAGAGGGATTTTAAAGTATACTTTCCGAAGAAGTTTGGGACATGAACTGAAGAAATTATAGCAAATCCACAACTTATTTAGGGTTATAAAATAGCTAAAATTTCGGTAATTAAAACAGTGTGAAACTTGTATATCAATAGATGGCTGAGCTGATTTATAATATTGTTTATAAAGGCCAGAAATTCTTTCTCTCATACACATACCACACACACACACTCACAGACAAAATCAATGGTGATGAACGAAGCCTAATCAGGAAGAAAAGAGCCATACTTCACACCACATACCTGGATGAGTTCCATGTGGATGAAAGTGGTAAGTGACAAAAATTGAAATAATTTTCTGAAGAAAATGTGAAAGAATTCCCCTACTGCTTTGGAATTAAAGAGGCCTTAGTAATTGATTCAAAAATTCAAAAATGGAGGAAAAATATACCAAGTGCTTTAAAGAAATTTCCATATAATCCAAACTAAAACAGAACAGAACCTCCATAAGCAGACTCAAAACCAGTTGCAGAAATACATTTTTAACTTCTACAAAATAGAGGCCAATATCTCTAACATATGAAATTTCAAAAACTTAATTTAAAAATGGGTCACCCTATTGAGGAAAGGATGAGTATAAGCAGTTTATATAAAAGGTAGCATCAGTTGTATTAAGAAAAAATGCAGCTTAAAATAAAAAACTCTGGGGCTGGAGAGATGGCTCACCAAGTAAGAGCACTGGCTGCTCATGCAGAGGACCCAGGTTCTGTTCCTGGGTTCCATTTCTTTATTCTGTAAGCACCCACATGGTGACTAACAACCTTCTGTAACTCCAGTGCCAGGGGATCCAGTAGAAGAGGTTCTGGCCTCTGGGGACATAGCATGACATGGATGCACTTACACACATGCAAGTAAAACAGTCATACACTTAAAATTAAAAAATAAAGTTTTTTTTTTTAAATTAGAGATTGTTTTGTTGGTTTTTACCTATCAGAATTGCAAAAATTCAAAATATTACACATTGTGTAATGTTTGAATTTGGTTAAATATTTGTCCTCTGATAGCTTTTTGAAAATCTACTTATTCTGTAAGAATTCCATATATGTATATCATGTGTTTTAATTATATCCACTATCCCACTCCTTCCAACTCCCCTTGCACCCTCTCTAACACACCCCTCCCAACTTCATGTCCTCTTTTTTATTCTTTTTATACCCCACTGAGTCTAATTAGTGCTGCCTGTATGCGCATGGGTGTGGGGCTTATCCACTGGTGCATGACAACCTGCTAGTGGCCATATGTTTGAAGAAAGAATGACTCTACTCCAGCAGCCATCAACTGCCAGTAGCTCCTCAGCTAGGGGTGGGGTCTCTCAAGCCCCTTCATCCATACTGAAATTTTGACTGGCTTGATCTTGTGTAAGTCTTAAGTAACCATTGCTGCATGAGTTCATGAGTACAGTGGCCATGCCACATCCAGAGGCTAGCATTTCACAGCACTCCTCCACATCCTCCAGCTCTTTCATTCTTTCTGACCCTTCTTCTGAGATGTCCCCTGAGCCTTGGCAGTGGTGATGGGAGGTTTGAGACAGATAACTCATTTAAGGCTGAACACTCAACTGTCACTTATTCTCAGCACTTGGAATAGTTATGAATCTCTGCGTTAACTGATGCTCTCTGCAAAAAGAAACTTCTCTCACCAGTGTTGAAAGCAGCACAAATCTATAAATATAAACATAAGTATTTAGAAGGCAATTTAACAACAACGTTAACAGCTAAAAACAGTAGTAATAGCACCCCCTTCCCCAATGCTTGTGACCTCCCTAGCCATAGGCTTTTGAACAGGTTTACAGTAATGAGGCATGAATTCTTTCCTGTGGAGAAGTTCTCAGAAAGCAACTGGTTACTCCTGGAAGAGTCATGTCACTATTGGAGTAGTGGATGCATCTTGCCTTGCAGTTTGGTATTATAGCATGCGGGGTCCGGCACTGGGTAAGACCATTGATGAAGATAGATACTCTTATATGTTATTTGTGAGAGGTTATTTGGGGTTTGTGACAATCTGTTAGATAGTACTTACCCAAAATACTGCCGTGTATATCCTTTTACTCAGAACTCTATGATTTTCCTACAGATTTATTTTTATATATGCAAAACACATTGTTATTATAGTATTGCTTATAATCATGTAATACTGGAAACCACTCATGGGCACCATGAGCAGCCTGGTTCTATAACATGAACTCTATCTATATACATCACACAGCTGTGAAAGAACAGGGAAGCCCTGTATGAATATGAAAAGATTCTTATATGACTAAGAGTAAGACTCAGAAGAATATGTATGCACACTCAGGTTTATGCAAAGCAGAGAGACGTAAACTAGTTTTGTTTATCTATACATAGGTAAACTAGAGAATACAAAGTGACCTGTGGGAATTAGGTGGAGCAAGGCCCAGGCAGAAGCTGGTAGGGAAGAGAAGGGAGGCTTACAAATCATGTACTCACATTAACTGTGACATTTAAATCATGTGACAATATTACTTAAAAAAAAAATCACTGTTTTCTTTCTTTTTCTTCCCTTTCCAAGGCGACATGGAAAGGTCAGAGACAGTGATGAAGAGAATGATCTAGACGATGAAGATGCTATTGCTAGTGCTGTGGGATGTCTCGGTCCTTTCAGTGGGCTCCTGGCACCTGAGCTGCAGAAGTACCAGAAGCAGATTAAAGGTAAAGAGGGGGCCCTGGATTTAGATTGTTGCAGCATTCTGGTTCATGCAAATGAGGGCATTATTACTGTCTCGTAGGTGCTTGAGTAATTCCTTGAACTGGTTACTATCATTGAGAACTGTTATCAGAACATTTTCTCCATTGATTTATCATTTGGTAGGCTCTATCTGCATCTTCTGTTGTCTACATAACACACATTTCATTTTCTTTGTGGTAATATTTGCTTTCTGTTGTTCTTTTCACCATTGGATGCTGCTGTCCTTAGAACAGCCTGGCCTAGAGTAGACGCTCCCTACATCCTCCCTGGGTTTCATTCGGCTTGCTCTAGATGGCCTCTCTTCTTCCTTAGGACTGAATCTCTGAATTTCTTGAGGGAATAGAAACTCATTGTTTCACAAGACACTGCTGGAGTCTTCCCCTTAGCTTTCAGATTCAAGCTTCAAAGATGCAACCTCTACCTGTTGCTTCTGATAGCTCTTCCATCTGAACTAAGCGAGCGAGTTCTACCTTGCATCTCTCAGATCCTTGTATTACCTCAGGCTTTTTTGAAGGTCCACTTTAGAATTCCCTCCCTCCCTCCATCCCTCTGTCCCTCCGTCCCCCCATCCCTCTCTCCCTCCTTCCTTCCCTCCCTCTTTTCTCTCCCTCTTATCACCTTTTCTTTCTCAGTGCTGGGAATTGAACCCAGGGTCTCATACATACTAAGCAAGCCCTCTACCACTGAGCTATATTCCGAGTCCTCTTTTCAACATTTCTTATATGATTCCAGACATTTTGATAATCTATTAATTCACCCCAGATGTGTTGCGATTTGGTTTTGTCCCTCTTAATGTGCCACTTTAAATCAGTGACCATGCCTTGTTTATCTTCTGCAGGGATATAATCAGGAAGTGTTTGTTAAATGTGAAAAAGCATTTATTTCTAGTGAGACAATGATCCAAAATCTTGATATATTTATAAAAGATGTTGCTTTTTCTAACTTCAATAAAAACACATTTTTAATGACTATCTCAAAGCCTATAACTTGTCATCCCCTTGTGCATCCTTACTCAGTTGTGTGGACATCTGCACACTTATTATATCTGGTACTGTATTTTTTTAGGGGACTTTTAGAAAGTAGCATTGATTTTTACTTAGAGACAGTTGATCTTTTGTCAACATAATGAAGAAAGTGGTCACAAAATCAATGAGTCACATAGCTCATCTCAGATCAATAGGCCCATGAGAAAACACAGGAGCAAATCAAACCCAATACTAGGTAAATTCCAGAGTCTGGTTTTGTGGCTTAGATTTTCCTGGAGGTTAAGGCATTACACTGTAGGGTCATTTATTCCCATTTGATCCCCTTCCCCTTCATTGACCCTCGTGTTCCTTCCACGAGTGCAGAACCAAATGGGGAGCAGAGCCTGAGAGCCAACAACATTGCAGAGCTGAGCCCAGGAGCGATCAATTCCTGTCGAAGTGAATACCATGCGGCATTCAACAGCATGATGATGGAACGGATGACCACAGACATCAATGCCCTGAAGCGGCAGTACTCTCGAATTAAAAAGAAGCAACAGCAGCAGGTCCATCAGGTGTATATCAGGGCAGGTAATGGTATTCTTTGATCAATTTAAACTTAATCTTAATGTGTGCAGGGACCCTAGGATGGCCTCAGAATCATGAACTGTGACGCAGTCTATCAGTTCTTTTCTCACTACTTGAAAAATACTTGACAAAAATGAAGGAAGGGTTTATTTTGGCTTATAGATTGGGGCTGCAGTCCATCCTGAAGAGGAAAGCAAGGTGGTGAGAGTGTCTGTAGCTGGGGCACCAGGAACGTGAGGCAGCTGTCACATTGTGTGCACAGTTAGGAAACAGAGGGAGATGAGTACCAGTGCTCAGCCTGTTTTCTCCTTCCCACTTTTGTGTTCGTCTACAGCTCCAACCCATGGGCTGGTGCTGCTTATGTTCAGGATGGGTCTTCTCTCCTCCATGACAGCTCTCTAGAAACACCCTCACTGGCGTGCCTGGAGGTGTGTCTCCTAGGTTATTCCAAATCCAGTTAAATTGACAGTAAAGATTAGCCATCATACTCGTCATCCATAAATCTTCTGGCCTCACATAGTAGCAGACGTAACATCTTATTTTAAATTTTATTTTATCAGGATCTAAAGAAGAAAAAGACCTTGGGTTCTTTTTAGGTCCCAAGGAACAGGCAATAAATGGTATTAAATCTCATTTACTATGTATACTTGTGGAGAAGGGTTTACAAATGATTAAAATGTTGCTGAGCCATACAATCCTTGGACTTGAGATATTTTAGAAATTCAAACATTTGGGCCCATGAGATCACTTAGCAGGCAAGAGTGCTTTTGTTCAGGCCCCTGGGTTCAATGAGGAGGAAAAACAAAAACATAAAAAAGCTGGTGTCTTGCCGATGGGTGAGCTCCCAGTCTCTTGGGAGTATACTAAGAAGAACAATTGTAACATGGTTAGAAATGCTCTTTTGCAAGGATTGTCTAGTTGCTTTTTTCCCCTTTATAATTCCAAAAATCACAGTGAACAGTCTGCTTCATTGTTAAATATATGCTTAATTGGGAATGATTTTTCTTCTTTTATATAACTATCCTAATGAAAATGATCAAGAATTAACCAAGACATAAATTTGGCGTGTTTTTAAAGTGACTTGTGAGCATGTGACTGATCTTGGATGAAAACTGATCTCATTATCAGGAAAAATAAGTATATCCTGAAGGATTTTGCTCTATTCTGAATCATTAAGAAAGTGACCATGAAAGAGACTCACAATGATAGCACTTTAACTTTCAAACCATCGACCCAGGTGCTGGAGAGATGGTTAAGAGCACTAGCTGTTCTTATAGAGTACCTGGGTTTAGTTCCCATCACCCACGTGGTAACTCACAACTGTCTGAAACTCCAGTTCCAGGGGTTTGCATGTCCTCTTCTGGATTCTGCTGGCGCCAAGCATGCAAGTGGCGTACATATGCACATGCATGCATACTCATACACATAATATAAAAAAAAACACAAAAATATTGGCCCATCTATTTCCCATTTGTCTTAAATCCAATTGCATGTCCTCTTCTGGATTCTGCTGGCGCCAAGCGTGCAAGTGGTGTACATATGCACATGCATGCATACTCATACACATAATATAAAAAAAACACAAAAATATTGGCCCATCTATTTCCCATTTGTCTTAAATCCATGAGGAAAACTTAATGGTTGTCCAGCATTTACAGTGATACTGACTGATAAGGCCAGGGCTAGACCCTAGGCTCGTGATCCTTTTGGGTAGTCCTCTTTCAATTACACTGAAAAACATCTTTGAGTGGGATGGTAGTCAGTTGCCATTGGGTTTTAAATTGGTTCACTGGCTTGCACTGTAGTCAGGGATCAGCGTACTGAGGTCTGCAGACCAAATCCTGCCCATTGCCTATTTTTATAAATAAAATTTTTGTGTCCTTTGTGGTTTGAGAGGTTTCAGGCCATGGTTGTCTGGCTCTATCACCATGGCCTGAGAGGGAGGATAATGGCAGAAACTTATTGTGGAGGAAAGCTGCTCAGCTCCTGGCAGGCAGAAAGCACCAGAGACAGAGAAGAAGAGGCTGGAGACAAGTTATACCCTTTAAAGGCATGACTGCAGCTTCCCAGTTAACACAGTTTCAACCACTTCCAAACAGTTCATTTTTGTTGTAAATCCATTAAGGAACTCATCCATCAATTAGGTCGAAACTATGATGATGCACCCACCTCTCAATGACTAGACCCACTAGCTGGGTGAGCTTTTGTGGGGAATACATCCTATCTAAATGGTAACATATCCCTTTTCAGTGCCCTGTTGTCTGAGAGGAGGGACTTGGCACCACAAGTCCCTGGTACTAGGGTTGAATTCAGTTTCTACCATCCTCAGTCACGTGACTCTGCCAGCACCTGGGAAGTCCGTGGGAAAAGATACAGGGAGGAGCTCCGTGAGATTGCTCTTTAGATGGATGTGTCTCTTTGTGGTGTGTTTCACACAATCTTTCAACCTTTCTTTCAGACAAAGGGCCAGTGACCAGCATTCTTCCATCTCAGGTAAATAATTCTCCAGTGATAAACCATCTTCTTTTAGGGAAGAAGATGAAAATGTCAAATAGAGCTCCCAAGAATGCAGTCATTCACATCCCTGGCCACACAGGAGGCAAAATATCTCCTGTTCCATATGAAGACCTTAAGACGAAGCTCAATTCTCCGTGGCGGACTCATATCCGAGTTCACAAAAAGAACATGCCAAGGACCAAGAGTCACCTGGGCTGTGGGGACACCATAGGACTGATAGAAGAACAAAATGAGGGCTGCAAGGCCAGCAGCCTGGGGGCAGCTGAGGAGCTCCGCTCTGGTTGCGCAACAGCAGCTCACAGTGGGGGCAGCAGCTCTGAAGGTGGTACGGTGAGGACAATTGAGGGACAGTCTCCAGAGCCAGGATTTGGGGATGCTGATGTTGATGTAGCTTCAGTTCAGGTGAAGTTAGAAGCCTTGGAACTGAGCCAAAGGGATGCCACTGCAGAAACTGAGCCCAAGAGGCACCTTGCTTGCCAGCAACATGTCACAGAGCCAGCCGATGTCCCTAGAGAAAACCAAGCTTTCAGTAAGCCTCCCCCGGGCAGCAACTCGAAGACCCCCATCTTTAGCCCTTTTCCTAGTGTCAAGCCACTGCGGAAGTCAGCCACGGCCAGGAATTTGGGGTTATATGGTCCTACAGAAAGAACCCCAACTGTGCACTTTCCTCAGATGAGCAAGAACTTCAGCAAATCCAGTAGTGGGACCAGCAGCACCAAGAAACGATGATGCTGCCCAGCAGCCCAGTGTCTGCTCACATGGGCATGGTGGCATAAGGATGCCAGCTGCACCTTCCTGTTGTGTTTGTCCAGTGAAAATGAATGGAGAGGTTCAGAGACGAGCATCAACAGCCCATCAAAGTGGGCATTGGAAGTTTTATACTTTGAACGAGGATAGGGATGTTTCCTCATCTGCTTGGCAACTGATGAAGTGGATTCTTGTGGCATAATAAATCTTGTGCTTTTCAAGTGTGGAGTTTTCCCATTTCCTTGTGAGATCTTTAGAAAAGATGATATATAGACTGTTAAGCTCTCTTCTGGCCTTCTCGGGGTCCTGGTGACAACACACTCCCCTAACCTTCCAGTTCTCTGGATATTACTAATTCTTAAGCATGAACACACCAGCTTGCTAGAACTGAAATTGTAGAAAGAAAGTTTCTTAGTTGCAGAAACTTCCCGATATTCCTCTTTCTGCTCTTTTAGGGCAGGGAGGGAGGTGTGGTGTGGTGTGGGGTGTGTGTGTGTGTGTGTGTGTATACACATGTACTTAGCACCTGTCTCCAAATTGTTTTTATTCTTATGCTAATAGTAGCAGAAAAATTAAGCTAGCCTTTCTTTAACTTTGTAATTCTATCTAATGAAAGAAAACCTTGAAATCAGTTGAAATTGAAGTTGGTAACCAAATTGAAGATCATACATGGAGAATTCACATGGGCTATGCATTAAGCAATGACTCCAAACTGCTTGCTAGCACCTGTCTCCAAATTGTTTTTATTCTTATGCTAATAGTCGAAGAAAAATTAAGCTAGCCTTTCTTTAACTTTGTAATTCTATCTAATGAAAGAAAACCTTGAAATCAGTTGAAATTGAAGTTGGTAACCAAATTGAAGATCATACATGGAGAATTCACATGGGCTATGCATTAAGCAATGACTCCAAACTGCTTGCTAATTCCACCAAGCTTTTCTCAAGGCTTTTTTTTCTCCTCTTGAGGAGAGTACTGGGCCTCGATGATACTGAAGACTGGATGGGCTCTGTGTGGCTTACTGTGCAGCCTCTGCTACACAGTTTCTTCACCTACCTGTTCTCCACAGCAGTCATGCACCATCTCTGCTCAAAGCCAGAACATAGTACCTGTGACTGTTACTTGAATTTTGTGCTTCTTGGATTGAGTGCTTTGCTACTTGAACACTGCCTTTCTTCTGGAGAAGGTCCCAGCTCTTTCCAGCTCTCACTCCACTCCTGCCCTGGTCCTGGCAGGTCAGAGATAGCATCTCTTGTCTCCACTATGCATTTGGGAACTCTGAGCCACACAGAGGTGAAGTGGCACTTCAGTTGCTCAAAGTAAAGGCTCCCAGTGTCCCTAGGACCTTACCACATGTCCTCCAGTATGATAGGCTGGCCTAGTGCTCTTATCTACAGAGCTTGTACAAGCCAAGACTGGGAAAGCCATTCACCACACACCCTTCTGACTCAAAGGACCTTTCTGCAGATGGTACAGAGTCCTGGAATGGTATTTCACAAAATGAGCTCTGACCACCACCTCATGAAAAATTGGTTCCTTCTCACAATGCTTCATGCACCAATCCTTTGGCTGAATGAAGGGCTCACCTCAGCCCCTACTTTTAATAGCAGAACAGAGTCACTGTTCATCTTTATCTTTGGAAGCTTTTGGTAGTGTTTGCAGGAATATTGTTGAAGTAGTCAATATGAATTTGAATGAACTGGTTTGCTAATTCTCAAGGCAAAGCCATAGTTTTAGAGAAGGCTTTTTACCGTGACAGGCACTCTTTTTATCAATAAAATAGAATGTAGTTGTGTGGGTTTTTTTGAACAAAACCCTCACAGGAATGACACATTTTATCCCCCTTGTTGTATTTTTACCCTCAAAGGAATTGGAGATGGACAGCATGAGTAATACGTTACTGCAGTTTTGGTCTAGAGCTCTGTGCTATCCGAGGTGAACAGGCGGCTTAACAAGCAGCCACACCCGCAGCCTGTTTTGGGGAAGGGTGTGGGTGGAGAGTTAGGCTTGCTTAACATGCTAGCGCCAGGAGATGAGACCCACTGTTCTCCAAAGTTAAGCACATGAAAGGAGGTTCTGCCATCTGCTAAACTTTTCATATAATGAGACTGCCTCATGATCTTTTCTGTCCCCTCCCTCCCCGAATCTGAATCAAGTCAGACTAGGCTTTGGGGTTTTTTTGTTTTTGTTTTTGTTTTGATGTCTGACAAGTAGAAAACTTCTTTCTCTTGTGTGCTTCCTGGCTCCCTAGGGGTCTGGGGAGGTGGGTAATGGGGTGGAGCTGTCTACTAACTGCCTTAGTGTGGACAGCACTTCTTGCTGGGCTCTGTCAGGGTCTCTTCTCATTTCCTGAGATAGGGACAAATGAGATGGTCAGGATATGGGGTAAGTATTGGCTGAATAATTGAAAGGAAAATATTTTTTGAGGTAAAAATGACCTTGTCAACAAAAGCAACCCAACAGATTCCTATTAAAGCACTTTGTACTAACAACATGTGCATGCACTGTACCAAGTAATCACAATGTGAAGCGGTCCACTTCTGAGCCTTGCCTTCTTAGAACATGAACTCTGTAGCAGCCTCTATCACACAGCATGCACAAAGGCCAGTAGAGACTTGCTGTCTTCCCCATGTATTGGACACTGTATGCAAACACCAGAAGTACTTAACAAGTAGCAGTTTGTTTCTAGGTCTGCCTGTACCCTCTCAGCACTTTTTCTGCAAGTCAACTCTACACCTCAGTCCTCTTTAAAAAGCCTCCAGATCTAAACCTAGTTTGTAATGTCAACCTATGGCTGTAACTGTTTGGAACAATCTCTCTCTCTCTCTCTCTCTCTCTCTCTCGTCTCATTCTGAAGAACTGTACCAATTACAAAGATATATGCATAAAGATATTCATTGTTGTAGTGACTGTGTCATTTTCTGTCCGAATGCACGAACAAAACCTTAAGTTGATTTCCCTTCTCCTGCAATCACTTCTCACCACTTTCCCATCTACATCCCACTTGGTCACAGGAATCAGGGAATCAGCCCCCAAAGCTCTATCTCCCCCAATCTTATCATTGGGTTGCAGGGTACCCTGTGACCTGCCCAGAATAGCACTTCCTGAATGCGAGCAAGAGAAAGAATGTATATGTGTGTATGTACAAATGGGCTTGGACCAAAGATTTTCCTTTGTTTAGTAAAAGAGAACAAGACTACAGTTTTAGGCACTTGAGAGTGGTTAAGAGCACTGGCTGCTCTTGCAGAGGACCCAGGTTCAGTTCCCAGCACTCACATGGTAGCTCACAACCGACCATCTGTAACTCCAGTTCCAGGGGATCAGATACCTTCTTCTGACCTAAGCAGGCACCAGGCATGCACATAGTGCACTTAAATACATGCAAGCAGACATTCATAAAAGTCTTTAAAAAAGGAGTTTATACAAATTGAGAGCTATGATTGGGTACCAGTTGCTACAATTTCTCTTATAAAATATTACAGTTTTCAAGCTACTTTCTTTGCTATCTACAGCAGCCATTTGAGGGAGCATTTAGCATTTAAATTTTTTCCCAATTAGAATAACGTTTTAGGAACTTTAGGAAATACAAAGAGTACAAGGATTCATGCATGTTCTGGCATGGATCTTTCCAGTATCTTCTAAATCATTATGTGCATGTATGCACATTTTGCACACTTCCCGTGGGTTCCAGGGGTTGCTAGGGGTGCACAGCAAACCCCTTTACACACCAAACCATCTTGTCAGCCTTTTTCGGTATGTCTTTGTATATGTGTGTACACACACGTATTTACAAAAAGGTATGCTGAACATAGCAGCTTAGGCTATATTTCCAGTAAATACTCTTCAGCATCATTCCAGTGATCAGTACTCTGTCACATGTTCTTGGCAGAATTCACATAACCCACAACCTTGCCAGATGAGGTTTCTGATTGCAGAGCATATGGGAGAGGATGTTCTAATAAGTACATCTGTGTACAGCGCCCTAGTAGGGCATGTTCATAGAGTTGCAGAGTCAACTCTCAATTGTCATGTGACATCTACACATGCATCAGACACAGCTGCAAATTGGTGTCTTTAAAGGGTGACTGTCCAAGTAGTAAATAAATGCCTACCTACCTTCCTCTTTCTCCCTCCTCTCCCTCCCTCTCCTCCCTGTTTCCACCCTCCCTACCCTTTCCCACTTCCTCCCTCTGTGCAGTGTTAATAGAAGTGTGATGATGATCATCTCTCTTGAGTGGGAGAACACTTGCCTAGCATGCACAAGGCTCTGGATTTTATCCCTTACACCCAGAAGAAAAAAGTCCCGTTAATCCCATTTCTGATATTTAAGGAAATGGTTAAGATTTTTTGCAGAGGTTTCTGTTGAGTACCTTTTATCAGGCTAAGAAAATTACCTTTTATTCTTTGAATTCCAAAGTTTTAAATTATTGGGTGTTGAATTTTACCAAATGCACTCTAATTGCATCTTTTAAGAAGGGAGTAGTACTTGAGACAGTATTTTAAACTAAAGAAAATGGTAATTACCAGGTTTCATCAGTGAATATTAGACATTTTAGATTGACATGATGGCAGTAAAAGTTTTTAAATTTAAATTTATTTTTTTCCAAATGTGAAGACAATATTAAAGATTGAAAGAAAAACCCCTGGCCTTGATACAGGGGAGAAAGAGCATCCCCTAGTGGGTTCTTAGGTTCATTCATAAAATAATTTAAGAATGGAGCCAAACAGAAGCTTTAGGACAATTTTATTAGAATTTTAAAGAAGAATCCTCAAGGCAGGCGAGGTGGAAATCTTGGTAGCTGCCTTGGGGAGAATGGAGAGGAAAAGGAAAACCATGAAGCCAAGCAGGTTTAGAGCCTGCTTGGAGGTCAGACTCGTGGCAGGAATGAAGGAAACTTTAGAGGACAAGTAAAGAAATGCAAGATCCTGGGGCAGCCAAAAGCATTAGAGAAAGCATGCTTAGAAAAGGGGTATGAAGAAGAAAAGGAGAGAGATTACAGAGACCTACATGTCTATGGCCTGGTCTGGAAGCACTGCACCAGGAAGCAGGACTCCAGGCAGGAAAAGTTCACTATCTTATTAACACACTAAGTATTCCATCTACTTAGCATACTTTAAGATGAACCTGCCCTCTTAGAGGTGGTCCTATGGCCAGATGATTGACAGATGAAAACTGGAAATGTGGGTCTTCCAGCAAACTAGAGATTTTAAGACTACTCTGACAACATGAACGCTGTAAATATCAGCAGAGGGGAATGGAGCAGAGACGGGGAAAAGGCCATGGCATTTGAGTTAACCCGGCACAGAGGTCTGACATGGTAGGAGCAGGGTTTTAGTTAGGGAAAGCATGCTTAGAACAGAGAAGAAAGGGAAAAGGTATGCTTTGCTGAAGCAGATTTACTAAGCCGCATGGCTGTGTCCCAGTAAGCTAGTGAGCAGGGGTAGGGATTCTTGGAAAGAAAGTATATTAGCTTGTTAAAGGGGATAATTATTCTGCCTATCTCTTTAGGTGGACTTGCCTTCCTAGGGTTTGTCCCTTAGCCAAGTCATGGATCCTGCCCAAGCGGAATCTTAGGTCTCTACCCAGCCAGTGGTATGTTTTAAGAGCAGAATGTTCGCTGTGACAGGGACTGGCTGGGGACTAGTAGACCGTTGGTATAGGGTCAGTAGCTTGATGGCCACCTCTGGATGCTGAGTATCTTGGACCTGCTGCTACTGTAACAAGATACCATGGACAACTTGATGCATTAATCAGCTTTGTGTTTCTGTGACTAATACCTGAGATGATCAACTTTGAGAGAGATTTATTTTTGGCTCATGATTTTAGAGGCTTCTGTCATGGTTGATGGGAGGAAGCTGAGGCAGGAACTGAAGCAGGGACAATGGAGGAATGCTGCTGACACCTGTTCAGCTGTCTTATGTATCCCAGGACCTCCTGCTTAGGGATGGCACTGCATACAGTGGGCTGGGCCCTCCATCAATCAGCAATCAAGAGAACACCTCACAGACATTCCCACAGGCCAATCTGATGGAGAAAATTCCTTAGTTGAGGTTCTCTCTTCCCAAGAGTCTCTAGTTTGTATCGGTTTGACAAAAACTAACCAACACAAACACTTCCTTGCTCTAGTCTGCCTGAGAAACACCCATGCTTTCAAAGTTTTATCACATACATACACCAGTGGGGTCATTACACCACTTTCTAGTTTTGTGACTTAGGTTATTTAACATCTGGAGCCTTAGGTGCCCATATCCACATATGTCCGTGTATAATGAGAATAACAATTTCAGGCTCATCCGGTTGTGGCCATATGCTATTTTTGCTACCTTCCTTTGATAGCAATGGCTTGATTTTGCTCAGGGAGCCAGCCCCACTTTCCTTCTGCCCATGATTTCTGGTGAGATTTTTGGCCATTGAGTACAAAGCTTGAGCTGAGCCAATCAGCACCATCCTCCCTCCTGGCCATTGTAACTGACCCTTAGCCCCTGTGTGGGGAAAAAAAAAAAATCAATTCCTAGGCTCTTGTAGGGAAGTAGACTCCTTTATCTCTACTGGACTTGAACTTGGAAGGAAAAGGGTGAAAAGTCATTGCTGGCAGCCATCTTGTAACCATGAGGGGATCTTGTTGAAGAGAGTAAACTGAGTAAGCAGAACTAAGGAACAGTGCAGGCTTTGCTTCCAGATGACCTGGGCTCGATTCCCAGCACCTGAATATAGTTTTAATCTGGGCATGGTGGTGCTTGCCTTTAATCCCAGCACTTGGGAGGCAGAGGCAGACAGATTTCTGTGCATTCAAGGTCAGCCTCATCTACATAGCAAGTTCTATGCCAGCTGGGGCTACAGGGAGACCCTGTCTCAAAAAGAAACAATGCAGGCTCTTTCTAAGTCATCTGAGCTCTGCATCAGACCACACCTGTCAATTCCTAGGCTCTTGTAGGGAAGTAGACTCCTTTATCTCTACTGGACTTGAACTTGGAAGGAAAAGGGTGAAAAGTCATTGCTGGCAGCCATCTTGTAACCATGAGGGGATCTTGTTGAAGAGAGTAAACTGAGTAAGCAGAACTAAGGAACAGTGCAGGCTTTGCTTCCAGATGACCTGGGCTCGATTCCCAGCACCTGAATATAGTTTTAATCTGGGCATGGTGGTGCTTGCCTTTAATCCCAGCACTTGGGAGGCAGAGGCAGACAGATTTCTGTGCATTCAAGGTCAGCCTCATCTACATAGCAAGTTCTATGCCAGCTGGGGCTACAGGGAGACCCTGTCTCAAAAAGAAACAATGCAGGCTCTTTCTAAGTCATCTGAGCTCTGCATCAGACCACACCTGAAGCTAATTCATCCCAATACCATTTATGATACCACTTAACATTCCACATTTTGGTCTTAGCCAGTTTGGTCCGATTTTCTATTATTCACAAGGAAACACTCTGTCCAGGAGCAGAGGCAGTCTATGAAGATTGCAGATTGAAAAGGCAGCACAGTGACTGTGTCAGTGTTGCAGCAGTGCAGTGTTCACAGTGACACAAGCCCCTTTTGAGCGCTCTCATTTTTCTGTCCTCCCATTGTGGTCACAGAGTGTGGAGGTGACGGTCGGGACATGCTAGTCTTTTTATGAAGAGCCACGGTCTTTCCTTAGAGTATGAATCTTCCTTGACCTTTTATCTTCTTTCATGGACAGTGATCCTTAGTATGAATCTTTTGTTTCCTTCTGTTTTGTCTGCCAACCCAGCTGCTTTCACAGCTGAGGAGAGCAGAGCGCTGGAAGCAAACAAGAACAGCTGTTTTACCTAGTTCAAGAAATTTCTGGAGCTCTGGGAGTGGAAATGAATCTTAGCAGTGATCCCTTTACCTTCCCCAGTGGCCAGGCAGCTCCGTCAGACAAGGCTCCACTCTGATGGTGTCGGCAGCGGGGAGAGGGGCTAGCAGGGCCTGGTCTCTGAGGACCTGCAGTGTTCAGCAGAGCCATGGGAGCACCCATTGGGAGCACACTTGCTTAGGATCACCTCCTTCACCTCCTAAGGAGTAAAAGATGACCTTGCCGTTGTCACGGGGCTGGGGAGACTTTGGGTCCTGTTTCAAAGCTGTAAAAGCAGTATCTGAGTCATTGGTATGACTGGGATCTTATTTGGACCAAAAGTTGCCAAGGTCTAACAGAAGTTGAGTTACAAAGAACTTAGGTGATTAACTCCACAAATGTACACGCGGCAGAACTGAACGGATTGGCGAAGCTTAAAAATGTTGACGGTATGTACAGCTATAGGGCAGAGTTTCCAGTGCTTTAGAATTTTTTTCAAGTGGGAAACAAATCACAGAATCATCAAATTTTTAAAGAAAAAGTATTTGTATTAGAGTGATAAAAACCACTACATATCAAACCTTAAGGTCATGTACTTAGTGGTTTTCAATCTATTTTAAGCAACAGAGAATTTACAAATTTATTTCAATATTTACTCTTGTGTACGTATGGTGCTAAAAATTGAACCCAGGGCTGTGTGCCTACTAGATAAGTGGTCTACCACTGAGCTATATCCCTTGCCCTCAATTTTTACTTTAAATAAGTAATATTTATACATGTTGAAAATTAAAAATGATTAAAAGCACGTAGTGAACACATCTCTCCATATTGTCCCCTGGGAATCCAACTGCTGCTTTCTTTGAATCCTGCCCAGATCTCTGCCGCATCTTTAAGCACAGTCACTTACACATTCATATTTTGAGTGGTAGTGTACTAACCTCCTCTCTCCTCTCTCTCTCCTTCCTTCCTTCCTTCCTTCCTTCCTTCCTTCCTCCCTCCCTCCCTCCCTTTCTTCCTTCCTTTCTTTTTTGTCTTTTTGAGACAGGGTCTCTCTGTAGCCCCAAATGGCCTGGAACTCACTGTGTAGACCAGGCTGGCCTCGAACTCACAGAGATCCGACTGCCTCTGCCTCCCGAGTTCTGGGATTAAAGGCATGCACCACCATGCCCGTCTACCCATGTTTCTTTATATATGTTGTATTGCAAATGAGCAAGCTTGCTATAGGAAAAATTCCCAAATGTGGAATTGTAAAAAAAGTACATTTAAAATTATGATAAATGTTGCTAATTACACACATTACATAAAGTTACACTTCCACTGGCAGTGGCTAGAAGTAGCCAGTTCCTTTTCCTTTCCTGTTACTCAGTATCTTAGCAAACTCTGATGGGATAGGCACTTAATACATATTTAAAAATGGGTATTATATATTATACTTTCTGTTCCATCTTGTTGACATTTCTATCCCTATACATCTGTTGGAAGACCAGTATAGCTATCCTTTATTCACAAGCTTTTCTCAGTTTTTCTTATTGGGAGTTATTTATACATTAAGAAAATAACTTTATCTGTGATATGGGTCTCAATATTTTAAAATCATATTTCTATTAATTCTTTGATAACTTTTTTTCTTTTGGTACTTTATTTTTTGCTTTTAATGAGCTGTTAACTTTTTGAGAATTCCATACACGTGCATTGTACTTGCATTATCTCCTTCCCTTCCAGTTCCTCTCCACTCCTCATATATCCCATCTCCACTCCCTCACAATTTCTTGTCCTTTTCTTTGATTACTGTTTCATATACACACATACATTTATAAATATATATTTATAAATATGTAAATGCATAAATATAGTGCTCGTGTGTGTGTGTGTGTGTGTGTGTGTGTGTGTGTGTGTGTGTGTGCTGCCCACTTGGGATTAGATTACCTCTCAAGGAGTTAGTCCCTGGAGAAAACTGATTCTTTCTCCCTCAAGCATTCATTGATTGCCTGGAGCTCTTCATCTTGAGGTAGGACCCTGTAAAATTTTCCCCATCCAAATTGGCATGTCAACTTGAGAAGTACCTACATCTGTCACTTTCATAGACCAATGGAGTATCTGTATTTACTGTGTTCTAAATACATATATTCGTAGCCTTATATTCACAGACAAGTGTAGCTCTCATTACTCATCAAAGAACCTTCTTCTTACAGCACATGGAGACTATTACAAGGTTCCACAATTGGTCAAATGCAGAGAATAAGGGACTGTGAGGTGCCCAGACCTAAGTGATACATCTACAGTGTAACCTCTACACTGAAGGTTCAGGGAACATTTCAGAAGAGGGGATGGAAATATTCTAAGAGCCAGAGGGACCTGATGCTAGCAAATGGATTCTAGACATGATATGGAAGTTGCACTCATGAAGTCTCTCCAGTGTGGTAGCCTAACAAGATCTGCAAAATGTCATGCAGCATATTCGGATCATCTGCTCTCAAATGCACCCCTACCTCCCTACTCCCCAGCTTTATGTCTTATTTTTTTTTGAAGCCCATCAAGTCCAATTTGTGTTACCTAAATGTTCTTAGGTGTGGGTTCATCCTCTGGAGTATGGTCAACCTACCAGGAGTCACACCCTTAAGGAAAGCTGACTCCTCTTCTCCTAGTGGCTATCAGTGCCAGTAGCGCCTCAGCCAGGGGTGGGACTTTGTGAAAGTCTCAATACTTTTGCAATTATTGTTTGACTTTTGTATTCTTCAGGATCCTCTAGAAGAACAGAATCAATAATGTGTATATATATATATATAGTATATATTTATAGAAGAGGTTTATTAGGTTGCTTTCATGATCAGAGGCAAGTGGTCCCACACTAGCCACCTGTAGGTTAGAGAGCCAGGAAAATTGGCAGCTACTCAGTCCAAGAAGCTGGAAGCCTTAGAACAGGGGTGCTCAATCTTTCAACTTTTCTAGCTCACACTGGATGAAGAATTATTTTGGACCACACATTAAATACACAAACACTAACAAAAACTGGTGAGCAAAAAAGAATCTGTGTACAGAAAGACTCAAGAAAACCCTCACATCATAATCCTGATTATGTGGAGCTTCGTTTGGAGAGTAGCTTTATAAAGTTTTTTAAAATGACTCTTTTGTGTGTGTGTAGCGGGGAACGACAGGTGCCATGGCACTCTGTGGAGGCCAGATGATGACTTGTGGAGTCTACTCTATCCTTCTATCATTGCCTATTCTTGCAGAGGACCCAGGTTTGGTTCCCAGCACCTACATGGTGGCTTATAACTGTCTGTAACTCTGGTTCCAGGGGACCTGACACCCTCTTCTGGCCTCCTCGGGTATTGCATGCATGTGGTGCACTTACATATATGCAGGCAATACAAATAAAATTTTTAAAAATTAAAAAAAATTATTGAGCAGGCCCCAAGTTTGAATCACTAATAAAGGAAATAAGCATTTAAAAATTGAAAATATTTTATTATTTTTATTTTATGTATTATAAGTATATTACCTACATGTATGTAAGTGTACCTGTGTTGTGTAATGCCAGTGGAGGTCAGAAGAGGGTATTAGATCGCCTGGAACTGGACTTAAGGATAGTTGTTAGCCACCAAGTGAGTGCTGGGAATCGAACTTAGGTCCTCTGCAAGAGCAGCCAGTGCTCTTGAACACTGAGTCATCTCTCCAGCCCCAGGAAATGAACATGTTTAAATAATGCAATTTCATTGATTTTTCTTTCTTATTTATTTTTTTATATGTATGAGTGTAGTGCCTGCATGTATGTAAGTGCACCCATGTTGTGCAGTGCCTTCGGGGGAGAGGGTATTGAATTCCCTGGAACTGGAGTTATAGATGGTTTTTAGCTGCCATGTGGGTGCTGAGAACTGAACCTGGGTCCCTGCAAGAGCAGCCAGTGCTCTTAACCATTGAGCCATCTCTGTAGCCCTGACACTGGTTTTATGTTGCTCTCTTTTTTTAAAAAAAAATTATAATTAAAAAAAATCAAAGAGGGCAGCTAAAAAGCATCTCTAACTTATTCAGGGGATCCAATGTCCTCTTCTGACTTCCGGTGGGGGGCATTGCAAGACACTGGTGCATTTACATACATGCAGAAAATACACTCATATACATAAAATAAAGTAAATTAAAAAAAACTAGTGTGGGCATTTGACATTATATTTGACAAATGAATTCATCGATATCTGGTTGACAATAGTGACAATTCTGTGTGTTCTTAAAGTGCTCATCTAATACTTGGTCCTAAGTTTACTCTAATTTTACTCTTAGTGTGATTCATTCTTTTAAGTAGATTCTTACCAATGTATGAGATGGCTCAGGCTTGCCTCCAAGCCTGACCACCTGTGTTCCATCCCCTCAACCCATGGTGGAAGAAGAGAACTGACTCCTGAAAGTTGCCTTCTAACCTTTACATGCACCATGGCACATGAGTGGTATCCTCTCCTACTATGTATAATATACACAATAATAAATAAGTAAATGAAATTTAAAAATTAAACAAGTGTAGGTGCTTCCAAACAGTGATGAGTAAAAAGTGATTGTGACTCAAGGGATGTTTGCTTCTGTGAAGATAGGACCTGTGAAAGACTAGTAAAGGGACAGGATCAAGCCGAACATGGTGGTGTACTCCTTTAATCCCTGATTGTGACTCAAGGGATGTTTGCTTCTGTGAAGATAGGACCTGTGAAAGTCTAGTAAAGGGACAGGATCAAGCCGAACATGGTGGTGTACTCCTTTAATCCCAGAACTTGGGAGGCAGAGGCAGAGGCAGAGGCAGGTAGATCTCTGTGAGAGGGAGGCCCTTTTTACTACATAGCAAGTTCTGGGCCAGCTAGGGTTATAAGGAAACTCTGTTTCAAAAAGACCGGGAAAAAAAAAAAAAGGGGAGGGAGAGAGAGAATCAGTGATCAAATGCTTCCTCGAGTTGAATGTCAGATTGCAGTTCTATGCATTCCATTTGAAAACTGGCCAGTAATACATTTATGGAGACTACTGAAAATGGAAATGGAGTCACAAATATAAAATTTGATTGTTTATGTTGAAATCATGAGGTCTGTTTTCAAATTATTGTATCAAATCACAAAGTCAAGCTACATATTTTTCACTATTCATAGGACTGGGGTTAGAAAATGTGTCAAAATACATAAAATTATTTGCCTTAATTTGAACTTGATTTGAAGGATTATATTGATAAGTTGGTTTTCACCTTAAAGATACATATTCAATTCATTTAAATGGGTGGTTAAATTCACTACAAATGTTAAAATTATAAAACAGTTTTCATCAAGTTCTGGCACAAATTTTGCTTTTGATGCTGAACAACTTGATAACATGTCGCAAATCATAAAATCTTGTCAACATTTGGCCCTGACTTAGTCATCTTCTGAAAAGTAAGTAATGTTGCCATAGTTGGCATCAATATTTTTAAGGAATTCCTGGAACTAGTGATGCTTTACTCCTTTGGCCTGAACAATTTCAGTTTTGAACAAATTCACATGGCATTATTCATTTTTAATGCTTTGGGCATACATGTTCTTTCTTTTTTTTTGGTTTTCTCAGACAGGATCTCACTGTAGCGCTGATGCACCTGAAACTTGCTATTTGGACCAGGGTCGTTTTGAACTCATAGAGATCCACCTGCCTTTGAGTGCTGGGATTAAAGGTGTGTGCCACCATGATTTTTATTTTTGTGCATGCATTAGTGTTTTGCCTGTATTTATGTAAGTGAACTGCATACATGTAATACCTCTGGAGGCCAGAAGAGGGTGTCAAATCCCCTGGAACTGCAGTTAAGGATTGGTGTTAACTACCATGTCAGTCTATGAATGGAACCTGGGTCCTCTAGAAGAGCAACCAGTGCCTTTAACCACTGAGCCATCTCTCCAGCCCCCATACGTTTTCTTGATGTACCTTGTAATGATTTTAAGTGTGAGATTTGGGTGGAACTTGCCTTGCTTTGCATTTGTTGTACAAGTCCTGGGCACCATCATAACCGTACCAGGACAAAGGAAATTGCCTTAACATATCTTTTACTGCTTTGTATAACTTCTTGATTTAGGTATCTTTTAATGGCACCAAGAAAGCCATTATTTCAGTGAGATCACATTTGTCATCAGTATCTCTAATAAAAGCATAAGCTGAGCTGCATTGGTAGCATAAAATTTAAAATTGACAGCTCTACCCTCCAGACGTGTTTTCATAGATTTTGCAGCTCCTTCAGTTTGCCTGGCCATAATCTGGTGAGATAAATGGCTTTATAAACAGCCCCCTTTCCAGGGCATTTTCCATGTGGCATGCTCTCCATGCATTGCTTAGAAACTCTTCATAAGTAAATGGTTTTGTTGCCATTAAATATGCTACCAGCTTTTACTGTGTCTTTATGACACAGTCCTTGGTCCACACCAAAGTTGGCACATGGTTTTGCATGTGACATCTTTTCAAATCATAGTCTTTGAGAACTTGCTCAAAATCCATACAAACAAAGCTTTACTATTTGTTTAGTCAAAAAAGTTGTCTATCAGTTTGCTTTTTGTTGAACAATCTACCTTGATCTGTAATTTTTCTTTTTCTGGTTTCTGTTGTAGAAGCCCATTCTCAGATTAAAAAAAAAAAAAGATAAGGGACTGTGTTTACTTCATTATGAAAACTAATTGACAAGAAAATAGAAAGCAAGCCTTAGGCCTTCCACATTGCAGCTGCGGATGCAGTGTGGTAGACAACGTGTGAAGTACAGCTGAGGGGCAGAGGTATCCTTAATAATCAAATAAGAATACCTACCTGTTTTTATTGCCAATAAGATGGCTTAGCAGGTTAAGGCACTTGCCTCCAAACCTGCCAACCTGAGTTTGATCCTCAGGAGCCACATGGTAGAAGGAGAGACCTGACTTCTGCAAGTTGTCCTCTGACTCCCACATATGTGTATATAAATAAATAAATGTTTTCTTTTTTAAATTTTTACAAAAACTTTATTGAGAATTTCATACATGTATATAAGGTGTTTTGATAAAATCCATGCCCACTCTCTCCCCTCCAACATTCCCCCCTCTGAAGAGGTAACCCTAAAATCTTTTAAGAATTAGATACACACTCTCAAATACTTTTGATATTTTTGGC
>NW_008328707.1:934906-936184 GCF_000622305.1 Nannospalax galili
AGGAAAAGTAAAGGCGAGAGTAATTAGCATTACAAGTTCTAGACAGGGAACTATAAAAAAATCAGAACAGGGCAATTTTCAAATGTTCATATGGGAGTTCATTGGAGTTTCTTGACAAGGGCTTCCAAAAGCATCTCTCTATTGGGTTCTTCCTCATTTTTCTTTTGTCTTCCAAGGCTGGACTAGTTGGCTGGGAGGAATGGCTGGATTCTCAGGTGAGGGTACACCGACCCTGCTTGGCACTCATTTAATGAATGAGCATAACCATCAGCAAGCCCAGTTGTGACTGTTTAGTGATCAGGCTCAGCCGAAGTCATGATGATGGTAGTTATTTCATGCAGAAGGGACTGCTGTATAGCATCTTCTTATTAAAAGAACCTGGAATTTAAAAGGATTTGGTGCTTGGATCCACGTATGAGGGAGAACATACTTCGTTTGTTTTTCTGAGTCTGTGTTACTTCACATGTTTTTTTGGGTCTGTGTTACTTCACTTAGTATAACAGTTTCTAGATCCATCCATTTACCTGCAAATTTCATGATTTCATCTTTCTTTACTGCTGAATAGAACTCCATTGTGTAAATATACCACATTTTTGTTAACCACTCGTCAGTTGAGTGGTTGTTTCCATCTCTTAGCTATTGTGAAAAGAGCAGTAACAAACATGGTTGTACAAGTGTCTCTTGGGATGTCTCATAGGATGAGTCCCTTGGGTATATGCCAAGGAGTGGTATAACTGGGTCATATGGTAGGTTCATTTGTAGTTTTTAAAGAGTTCTCCACACTGCTTTCTATAGAGGTTGCACGAGTTTGCAGTCCCACTAGCAGTGAATGAGCATTCCCCTTTCTCCACGTCCTCATCAGCATTTGGTATCATTTGTTCTCTTGATCCTAGCCAGTCTGATTGGGGTAAGGTGATACCTTAGGGTGGTTTTAATTTGCATTTCCTTAATTACTAATGCTGTTGAACACTTTTTGAGATGTTTCTTAGCCATCTTTATTTCTTCCTTTGAGAATGCTTTGTTTAGATCTTTAGCCCACCTTTTGATTGGATCATTTGGTTTCTCCATTCTTGGTTTTTTTGAGTTCTTTATATATTCTCGATGTTAAACCTCTGTCAGATGTGTCACTGGTGAAGAATTTTTCCCATTCTGTGGGTTTTCTCTTCACATTTTTGATTGTTTCTTTTGCTGTACAGAGCTTTTTAGTTTAATGAGGCCCCACTTGTTGATTGCTTACCTTAATTCCTGAGCAACTTCTATCCAACTTACAAAATCCAT
>NW_008328707.1:936657-938089 GCF_000622305.1 Nannospalax galili
TTTAACAATATTAATTATTCTAATCCATGAACGTGGGAGGTCCTTCCATCTCCTGGTGTCTTCCTCAATCTCTTCCTTTAATGATTTAAAATTTTCATTGTCGAGATCTTTGGTGTTTTTTGCCAGATTTCTCCAAGATATTTTAATTTTTTTGTAGCAATTGTGAATGGGAGCATTTCCCCGTATTCTTTCTCCAATTGCTTATTATTGCTATATAGAAAGGCTCCTGATTTTTGTAGATTGATTTTGTAACCTGACACTTTGCTGAAAGTGTTGATCATTTCAACAAGTTTTCTGGTGGAATTTTGGGATCTCTTATCTATAGTATCATATCATCTGCAAAAAGGGATAATTTTACCTATTCTTTTCCAATTAGTACTCCTTTAATTTCCTTCTCTTGTCTTATTGCTCTAGCAACAGTTTCAAGCACTATATTTAAACAGAGTGAAGAGAGTGTACATCTTTGTCTGGTTCTTGATTTTAATAGGAATGTTTCAGTTTTTCTCCATTTAGTGCACATTGGCTGTGGGTTTGTTGTATATAGCTTTCATTGTGTTGAGATATGTTCCCTCCAGTCCAATTCCCTCTAGGACTTTGAACATAAAGGCTGAATTTTGTCAAAAGCCTTTTCTGCATCTATTGAGATGACAACGTAGTTTTTGTCTTTGAGTACATTATATGATTAATGACGTTTATTGACTTGTGTACATTGAACCATCCCCGAATCTCTGGGATAAAGCCTATTTGATCATGGTGAATGATCTTTCTGATGTGTGTATGCAGTTTGCAAGTATTTTCTTGAGAATTTTTGCATCTATGTTCACTAAGGATATGGGTCTATAGATTTTTTTTTTTTTTGGTCTTTTTGAGGCAGGGTCTCCCTGTAGCCCCAGCTTTCCTGGAACTCACTATGCAGACCAGGCTGGCCTCGAACTCACAGAGATCCATCTGCCTCTGCCTCCCGAGTGCTGGGATTAAACGTGTGTGCTACCATGCCTGGCTTTATAGTTCTTTTTTTTGTTGTTGTTGTTTTGGTTTTAGAGCGATGTTGGCTTCATAGAAGGAATTTGGGAGTTCTCACTCTGTTTCTGTCATTTTGAATAATTTAAGTAGTATTGGTTGGAGGTCTTCTTTAAATATCTGGTAGAATTCTGCTGTAAATCCATCTAGGCCTGGGCTTTTTATAGTTGGGAGGCTTTGTATTACTCTTTCAATTTCCTTATATGTTATGGGTCTGTTTAAACTGTTGATCTCTTCTTGCTTTAACATTGGTTCCCGTGATTTTTAGATATCCATCCATTTCTTTTAGATTTTTCAAATTTAGTAGAGGATAGGTTTTTAAAATATTCCCTTATAATGTTCTGGATCTTTTTGGTGTCTATTGTGATATTTCCCCTTTCATCTCTGATTTTATTGATTTGCATTTGGGCTT
>NW_008328707.1:938185-941340 GCF_000622305.1 Nannospalax galili
ATGTTTAGCTTTTCAAAGAACCTGCTCTTAGATTCATTGATTCTTTGTATTGTTTTCTTTGTTTCTATTTCATTATCTCTGCTCTGATTTTTGTTATTTCTTGTCTTCTGCTGGGTTTGGGTTTCATTTGTTCTTGCCTTTCCAGTGCCTTGAGTTGCAGTGTTAGGTCATTTATTTGGGCTCTTTCCAATTTTTTAATGTAGGCACTTGGACCTATAAACTTCCCTCTTAGGACGTCTTTTAATGTGTCCCAGAGGTTGTGTTGTGTTGTATTGTCCTTTTCGTTGAATTCCAGGAATTCATTTATTTCTTTCTTAATTTCTCCTTTGACCCATTCATTGTTTAGGAGTGTGTTGTTCAATCACCATGAATTTGTGCAGTGACTAGGGCTTCGCCCAGTGTTGATTTTGAACTTTATTGCTTTGTGGTCTGATAGAATGCATGGAATTATTTCAATATTTTTGTATTTGTTGAGGTTTGTTTTGTGGTCCACTATGTGGTCAATCCTTGAAAAAGTTCCATGAGGTGCTGAGTAGAAAGTGTATTCTTTGGTGTTTGGGTGGAATAATCGAAAGATGTCTGTTCGGTCCATTTTATGTATGGTATCATTTAATTCAGACATCTCTCTGTTTATTCTTTGTCCCGTTGACCTGTCTAATGGAGACAGGGGGGTATTGAAGTCCCCTACTATTACTGAATTGGGGTTGACCTGTGTCTTAAAGTCCTGTAGTGTTGCTTTTATGAATTTGGCTGCACCAGAGTTTGGTACATATTTATGTTAAGGACTGTAATATCTTCTTGGTTAACTTTTCCTTTGATCAGAATGAAGTGACCCTCCTTATCTCTTCTGATTAGTTTTACTTTGAAGTCTATTTTGTCAGATAATTAGAAATGCAACCCATTTTTTTCTTAGTGCCATTTGCTTGGAATATTCTTTTCCATCCTTTTACCTTAAGGTAGTGCCTGTCCTTGAAGGTGACTGTCCTTGAAGGTGAGATGGGTTTCTTGCAGACAGCAAAGAGATGGATTTTGTTTCTTAATCCATTCACTTAGCCTGTGTCTTTTGACTGCAGAGTTCAGTCCATTGATATTTAAGGTTGTTATTGAAAGGCGTGCATTGGTTGCTGTCATTTTGATTGCTGTTTGTGTTCTCTTTCTAATTTTGTGTTTCCTAGATTACATCTTTGTTTATTTTCTTTTGTTGCCTCTGGGATATAGTTGTTTCTCTCTCTGTTCTCTGTATGGCTTCAAGTATTCTTTGGAGGGCTGGTTTTGTGGACATGTATTTTTTCAGGCTATTTGTGTCATGAAAGATTTTTCTTTCCCCCTCAAGTATAATAGACATTTTTTGCTGGGTATAGTATTCTGGGCTGGCATCTATTGTCATGTAGAACTGGAAATACCTTGGTCCAGGCTCTTCTGGCTTTCATAGTTTGCGTTGATATTTCACCTGTGATTCTGATGGGCTTTCCTTTGTATGTGACTTGTTTTCTTTTGCTGCTTTCAGTATTCTCTCTTTGTTCTGTACATTTAGTGTTTTTACTATGATATGTCATGGGGAGTTTCTTTTCTGATCCTGTCTATTTGGTGTTCTATGTGATTCCTATATTTATATGGGGATGTCTTTCCTTAATATCAAGAAGTTCTCTTCTACAATCCTATTTAAGATCTGGTCAACACCATTAGCCTGACATTCTTCTCCTTCCTCTATTCCTATGATTGGTAGATTTGGTCTTTTCATGGTGTCACACATCTCTTGCATATTCCATTCCTGTGTTCTTAAAAATTTTCCATACTCTTTGCTTGAGTGGCCCAATTCTTCAACTTTATCCTGCAGTGTTGATATTCTGTTTTCCATTTCATTCATTCTAGAGGTGAGACTTTCCCCTGTTGTTTCAAGTTGGCTTATTGAGTTTTGCTCTTCCTTATTTCTGCCTGAGTTTTCTTCAATGTTTTTCTTTTGTGAATTTTTTCAGAAGTTTATCCCTGTCTTCCTTTAGCTCTTTAATTTGTTTGTGTGTCCTTTAAATTTGTTGAATTCCTTGATCATGTTTATGATTGTTCTTTTAAATTTAGTGTCTTGGATTATCTCTAGGGGGTTCGCCTTGTAGAACTCTTCTACAGGATTGGTGGGGTTTGGTGGGGACATAGTGTTTTGGCTTTCCATTTTATTATTCTTTGGTTGTGGTTTTGGCATGTGAATTTCTCTTGTTATTTATGATTCTGATATGAGAATTAAGTTCAAGTATGCTTCTGTTTGTATTATCTGGGTGCCTAGACCCTTTCTTTATTGGTTATGTAAAGCTGGTTGGTACAGGGTTCAGGTTCTCTTGGCTTTAATTTGAAGGGAATTGATGGCTTCAGATCAGCTATTCAGGAGTACCCACAGATGCTCTATTCAGGCTCCAGTCAGGTACACTCAGGCTTCCTTCACCACATGGAGGCAGGATCCAGGCTCTCTCAGGCAGTCTTGTATGTTGTCAACTCTATGCCAGAGGGAGGCCAGGAGGGGGCCAGCACTCTCTGGTGGTCTGCTGAGATCCCAGCCTTAGCCTACCAAAGGCAGATCTGCCCTGGGGCCTTGGGAGGGGCCTCACAAAATCCCAGGTAGGCGGGGTGGTGTGGTGCAATTAGGGGAAGCTCACCACCATGTTAAGGCAGGATCTGGGGGCTGTTAGGCTGTCCCCTGGGTTCTCAGACCCTCTGGTAGTTGGAGGCCTGAGGGAGGCCAGAACCTACACTCTTTGGCAGTTGGCTAAGCTCCCAGCTGCTACCCTGATGGAGGTCCAAACTCACCCTTTCAGGCTGTCTGCTAGGGTCTCAGCCTTAGCCTACCAAAGCCAGATCTGCCCTGGGGCCTTGGGAAGGGCCTCACCAAATCCCAGGTAGGGGGATGGTATGGCACAATTAGGAGAAGCTCACCACTACGTGGAAGCAGGGTAGGGGGCTGTCAGGCTGTCCTCTGGGTTCTCAGGCCCTCTGGTAGTTGGAGGCCAGAGGGACCCAGCACCCAGCACACTCTGGCAGTCTGCTGAGCTCCCAGCAGCTACCCCGATGGAGGAAGTCTGAATAAATAAATGTTATAAAACAAAAACCTTACCTGTCTTCTGAATGCCTATCATTTGCAATGGAGGTCAAAGCATGATGCATGATTG
>NW_008328707.1:942471-943066 GCF_000622305.1 Nannospalax galili
GGGGAGTTTTAAGTGGGAAATGACCTTCATGTTTCAATCAGAGGACTAAAAATGTGACTCCGGTAAGAAGATGTCTCACTATTTGTTCCCCCTGGCCATGGAGGAAGATATGAAAACAGCAGACAACAAAAACTCAACTGGATCCTTCACCATGAAAAAGAAAACAATCTACCTATCTCCTTGAGCAAAACTGAAAAGTGGTTTTCTCCCATATTGATGTCCCACCAGTGAGAATTGAAGTGCCTCTGCTGCACAGAACCCCAATGCTCTTTCTTAAACACAAGTACAATCACGTGGACAGAGCGATGGAGACAGGAAAATCGTAGGAATCAGTGTGATTGAAATTATGTCTCTTCCTGTGATCCTGGAGCTGTGGTCCCCTCCTCTGAACCTGGAGCTGTGGTCCCCTCCTCTGAACCTGGAGCTGTGGTCCCCTCCTCTGAACCTGGAGCTGTGTTCCCCTCCTGTGCACCTGGAGGTGTGGTCCCCTCTGGTGAGCTGGAGTTGTGGTCCTCTCCTATGAGCTGGAGCTGTGGTTCCCCTTCTGTGAGCTGGAGTCACAGTCCTCGCCTGTGAGCTGGAGCTGTAGTTGCCC
>NW_008328707.1:943220-957934 GCF_000622305.1 Nannospalax galili
GAACCTGGAGCTGTGGTCCTCTCCTGTGAATCTGGAGCTGTGGTCCCCTCTTATGAGCTACAGTGGTGGTCCTTTCAGGTGAGACTGGAGTTTTGGTCCCCAACTGTGAGCCATGGTTCCACACAGTAGGCTGATGGTGGAGCAGGTTAGAGGATGGAGGACTTCCCGTTGTTGGGCAGCACTTTCAGTCTTCTCTGAGTGGCTGCACTCCCCTAAAGCCCCTCCCCAGAGGTCCCAGATTGTGCTTGGCAGTGACTTTACCTCTATATTGGACTTATGTTAGGGACAGGGGAGGTCTCTGTCATTTGCAGATTCTAATCTTGGGAGGACTGATTCTCTAGAATGGACTTCCCACCTCCCCTGAGGGCCTCTTATAGCCTTGACTCCACACATGGTCCTGGGCATCAAGGCCTTGACGTTGGACCTCTCCCATTCCCAGGCACCAAGAGATTGCCCATCATTTTCTATTACTCTTCTATAGCTCCAGTGTACCATCACCTGTGCCCTACAGAAAATGTGTATCATGTAATTGCACTTCTAGAGATAAAAATCACAGCCTGAGAAGTTAAAAAGAATAAAAATTAATTGATTTCTGGAAAATCCAGAAATCAGCAAGTGTCCATCAGTAAGTAAATCAAGTAATTTATTATACATAGAATGCAGCCATCGAAGAGACTGATTCATGTGTAATTATATAGAAATATCTTCAAGTGATTTTTAGAGATAAAAGCCAATGACCAAAATACGTATAAAATTAGAGAATAGGGGCTGGAGCGATGGCTCAGCAGTTAAGAACACTGTTTTGTTCTTGTAGAAGACCCGGGTTTGAATCCCAGCACCCACATGGCAGCTAACAACTGTCCCACAGGATCCAACAGCCTCTTCTGACCTCTGCGGGCATTCCATGACATGGGTGCACTTACCTACACACAGGCAATACATTCATACACATAAAATAAAAATAATAAGTAAAATATTTTTAATAAATAAATAAAAATTAGAGAATAGTGAAAGTATTAAGTAAGCATGAATGTTCAGTTTTTTAAAACCTTTTTTGCTACCTTTAAGGTTTATTTTTAAATGTTGCAACTGAGTATTTCTGTAAGATGTAAACTAATGTTTTAACAATTTTTTTCTCAAGTGGTTACCCAGGCTACAAACACTATTTGTCAAATAACCACTTCCCCCTATTGATCTGAAATGCCACCTTTACAACATGCTAAGTTCTAGTATGTTTTTGGGTGTATTTCTTGGTTTTCAGATCTAAACAGAAACATGTGTTCAAACCAAATATCCTGAGTATCAGAGTTACTCTGGTTTGGTGGGGTAAGAGATCAAACCCCTTCCCACACCGTTCTTGCCTTAAGATCACCTCTGAAGCAGCTCCATGGAGATGTTGGGGTTCTGGGGAGCAGAGTTTGAAAACTGTTGATTTGGCCCATTGTCTGTTTTTCACTGAGGACAAACTGTACCTCAGTATAACTAAGTGACTTAAGATGATGCTCAGTCAAGAATCATGTGACTGCCCCTTCCCACCCCATGTACATGGGGCATGCCATTAATAGAGAAGTCACATGAAGCAGGCCAGAGAACACCTAGCTCATGTTCAGGATAGCTATAATTTATGGAGGCCCTCCTATAGGTGATTCAGAGAAAAATGTTTCAGGAAGAGGGGACAATAAGTACAAAGCTTCACCCTTTATCTATCTATCTATCTATCTATCTATCTATCTATCTATCTATCTATCTATCATCATCTATCTATCATCTATCTATCTATCTATCATTCTATCTATCATCTATCATCTATCTATCTCTCAATCAATCAATCATATATCTATAGCTCTCATTTATCTATCTTCTATCTATATCTATCATCTATCTATCTTCTATACATCCATCCATCCTTCCATCCATCCATCCATCCATCCATCCTTCCATCCATTCATCCACCCATCTACCCACCCACTCACCCATCCACCTACACATCTATATACTTACTAATTCATCTATCTAGCCACCCACTCATCACCCACCTGTCCATCCACTCATCTATTTATCTAGCCATCTACCCACCACCATCCATCCATCCATCCATCCATCCATCCATTCCATCCTCTCATCCACCCATCTACCTACCCACCTATCCATATATCCACTTACCCACTCATCCATCCACCTGCACCATCCATCCATCCATCCATCCATTCATCCATCCATCCATCCATCCATCCTTCCATCCATATATTGGCATAGGTACAAGTAAGGAGAGAGGAATAGGTACAACAGAGATAGACAAACCCTGAGATTAGACTGTGCTTCATTTAATCATAGACAAAATTTCACTTAGCAACACAAGCATATTAGTATAAACTATGTTACTTTTTGTGTATGTGTGGGTGTAGGTGTGTGTTGTGTGGGTACACATGCATGGTGTATGGAGGTTAATGACCAACCTCAGGTGTTGCTCCTCAGGAGCCCTCCACCTTGTGTTTTGAACACAGTCTCTCATTGGTCTATGGCTCACAGATTAGGCTAGGCTGTCTGGCTAGCAAGCTCTAGGGATCTACCTGTTCCCACTTCTCCATCTGGGATTACAAGTGTGCCACCAAGAACAGCACTTATGTGGGGTCTGGGGACCAAACTTGGGTCCTCATGCATGTGTCAAACACTTTACTGACTGAGCTATCTCCCTAACCCCTCGGTTATAATTTGTGTGTGTGTGATGTATACATGTCTGTACATGTATGTGTACAGAGCCAGAAGAGGATGTTGGGTGTCCCACTTTATCTTGTGAGACAGGATTTCTCAGTGAACTTGGAGCACACTGTTTTTCAGTTAGGCTGGCTGGCAAACTTCCAGTAACCCTGTTGTCTCCATTCCATCATCCCCCATACCCTGAGGTTACAGGCATATGTATTTTTTCATGAATGTGTTAAGGTTTAGCAAACAAATATTGGGCATTATAGATGATATGTTGTGGTTCCATAAGTATAACACAGACAGACTAGCAGCCACTCAGGGGATCTGCATTCAGGAAAGGAATCCAGGTTGTATATCAAACAGTAGGTAAATAAGGGCAGAGTTAACCTAGGTTCAAGGTTGAAGTGTTTAGTGACTTCCAGATGGATCATTGTAGTGATTCTCTGCTTCACCTACTTTTCCAACTATCTTCCCATCAAGTAGGTCTGGATGAAAAGTATAGAGAGGAATGCTTTGGGGTTTCAGGGTTTCTATCACTTGAACTGAACAAATGTGTGATTGACATATCTGACCACTAGATGCCACTGTTGCTTCATTTGAACATTGCTAGATGCTTCAGTCCTAGGGATGCACTGGGTGTTTGACACCTTCACTGTACCATGCACAGGAATGGCTCCTTTGTTGCTTCTACCCACTTATACCCATTTCATGCATTAAAAGATGCATGTGGACTTGGTTTTGGGGTAAGAAGCACTCAGGTATGATGTTCTCAGATAAAGATGGCCCAGTGGTTAAGAGCACTAACTGCTCTTACAGAGGACCTGGGTTCAATTCCCAGAACCCACATGGCAGTTAACAACCATCCATAAGTCCAGTTCCAGGGAGTCTGGTGCTTTCTTTTGACCTCTGTGGGCATTGCAAAAACACGGCTGCACTTACACACATATAGGCATTACACTCATATGCATAAAATAAAAATATTTAAACCACAAATGTATATGGACTTGGTTATTGGGTAAGAAGTCCTCAGGTATGACGTTCCCAGATGAAGGCCACCATTTCTCAAAGAATGAATTCAAATAAATCTTTCTTGAAAAACTAGAGTGCTGTTTCCATGGTAAGGGCAAACAAATGTTATGGCTAGTTTAGGGCATACACACTACTTGGTATCTTGAACAGGTCATTCAGTTACAAAAGTCCCCTTCAGGATGGCTATCACTGCCTATAACAAAGTCCAAGTTGCAGCCAGAAGGCAGGCAGCAACCCCCCTTAGAAAAATAGCATGCAAAGTAGGGTGGTCATCTTGGGGACAGGAGTAGAGATATCCCTACTGTGCACTGAGTTAGGGAAGTGCAGTGTGTGGGTAGATGTTCTAGAAACCCCAGAGCTGAAGGAGCTCTGGGAGGCCATCATTTCAACCTACCATTTAGCACAAACAATTCTTTGGAAACCTCTTCGGTAGATGAATGTGCCCCTTCTGAAACACTCTCCATAGTAAGATCTCACTGCTGGGATGTTTCATGTGGAGCAACTCTGTTAGAAAGTGCATTCTGTGTTACATCCAAATCTGTCTGCCTTCAACTGCCCTTTATCGCCTCTCATGATTTCCAGTTCTGAGTAATTCAATACCTATTTATTGAACAGCTTCAGGTCCAAGGCCCTGTGCTAAGCAATCTGAGCCTTCCTCTGGAGAAAAATGGGATTGCCAATATCTTCTTACTACAGTTTTCATAGGAAGAAATATGATGTTCCAGGGGAAATTTAATTCATGCAAAATGTGGGGACAATGAATGCACTCTATCTAGAAGTTCCCATCCAGCAAGATTGTATTGGTTTGTTATAAACACCAACAATGCTGGTTCCTCTGAATTTAAAGTAGATTTAAATTCTCTCATCTTTTTTCTCCCTCAGGACTATGTCAAAGAAGATTTTCTATCTTGTCCTTTTTTAAAAACAAAACAAAACAAAACAAAAAAACAAACCAGCAAGTTTCACCACAAACACAGACTTTTATTCACGCGTGGCTAGTGAGCACTTTACAGTTATGCACATCACTGAGCGAGGAGATGTGGCAATTAGCCTACCTTTTGCTCATTTTGCATGTTTAGTGGATGCTCCCAGGATCGTGCCATTTGCAGATTCTAAACGTATGCCTGCTCTGACTTCACCTTAATTGCTGAAGCATGACTGCCCGTGCTTGTTTGTTCTCCAGGAACTTTAGACGGATCTGACTAATTTTTTCAGAATCTGATTCAGTATCAAGAAATGCGAGTGGAGCTTAGTTTGGATTTGAGATTCCATTCATCAATGGTGCTTTACAAATTTCAAATGGTGACTTAGTTCCACATTTTTAGTACAATTTGGTGCACATGGACATATGATTATGTTCAAGCAGTTTGCAGAACAATAGTGTAGATGAGGGAAATTAGAAATAGATATGGAAGCACAAGCATCTTATACAAATAGAGTCCTGCTGTGTCTTTTTCTTTTTTCTCCCTCCTTCTTTCCCTTCCTCCCTCCTTCCCTCCCTCCTTTCCTCCCTTCTTTCTTCCTTCCCTCTTCCCTCCATTCTCTCTCTCTCTCTCTCTCTCTCTCTCTCTCTCTCTCTCCTCTCTCTCTCTCTCTCTCTCTCTCTCTCTCCCTCTCTCCCCCTACCCCCCCCCACCCTTCTTCAGCTCCTGCCTCAGCCTCCTGAGTGCTAGGATTGGAGGTGTGAGCTGTAATCTGGTCTGATCTTTAGTTCCTTGGCCTAATTATTGTTTGGAGGAAATATGACCTTGCAGGTCCTTTTTAGTAATAATCTCTACGAGTTTCCAATTTAAAAGGGTGATGATAATGAAGACCAGGCAGCCTCAGTTTTTAGGCAGGGAGGGAGGTGAGAAAGCCACTTACACAAAACATATCAGACATCTCTTTTCTTTTTCAGTTCCACTTCTGATTTGTTTGTGTCTTGCCTTAGTAAGCATAAATATCACACAGTGGCTGGATGTAGATGAGGCTGTACTACTGGAACGACTAACCAAGTCACCTGAATTTCAAGTGTCAGGAAAACCCTAAAATTGAATGAATAATTAGTACAGATTTATACTAGAGAAAATATTAAAGAAAGAAGAAAGACTCCAAAGGGAGTGAGAGGGGTTGAGAGGGTAATGGTGGTGTAAATAAATAAAAAGGGAAATCAATGAAATATTAGCCATTGTGTATTTGTGTGGCTTTGCTCAATGATATTTAGAGTAAGAAAAAGCCACCAATTTTCAGTTTTGATTCTTAGCTATTCATTTTGGTAGATGATAAGATTAGTAATTAATGTTCCAATGGACATGTATCAGATATTAGTCAATATGTGTTGATTGGCTATTTCTATATCATATGTTCTTAGGCCCATAGTTTATCTAATTAAACTGTGACTCTATTTCTACAAATAAAAAAATAGATACCACAAGGAGAACAGAATCGAAACTGCAGGACTGTGTGTGATAAATTAACAGGCAGGTAAGTCATTGATGAAAAAAGTATTTGGTATGTAAATGAATTGATTATATTTTTCCTCAAGAAGTTTCTAACATGAGTCTCAGAAACTTTGGCTCATTGGTGAAGTTTCGCTTGTCTAGGAGGGTCTGACATTTTCTTAGCTCGTCGATTGTTGTTTCTAGTCTTTTGTTGGCACCTCATTTTCTTCCCACTCGTTTAGTATTGGGGTGTTCTCTATCAACTCCATTGGAACCTGCTTCAGGCTCATGTTTTAAATACTATTTCTGTTCCAGCAACTTCAAATGTGTTCTTACAGCCCACAATTCCTTCTGAGTTCCAAATTATAGACCCACCTGCCTACACAATGTCCGCACTGGATGTATAAGGACATTTCAACACGGACTCTGGATTTGCCTTTACAAGCCTGCTGTCCTCAGCCTTCCCATCTCAGTGGATGATAACTAAGAGGGGCAGTTGATAAGGTCAGAGACATAACAGAGGTCAGATCATACAGGGATTTGTATGGACACTGAGCTTTCTCTGAGTGCAACGAGAAGACATTGTTACAGTTTGATGTGAAGTACGCCCCCAAACTCATGTGTTGAGGGCTTGGTTCCCAATGCTACACTGTTTGGACATAGGAATTTGGAGATATGGATAGGGATTTGGGGATATGATTGAAGTCTCTGACTTTATAAATGGACTAATAGATTCATAATTCAATGACATTATTTTGTGGTGATGGAAACTTCTGGAAGTGGGGCCTAGTTGGAGGAAGTAGATTGTTGGAGGCATGTTTTGTGGCCATATCTTATCCCCAGGCCCACTCTCTTTCTCCTTTTCTTCCTCTCTTCTTTTCTCCCTCCTATTCTTCCTCTTCTTCCTGGCCACCACAAGGTAAGCAGCTCTGCTCTACCACGACTGCCACGCTGTATCATACCTCCTATTCTTGTACTATCTGCTTATGGCTAGAGAACCAGCTGACCATGGGCTGAAAGCCCAAATGAACTCCTCCTTCCTTAAATTGCTTCTCTTAAGCATTCTATCACAGGAACAGGAAATCTGGCTGACACAGACATTGAAGAGTTTTGAGTAAGAAGCAAAATTATCTGACATCTTTGAAAGGCTCACTCTGGCTGCTTTCTAGAGAATTGACAGGAGGGGGCATCAAGGTATAACCAGAGAGACCAGAGAGACCAGTCAGGAGACTGAGGCAATAACCAAAATGTGAGCTCATGATGCTTGGCTGGGGTAGTAGCAGCAGAGATGGTGAAGTGGTCACATTCTCCATGCAATGTGAAGGCCATGTTAGGACTTTTTAGTAGGTTGCAGAATGTGAAGATAGAAGTCAGAGATGAGTCCAAGACTTTTATCTGCACAACTAAAAGAATGGAGCCATAGCTATGGAGAGGGAGAAGACTACATGCTGGGTTTGGGATGCCTGCTAGACACTGAATAAACTTTTTGAGTGGGAAATTGAATATTTTATTTAGTTCAGGAGAGAAGTCGGTACTGGATATGTAAATTGGGAGAACCATTGAAATATAGATACTACATAAAAGCTGGATATAGGGAGAGAACATGAAAGTCTAAAACTGCTGGAGAATTTCCTATAGACCTCAAGTGTCGGTTTCCAACTACAGAAGCATCTGTCCAGCGACGTCTAGAAATCTTTTGGTTGTTACAGCAGGGAGCAGTCACTGCTGGCCTCTAATGGAGAGGGATCAGAGGTGCCACTGTGTGTTCTATAATGCATAGGGCAGCCCACAAGAAAGAATTGTCTGGCTCAAAATGTCAGTAGTGTCAAAGTTGAGAAAAACCTTGTGTAGATGTAGAGGAAAAGACCAAACACTGAGCTCAGGACCCTGAGGCATTTAAGACGCGACACAGAAAGAGGGGAGTCAACAAAGGAGACTAGCAAGGAGTGGTCAGGCAAGTGAGAGGAGCCCAGAGGGGTGGACCCTGGAAGGCAAGTGAGGGAAGTTGGCGAAGGAGGTGTGTCAGGTGCTGCTGATTTCTTTATATAACGAGAACTGGGAATTAATCATTGTATTCAGCAATACACATACTATTGATGATTTGGACAAAAACAGTTTCACTGTCCATGGTGGATGAATTTAAGGCAGAATAGAATGAAAGGTCAGAAGACCACGAGTACTCAAGAGTGTTTAGAGAGATTTTGTGCAAAGAGGAGCCAAGACATGGGGCAGCACCTGGCCAGGGGGAAGTACCTGGTTGCCATGAGTTTTGAGAGCTGCTAGACCATAGCCAGGGCTCCAGAACCAAGGTTAAGAAAGATCCAGGCTGAAGTAATTTAGAACACAGGTCGTAATGAGACAAACATCTAGAGATCAGTTATCTTGGGGTATTGACTTCATAGACCAGGAGCAGATCTGATGGCTCAGGCTAAACTAGACCAGACAGACCTAAACTATTTTATTTTTACATGTTATCATTTCACACGGAGGACTAGCTGGCCACATGAATTCCTCACAACAAATACACACACTTTCCTTGGCTCTTTAAACTTGTAGAGATAGGCCTCTTTTGTGATGCTTTTGAGGGTACAGCTGTGTTTTAAGGCAATGGATGTCAAATTGTTGTAGCAGCCACTTACCTGACTCTAGCTTGCTTTCCTTAAAGCCCCTTCTCTATGCCTAGAGTGAGCTTTCTCAACACTAACTCAAACATCATTTTCTTGTTTGAAAATTGTTTATATTTTTCACTTCCCCATCAGCATAAGAAAGGCTCCTTTGTGTGGCATATAGCATTATCTCAGTTTTAGTTCCTACCATCTTCCAGCCTCATAACCTACTTTTCCCCACCTTGTAGTGTATACTGGACATACATATCCAGTGTTCCCAGACATAATCTTCTCTTTCAGGTTTCTACACCTGTGCTCAAATTGTTTATCCTTCTATAACACCCTATCTACTTCTCTGAGCGTGGCCAACTCCTGCCCTTTTTATTTTATTTTTTATTTTTTTGAGACAGGGTCTCCCTGTAGCCCCACCTGGAACTCACTATGTAGACCAGGCTGGCCTTGAACCCACAGAGATCTGCCTGCCTCTGCCTCCTGAGTGCTAGGATTATAGGTGTGAGCCATCACATCTGGCGTTCTTTTTATTTTTTAAGATTTATTTTAAAGTATGTGAGTACATATGAGAATGAAGGTGCCTTCAGAGGCCAGAAGAGGGTCCCTAGAGCTGATGTTGCAGGGTGTTGTGAACCACCTAAATTGGTTGCTGGGAACCAAACTTGGGTTCTCTGCCAGAGCAGTACATGTTCTTAACCACTTAGCCATCTTTCCAGCCCCTGCAATTTCTGCTTATTGTTCAAGACTCATTCATTTCCTTTAGGAAGCTGTATGAATTAGAATTAAATTTGGCTGCAAGTGACAAAAAATAGCTGTGGCTTTGTTGCTGCTCTAGAGTGGGAGGAGGAGGAAGGGAGGGCTATTTAGAGGTCCTTATCATGTGCTTCCATAATCTGTTCTTGGAACAACTATCATTTTACAAGGACTGGAGACTCCCAGCTTGATTTAGTTTAAGTTTTTGAGACTGATAGTGGTGATATGTCTTCAGTTCTAGGGAATTAAATAGCTATATATTTCTGCTTTAGTTGCTTCACATTTTATCTTGACATTGTTTTAGATTAATTCCTCAGTTCATTAATTCACTCAATAACAGAGTTATGTGCTAGTGACTGGGAATTGCTATTTTAAAAGATCATTTTTTATGGCTTACTCATCAGGGCTGCTGGAAGTGTAGAATAACAGAACAATTACCCTTCTGTAACCCCTCATGATCTTGAGATGAGTTACTGATAGGTGTTAATTTTCACTTGCTCATTTATTTATTTGCTAAAAATAAGTATTAAGGCCAGGTGTGGTGGTGCACGCCTTTAATCCCAGCACTCAGGAGGCAGAGGCAGGTGGATCTCTGTGAGTTCAAGGCCAGCCTGGTCTACATAGTGAGTTCCAGGACAGCTGGGGCTACAGGGAGACCTTGTCTCAAAAAGCCAAAAGAAAAAAAAAAGTATTAGGTACCTATCACTTATTAGGTACAGTGCTTGATGGCCAAGACACTGGAATAAAACATGTCTTGTTCTGAAGGAGTGTCAGAGCATGGAGAAAAGTGACAGACTAAAGCAAAGCAAGCTTTCAGATCAAGGTATGTTTGACATGTCATGTGGATCTAGAAAAGAGGATGACACTAGAGTCAATGAGGAATCTCAGGAGAAAGAAACGCCTGAACTGATGACAGAGATGCTAAACTGGAGTGACCCAGGGCCAGCTCAGCGGCAATGACACTTCCTAGAACTGTTCTTAACCCTAACCTACACAACCCTAAGTAAGTATACAATTAAAGTATATGCTATCTGCTTGGTAGGCAAACACCAATTTATTACAAGTCCCCCAACTTTTATCACCTGCATACTGAGTTACCCCCTCCCCCATATAATACTTTTCTAAATTTCAACTGGATTGCTACTTGGGATCCCTCCTAGAGGGACTTCTGGAAGTGTCTCCCTGTGTCCTTCATCCCACTCCACTTCTCAAACTTAAGTCAGCATTATTCATGGGCTCTTCCAAAGTCAATGATGAGGGGTAAGTGAGTTAAAGGACAAGGCAAGGGTTAGGAGAGAGATGAAGCATGGGGTGGGGAGCACTGCACATATTACATGGGACAGTGTGGCATACCCCTTTGTCTTAGGCTTCAGAAGAACTCTGTCTTTGGTGGTACTGAAGAGGAGAAGGCCTTGTCTATTAGTCAGGAAGTTGTGACAATAGGCCAAGTGGGTCGTGATAAGGGCTATTGAAATGGTAATTTATATGTCAACTTGACTAGGCAAAGGAATATCCAGATAGATGGCAAAATATGACTGTTTAAGTGTCTGTAAGAGTGTCTCTAGACAATAGGAGCACCTGCATCAGTGGACTGCACAAAGATCACCCTTACCAGTGTGGACCCCTGCAATCCAGTGAGGGCCACAGAAACCAAGAAGGTAGAGGAAGGATGAGTTCACTGTCCGAGTTTGAGCCCTGGCATCAAGTCCTGTTTCTAGACATACATGCTCCTGGTTCTTGGGCCTTTGAACTTGCTCCATTGCCCTACTCTTCCTACTTACTCTAGGTCTCAGGGCATCAGATTTGGACTTTGGAATAAATTATGCCATAGGATTCCTTGTGTATAGAGCTTGCAGGTGGTAGACCATGGGGTTTGGCTTCTTTAAGTTCATGAGTCAATTCTCCCATCCCTTTTACTTTGATTAATATAGCTATAGTGGAAAAGGGACAGATTGGAGAAGTATTATATTGTTTATTTTGCAGCATTATTTTTGTCTGATTATAAAATAAATACATACTCATACAGTATTTATATTTTAACATTTAGAGATAAGACCTGACACATTATATAGTAGTTTCTCAATGTATTTTCTATGTTGAGGACCATATTAATGATATATCTATTCTAAATAATCAGGATCCAGCTTTATGCTTTTTCTTGCTACTGTTTATGTCCATATAACATGTCTCATGAAATTTACCATTTTAACCACTATAAGTTTACTACTCCATGGCATTAGGTACAGTCACATTGTGCTTTATTGCTACTGTTTTGAAAAAGTACCTATTGGTATTGGCCCTCTTTTAATTCAAGAAAATTCTCTTCTAGTGTGTCTTATTTTTCTGGTTCCGTTTGTTGTAGGTGTAAAACAATAGGCATGCACACATTGAATCTATGTTCTCAGGAGAGTGAACAAAATAAGTTCCTGTGATTTTTCTCTTCTTACCTTTTATAGTTGCTTCAGAAGTTAGGTGTTTACTTTGGCAAGAGAGAAGACCTTTATTTTGGAGAGAAGTTACCAGATTCTCTGAAGGCAAACCAAAGACAGTCTGTAGAGGTTTTGGTAATCTGCACAAAGAACCTGAGCCCCATGGGCCTGGTGAGTGAATGTCCATAAGCAAATGTGTCTTTGCTTCCCCAGATCACCCAAGAAGAAACATCATCTCTCAACAAAGAATCCTTTCTGTCTGATGACATGTGCTGCCTGGCATGTGAATTTCAATGGACTGTTCTCTGTCTTAGAGCCAAGAATCTGGAAAGTGGGTGGGAGCATCAGATGTGATCCAAAGTCTCACAATGGTACAGACTTATCATCACTCACTTAACAGGCAGTAGCTCAGTGGGGTGTGATGATGAAGGCGGGGTACTTGTGAAGGTGTGAATGTGGTCCAGGATTGGGATTTCATGACAATATTCAGTGCATAGTGAAATAGTAGGCACATGTTTATTGCTTAACTCTAAGTGGGACAGTTCCTTACTGGGAGTCTTATAGACTCTCTTCCCCTCCCCTCCCTTCCTTCCTTACCCTCTCTTCTTCTCCCCTCCTTGTCTCTTACTATGAACCCTAGGCTGGCCTCAAACTCTTGTTACTCCTGCCTCAGCCCCCCCGAGTGAAGCGATTATAGGGGTGCACCACCAAACCCCATTCTAATTTTCAATTATTTTGTTTAAAATTCAAATTTTCATAGTGTTTATGTACTGTTAGAAACATCAACTGAGTGCTTGTTATGTGCATTGACTAATGGCATCATTGATAATAAAAATAGATATAAATAACTGGGGGCTGGAGAGATAGCTCAGCAGTTAGGAGCACTAGCTACTCTTGCAGAGAACCCAGATTCAGTTCCCACCACTCATAGGATAGCTAACAACTCCAGTTCTAGGGGATCAACACTCTCTTCTGGCCTCAGCAGGCATTGCATGCATGTGCTGCACTTACATATAAGCAGGCAAAACACTCATGCACATAAATACAAGACCCATGCAAACTTAAGCAGACAAAAATCCAGCACAGAACTGTGGAAATGAACAGCAAGCACCAATCTTAGTCAAAGAATCATTAGCAGCTGATTACTGCTGGATGAGGAAGAGCTGATCTCGAAGGGAGAGACTCTAGATAGTCTGATTAAACTCCGGTGGATGAACTTGCACTGAGGGACTTCTCAGGACGCTAACTTTACATAATAGGCCTTAACACAAATGACAGAATGTATGAACCCCCGTGGAGCAGGGGCTTTGGGAGGGTGCCAAGGGGGAAGGGAGAAGGGAGTATAAAGATGATGATTTTCTGTATGAAATACACACAAATTCAATAAATAAAAGACCTTACCTGCATCCACCAAAATAGTTTAATCCTGGGGGATGTTCATGTAAAAGAAAAACCAATTTACTCTGACATTATTCTAGAAGATCAACACTGTAAAGAGCTATGCAGATTGTATACTGTCCAAACTAAGGGCTGCATGTCCAACTAAGGGCTGCATGGAAGCAATAGAGTTCCATATTTGTGATGCCATTTTTCTGTTCTGCCACAGCATAGCCTGATAGCTCCTGCAAAAACCAAAGGTAAAGTATCATGAGGAAGAAGTCAGTTTTCTAACTGAATGAAGGTGACATAAAGAATATAAAAGACAATGTCTTTTTAAAATCTTTAGTAGTTCTTTGAAAACTAAGAAGACGAGTTCTTATGTGTTGCTGATATTTTGTGACAGTTTTCAATTGTCCTTTTGGTTTCGCTTAAAGTCTTTTAAAAATTATTGTGTAGCCGGGTGTGGTGGCGCACGCCTTTAATCCCAGCACTCCGGAGGCAGAGGCAGGCAAATCTCTGTGAGTTCAAAGCCAGCCTGGTCTAGGGAGACCGTGTCTCAAAAAGACCAAAAAAAAAAAAAATATCGTGTAGTTAAACATATCATTCTGTTCATCTCTGTTTATGTCCTATTTGGAGATTTTTGTATATTAAATATGCAATCGTCCTTATTGTCGAAATTTTTAAAAGACAGAGTCTGGATATGTGGCCCAGGTTAGCCTTGAGCTTGCCATCCTTTTGACTCTGCTTTCTGAGGGCTGAGATTACAGGCATGCATGACTGTTCATGGAGCTATTGTTTTTTTTTTTTTTTTTTTTTCCAGTACTGGATTTGAACCTAGAGTTTCATGCATACTATTCAAGGTCTCTACCGCTGAGATGCATTCCTAATGAATTATCTTATTTCTAATTCTTTTCAATCACTTTTTGATGTAATTTGATTTTTGTCTTTCTTGGAGTGTAAATGTGGTGGTTACATTGACAAATTTCTTTGTATTGATGTAGGCTTACTTCCATATCTGAACTGAATCTAGAAATCATTTTTTAAAATAAAAAAAATATATAAATAAGGGGTTGGAGAGATGGCTCAGTGGTTAAGAACACTGGCTGCTCTTAAAGAAGACCTGGGTTCCATTCCCAGCACCCACACAGTGGCTAACAGCTGTCTGTAACTCTAGTTCCAAGGGAATTTGATGCCTTCTTCTGACCTCTGTGGGCTTTGCACAACATGGTGCACTTACATACATGCAGGCAATGCATTCATACACATAAATATAATAAATAAAATAAGGATATGAAAAAATATATAAATATTAAGAACTATGTGTTATGTAGTTGATATTTATTTATTTATTTATTTATTTATTTATTTATTTATTTATTTAT
>NW_008328707.1:958058-975168 GCF_000622305.1 Nannospalax galili
GGTTACCATGCCTGGCTATAGTTGATTATTTTTAACATTATGTATGCTAGAGTAATAATTGGAGATAATATGTAGGGAAGGAAGTACTTTTTATTATTTTTATTTTTTATTGTTTTTTAATAAGTTTTTAATTGAATTTTTGTCTATTTCATACAGAACATCTTAATCATCTTTATACCCCCTTCCCTATTGGCACCCTCCCATAGCCACCCCCCCACTAGATTTCATGCACTCTGTCATTTGTGTTAAGGCCTATCCAGTCAGGTTAGTGTCCCCAGATGGCCCTCAGTGCAAGTTCATCTACTGGGGTCTAGTCAGCCTATCTAGAGTCTCTCCCTTTAAGATCAACTCTTCCTCACCCAGCAGTAATCAGCTGCCAATAGTTCTTTGGCTAAGATTGGTGCCTGCTACCCATTTCCATAGTTCTATGATGGGTTTTTGTCTGCTTGAGTTTGCATGGGTCTTGTGCATGCTGACACTATTGCTGTAGGTTCATATGAGCAGGGTCCCAAGAGCCTGTAAGATTATTTCCACATGGCCATGTACCTCCTCCCCTGACTTACAATCTTTTTGCCCCCTCTTAAGGACAGTGGTCCCTAAGCCTTGGGTGGGTGAGGTTTAATATAGGAGTCCTGTCCAAGGATCCACACTCTGCAGACTTGGATTCTCTACACTTTGGCCATTTGTGCCCTTTTGTGTTCATGACCCTCTGTTACATGAGGGAGCATCACTGATGAGAGTTGAGAGATGCATTAGTGTTCTCTCTACCCCTGTTCCACTATGTTCCCTGAGTCTTAGATGTAGAAGTTCAACTGTAGATGTGTTACTTAGGCTTGAGCAATTCATAGACAATCTCTGTGTGTGACCAGTTGTGGAACTCCGTGATAATCTCTGTCTGTTGCAAAAGAAGCTTCTTTGATGAGTGGTAACTGGGATACGTGTCTGTAAGTATAAGGATTCATATTTTGCACATAGTAGGAAGAAAGTATTTTTTTAAAGTAAGAATTACATTTGATTGATACACAGAAGGCATTGTGGTGGTCTTGGATTTTTTTCTCTCTATGTCTGGTTATCCATCAAGGTGTGAATGAGGTGTCCATTCCTCTCTAAACTGACTTAATCTTCCCAGCACCCTCAAATCTCCTCTATTATGGCCAAAGACTTACCAGTGCCTGAGGGCACCGAACACACCTACACACTTAGGCAAGGAAAATAATCCTTATTATTATTTTTTTAGTTTTTATTTTTTGGTTTTTTTGAGACAGGGTCTCCCTGTAGCCACAGCTGTCCTGGAACTCACTACGTAGACCACGCTGGCCTTGAACTCACAGAGATCCACCTGCCTCTGCCTCCTGAGTGCTGGGATTAAAGACGTGTGCCACCACGCCCGGTGCAATCCTTATTTTTATGTTCCAGCGCATAGTAGGAGCTCAATAAATTCTGGTTAGTTTGTAATTTAGAGTAAAAGAAAATAATAGTGCTTTGTTAATTTTACAAGTAAAATTGCTTATTGGACTGGGGGCAGATGGTGAAGTCCAAAGTGGACTCACATCTCAGCCCACTAGAGTCAACTACCATGAATGTTTAGGAGATTTATTCCAGATCTGCTTTTTCTATGTTTCTGTGAACATACAGAAATTTCCTAAATAAAACTGAGATAATGCTGTTAACCAAATGCCCTTTCAACTACTCCAGTAAGCTATAAGCATGTTTGTATGTGAACAGCTATGGAGCTAGGCCATTTCTTGCTCAACCAATCAATCACCTTGTGGAAGATTTTATTTTCTCCACTATTACAAATAGTACTGCATTAAATATCAATATTTATATCAATATCAATATCTATCTATCATTATTATCTCCTGTGTACTTTTTTCTCAGTTAAATTTGCCCAATCACTCTAAATTTTTTAGGGTTCTCCCCAATATTTTGACACTACTATACATAATGCTTGGGTAAACATCCTTATGAACATCTTTTTGTACCTTTTTCAATTATTTTCTTAGGATAATATCTTAGATGTAACCTTGTTGGCTATTCATTGGTCAATGTGCATGTACTTTGTATATATTTTGGATATAGACTGTTGTATTTAAAAGGTGCAAATTTACACAGCTACCACCAGTGTATGGGTTTTGTTTTTACTTTACTCTTGGCACTTTGGCGTTAATGAATATTTTGTAACCAACTGAACACATTTTGTGGACTTGTGCCAGGTCATACCCATGAATAGGAAACTTTCAATGGGAAATTATGACATATCTAAATGACGAACCTAGACACAGCTTTCTCTGTGAAAAATACTTTGGAATTTTTAAGAGGTTCTGGGGGTGGGGGCAGGTAGAGAGATGGCTTAGCAGTTAAGAGCATTTGCTATTCTTGCAGAAGACTAGGTTCAGTTCCCAACATCCACATGGTGGCTAACTACCAGTTCCAGGGAATCTGACACTCTCTTCTGGCCTCTGCAGGACCAGGCACACGTGGTACATTTATATGCATGTAGGCAAATACTCATACACATAAAATAAAAATAAACAAATCTTTTTTAAAAAGGTGCTAAGGTGTAAGGTGGGGCCCTACAAGTTGATTTAATTATCATATACCAAAAGACCATGAAAAAAAAACAAACAACTAGCCTCTTCTTCTAGAGAGCCTAGCAGTATGTGGCCTCATGGCATCTTCAAGTTGCTCTAGGAATTTTTATTGGGCACTAATGGGGTAAACACATCAGTGGTATTTAGAGCCATACCAAAGTTCCTTTGAAAGTATTCAGGGCAGGAGATGAATTTATGATGTCCTTTCAAATATGACTTTTGGGTCAGCAAATTATATTTAGATACCCAGTACTAGAAATATGTAGGCAAATTGGAGAGAGTTAAGAGAGAAGCAATAAAAATGATGAAGGGAACAGAAGGATTGATTTAAGAGGAGAGATTAAAATAACCAAAACCACAGAGCTGGGACCCAGAAGTGACTTTAGGGAGCATGATAATAGACAGCAAATATTTGAAAGGTATAACCACCAAAGCAAGGACCTATTTAGTTTAGTACCCCGAACAGGAACAACAGCAGTGAGTGAAATGAAAGGGAAGGATTGGACTTACTCATTTTACTTAGCATCTCTAGAGAGAGGTTAGAAGTTCTCTGACTGGAAATATTTAGCACCAGACAGTGCTCAGGCCCCCAAGGAGAGAATTCCAGGCTGGAAAAAAGAAAATACACTCACAGGTTAGGTCATGCCAAATGTTGGATCCCTTCCACATTATTACCTAATGTTGACCATATAAATATACTGTCTAGGGTCATGAAGGTAAAGTAATATGGCTCATCTTGTTTCCATGTCCTGGCTGTAATGCTGCTTTAAGTTAGCAAGTTTAATCATGTAGGAACATGTGTTTTTAAAATCCCGTTTTCACACGTGGTATCCTAATGATAGAAATGGGGTGCCACTGTTATTGTTCAGGTAGACAATGGAGGTATTCCTGGTGTCCTTTAATGCCTGCTGAAAAAGTGAATGTGGACAGAGGAAAGAGCCAGGTAGTCAGGCACAGAACCTACCTGCTCCCAACCATGGAGGAGGCCTCTTATCAGTGAGGCAGTATCATTCTATCCCCATGCTTACTCTACATAGCATCTCAGTTTCTTCAAAAATTCACCAGGACAGCAGGTCCCAGGAGAGATGGGGATATGTGTGGCTATGGTCCTGATTTTGATCCTCTTGTATTGACAATAACAGAAAATACATTTACTTGAATTGGTTCCATCGAATATTCAATCATCCATAAAATAGAATAAAGTAAGAGTAAATCAAATAACAATCTCTCTCTCACTCACACACACCTCTCTCTTTTTCTCTCTCACTCACACACACACACACACACACACACACACACACACACACAAACAAACACACATACCCAACTCTGGTTTAAAACCTTTTCCCTCTTTGTAACTAGCCCACATATGTCTAATTAGGAATTCTTGTGGGCCTGATGCCAGGTTGGTACCACGAGGAACATGTAAGCAGGCTTTCATGTGATGGCCACAGTTGTTGCTGGGGTAGCTAGAGGTGATGAAAAGAAGATAGGGAGATCGAAGGCCAACTGTGCTGACATTTCATTTATGTGTATGTGACAGAGATAGGCTTTGAAGTGTTCAGGTTAGGAGGTCGGGCTTTAGCCATGGACAAGGGGCTCTCCTCTTACTGGGTGAGTCTGCCAAGGTACTCAACTTCTCTGTTTTGATTTTTTTACATCATTAAAATCACAGGCAAGAACAATACCTAGCTTATAAAATTGCTGGAGGATTAATAAATAAGATATACCACATATACCACGTTTAGACAGATTTGTACAAAACAAGTGCTTAGCAAGTGTTAACCATAATAGCCTTTCTTTTTCTTCTAGTGCGTGTGAATGCTTGCACATATATGAATAACTCCTATCTGAAAGTCTCTTGGGACCTCCTATACCCATCCTCAAGAAAAAGTAATCAATCTTTACCCGTACAAATATTCATGACTATGAATTCCTAGGGGACTATTGAATTCAATGAGAGGTTCCAAATTTTGATTTTTAAATTTTCAACATTTGTTATATTAGTCACTATAAAATATCAAGTATATTGAATTCGCCAATGTTTTAAAATACCTAGGACTGGGGATGTAGCTGAATGACAGAATGCTTGTCTAGCATGCTCAAAGACTTGGTTTGATTCTCAGCATGGAATAAAAACAACAACAAAAACTCTAATCGCAGTTGAGATCACCTATGACTACCTTTAAAAGTATTTTATTTATTGTTTTTATTTTATGTGTATGAGTGTTTTGCCTGCATGTATGTGAGTGCACTTGTGCCATGCAAAACCTGTGGCGGTCAGAAGAGAGTGTCGAATTCCTCTGGAACTAGAGTTATGGATGGTTGTTAGCCACCATGTGGATGCTGGGAATCGAACCTGGGTTCTCTCCAGCCCACCTATGACTGCCCTTAATAAGCCATTTATTTCTATGTTCATAACTGTATTGACACTATGTCATCACTGAAAGTAGCAGCTTTATACTTTGCCTTAAATTTGGGCTTACGTGTCTCAAGCTTGGAAAAACTGAACTACAGTAAACACCATAGTATGTAGGTTTGGGGAAGATGGGAATGCATGCATAGGACAGTTATAAGAAAACCTGAAAAGAGAAAGTTCCAGAAATAGGAGACAGGATCAGTTACTGAAGAGCTGTGCATATGAGCCATACTAAGTTGGGCCCAAAGGCCAGCCTCGGCTGTGTTTCTTGGAACTAAGGGCCATTACTGGAGTTAGGGTAGAGAAATCAGTCATGTGAAATTTCCTGCCTTCTGCACCTGGAGAAATGAGCTCTTCCACCCTAAATACAAACATCTCTTCTCTGAGATAGCACAGTGAGAAAAAGAGGTAGATTTTCAACACTTTGTCAAAGACTACAGCCAGTGTATGGATTGGGCAAAAGTTTGGGGCAGAATGCACTCTGGATATTCCTGGCCAGGGTCATGATGATGTGATCCTAATCTGTTACCATGGAGCAATGATATTGTAAAGAGGACAACTTCTGTACAATACACACAGAATCAACAGGGGCTGGGCACTGACCTGGGAATGCGAGTGTTGTGATGGGATTCTCAAGGACAGAGACAGCATGCCCCACCTGAAACCAGCAGAGAAGGCATGAAGTTGTTTGTATAAAATGTTGAAACCTGGAGCTTAGGATTTAGGATTTGGGGTAACTAGCTGGCGAGGTGTAAGTCAGTCTTGATTCCAGGAGCTTGGTCATGTTTCCTCTATCCCCCGGAGTAGAAACTACACCAAATGCACTTGGCTCAGCTTTTAGTTCTGGTCTTTTCAGGGTCCTACCAGCTCTCCTCCCCTCTTGGCAAGAACACAGAGAACAAACTCCTGGCTGTCTGAAACATGGCCAGAGGGCAGCAGCAACTTTGGGAGGGAGACCAGTGGATTAATCTAATTGAGTTGGAGTTTTCTCATGGGAAAAATAGTGACAGTTGTGAGGTCAAAGGAAAATCACCTGCAGTAGGTATATAAAACAGACAGAAGCGCTGGGACCCTCTTTTCTGGCCCATGTTCACTCTGTGGTACAGGGCTGACCCTCACTGTTTGGGCCTCAGTTTCCTCATTGACAGATTCCTTAGGAGGTTGAATTGGCTGATTTCTAAGGAAGGCCACTTCCTGAAATATCAGGTAATTTATGAATAGATTTTTGAAGTGGCTAGGTGGTTTCTAAGTTTTTATCTGACCTGTCCTTAGATAGATTCAACAGAAAGCTGTTCTGTGAATCATTCCTTATGGGGAACAAGTCTATTATTTATTTATTTTCATTTGCTTTTATTTATTTTTTGAGACATAGTCTCACTATGTAGCCCTGGCTAGCCTGGAACTTGGTATATAGACCAGGCTGGCCTCAAACTCACTAAGTTTGGCCTGCCTCTACCTCCCAAGTGCTGGGATTAAAGGTATATGCCACCATATGTTTGTGGCTTGTTTTCCAGTATGGAACTGTGAGAGGTGGTGCAACTTTTCAAGGTGAGACCTGCTGGGAGTTGTCAGGGTTACGGAATATACCCTTGGCACAGATTGAGGTAGTACTTATGGAATGCTGAATTAGTTCTTATGAGAACAAATTGTTTCAAGAGTGAGCCTGACCCCTCCCCCCCCCGGGCCCAAAACACTCTCTGGCTTCTTGCAATGTGATTTCCACATGCTTTGCCATGATGTCTATTACAGAATCAGCTCTATGTTCTTAGATAGAGGCTGAACCAATGGTACCAACCCATCTTGGACTTTTAGTCTCTAAGACTACAAGCTAGTATTTTTTCTTTATGAAGTTATCTAGTGTTGAATTTCTTGTCACAGTAACAAAAATTGGATTACTATACAACCCATGATGGGTCTGCTGGAATTTCAACCACTGAAATATTTTCAGGGAGGAAACCACAGTGGCTAGGAGAAGCAGTAAGAAGACAGAGAAGTTGACTAACGAATTCATCTTTACAGAGCCACCTCCTCAAACCAAGACCCCATGGCCTTTGAGTAATCCTATTTTCAAAAATCTCATTTTGAGAAAAATGAGAACATTTTCACAGCCAGGTCCACCAGCAGTGCAGACCTCCAGGCATTCCCGCTACCATTGCCAAGGGGGTCAACTTGGGAGGGCAATTCATTAGTGCTTCTGCTTTAACCCTATTAAGTTAAATTCGTGATTGGAAGGAAATGAGCCCAAGAGGCTTGCTGAAGTTTTCTCCCATAGTAATGCTACCATCAGCACAGAAAACATGAATAGGTTTTAGGTGGGCACAGCAGGCTCTGAGGTCTGGGTTAGAGAAGCAGGGCTAGATTTTTATCTAACCTGAGTTCTAGTGGGTGGTGTCCAAGGAGCTAGAAAGCATAAAGCTAATGTTCTTAGTGGTCTTACTGGCTTCTTAGAGAAGCAGACATGTTTCCAGGTGACCAGCGGTAAGGCTTTGGGACATTAGGAATCACATGGGAACTGTGTAGTCTCTGATCAGTTTTTCTATCATCCTAAAACTGCTTTAAAAAATAAAGTCTATTACTTAAAAAAAAAAAAAACTTAAAAATGAGCCAGGTGTGGCGGTGTACACCTTTAATCCCCCACTTGGGAGGCAGAGGCAGGCGGATCTTTGTGCGTTAGAGGCCAGCCTAGTCTACATAGTGAGTTCCAGGACAGCTGGGGCTACAGGGAGACCCCGTCTCAAAAAGACAAAAAACACAAAAAACACAAAAAACAAACCTTAAAAATGAAAATACAACTGGCTCTAAGTAGTTTATTTAAAAACCACTGATGGGGCAGATGTGGTGATATGTGCTTATGATCTCAGCATTAGGAAGGCTGTGGCAGGAACATTTGTGAGTTCAAAGCCAATCTGGTCTACCTAGTGAGATCCAGGCCAGCATAAGTTACACAGTGAGACCTTACCTCAAAACAGTAACAACAGAGGGCTGGAGAGATGGCTCAGCAGTTAAGAGCGCTGGCTGTTCTTCCAGAGGACCCACACAGCAGCTAACAGTTGTCAGTAACTTCAATTCCAGTGGACCAGATGCCCTATACTGGTTTCTACAGGAATTGCGTGCATGGGTACACTAACATACATGCAGATAAAACACTCATATATGTAAAAGAAAAATAAAACAGCAACAAATACACACAAAAACTAAAACATCACAAAATCTCCACAACATTTACTTGCATCCTTCCTCTGCTTAAAAAATACTGCACCAAAAGTCACTTCACAGTGTGGAAAACAAGTTTTGTTGCTGTTGTTCTTTTTAAGGAAAAAGAGTAGAGGGATGTATCATTGTTGGCCCGCCTCTTGAGGGTGCTACTAAGGGTGGATAGCATCCACCTAGCACAAAGTAGGTAATCAGTAAATATATGATTAATGAGCAGACGGTTAAGGAAACAAAGGAGGCATTTGGATGTTTCCAACGTTTCACCTTGGGACAATGCTCAGGTGTGCAGGCCTCTGTGGACCGGCTGTTTCTCTTGCATAGAAGCCACCATCTCTCCCCTATGCCTGGACTCCTTAGAACATCCTTAGAACATCATGAACCACCTTCATTATCTCTGAAGACAAATGGCCGGGCCATTTTAGTCTTGGGAATTTCTGTGTCTGTTATACAAGGGTTGAGGGAATTTTGTGCTCTGAGCTACCAGGATGTTAAACAATTCCGAGTGCCTGAGGTCCTCGCATGTGTTCTTGTTTTGCGGTGACTGGAGGACTTTTGGGCATCAGCAATTGCTGTTTGTTTGCTGTCTCATAGTTAGTAGAGGGAGCGCTCTTGTTGGAGAATACTGAATGACAATGCAAGAGCCAAAGCCAGTCTGGAGAATAAACTCGAACTGCAACTGAGGATGCTACAGAGCTCAGATGCATTCATCAGGCAACTGGAAATGGAGACATTCCACTTATTCATTCACAAGTTATCACACAAGCACCTGTCCTGTGCCAGGCACCAGCTTGATGCTTCAAATATAGATCTGACTTTCTGTCTTAGATGTCCAGACTCAGGAAATGACCTTCCAGATCATGTTCTGAAGTGATTTCTGCTGCCAGTTTGCTGTGCAGGTTGGACCAAATCACTAGGCTTTTCTATGTACAAAATAAGTGAGCTGATATCCGTCACCTTCCAGGGCAGCAGTAAGGATTAATAGGCATTTATAGCGTGCTTTGTGATCCAGAGATGAAAGATCTTTTGCTTCTGCCAAATCACATGATTACAGTAGTGGGGGGCAGTGAATGATTTAGAGCTTACAAAAGACTTTGAAGATGAAAAGAAACTAAGTCTTATTATGATCTCTTTCAGCTTTTATGGCAGTACTGACCCCAAGGTTTATGTGCCCTGAGTGTTTTGGACACCAATGGGATTCTGTATCTTTTTCTTATTCTTCCCAAGATGTTGTGCTGGCCCACAGATTTTTTAATTTTTTATAATTTCTAAATGAAAAAAATTTCAGGCAATGTCCTGCATTTTGGAAACACAACTTCAATACACGTAGGGCCAACAAAGGAGGAAGGCAGGGAGTGGGATTCTTTTGGGACACTCATTCCTAGCTTTAGATCGTTACTCACTGGCTGTTGATAGCAATGAATCTTACTGAAAGGCTGGGCGACTCCCTCAGCAAAATAAAGCCAAGTAGTAAAGCAACCAAATGTGTGACTTGGGGCATCAAGTTGTTGGATGTTAGGTTTAGAAAATATGATTGGAGCCACTGTCTCCGGGGACGTTAAAACTGCCTCCTATGAGAAATTATGATCTGCGTCCTGTGATTTCCTTAACCCTGAAGGCCTGTAAGGTCTGACGTCAGGGAGTTGACTGATTCTACCTGGTACTACCAGGCCTCCCAAGACCTCCTTCTGAATCCTCAGGACTTGGGGGCAGGGGACCTGCTGGAATAGACTTGAGTCAGGGACAAAACTTTGAGGGGGGTTGGGGTCTGGAACTGGAGTGGCAGAAGCTGAATGGATTGTATCTTAAATAATATCACTTCCATGGGGTCTACTCTTTTCTTTCTGGAAAACGTGAAATGGATGTGTATGATAGTCAGCAAAGAGGACATGGCCGGACCCTAGGCTTCCTCTTCCACTCCCTCTTTTAAGTACTAGCTGGTGCAGCCAGCTACTTGTTCTATCCAGGGAACAGGGCAATGAGAAGGCTATGGGGTTTCCACTGATGGTGCCTTCTGTTTCTCCTGGCTGGGAGGTTGTGCTGTAGACATGTATGCTGTGTGTCTGATGCAAAGGACTCAGCCCTTGATACTGTAACCTCAGATAGGATTTGAGGTTGGTTTTAGATTCATACCTCTGTTCAAAAGAAACCCACAAGACATGAAGGAGCTTCCAATTTCTTAGTGCTAGAAAGGAAATAAAATGTTATCTTTATTAGCTCTTTCAAAACTTGACCTGTGGACAGTTCAATTTATTTGGGCAGCGTTGGCCATTTCCTGTGTCTGCATAGCTCTTCTGTTTAGCTTCTCAAGTCCAAGAACCTTATCTCACTGTGCTCTTTTATCACGCAGTAGCTGGGACATGGAGGCATGATGCTATCTGTATATTGGCATGCTTTGTGGCATATTTACAGGTGAAAGAATGTTCAGTTTTTGAAAAAACCTCAAAGCTTTTAAGTCAACAACAATAACCACAATACAGAGTCTACCTGAAGCCTATTTCTGGGAACTCTTATCACTATACAAAAACCCACTAGTGGAGTGGGAGAGAGACTCAGCAGTTAAGAGCACTGGCTGCTCTTGCGGAGGACCCAGGTTCAATTCCCAGCACCAACACGGCAGCTAACAACTGTCCATGACTCCAGTCCAGGGGAATCCAATGCTCTCTTCTTGCCTCCAATGGACATTGCATGACATGGGTGCACTTACATGCAGGCAATACACTCATACACATAAAATAAAAATAATAAATAAAATATTTCTATAAAAAACCTCACTAGTGTGCTAGGCTTGAAGTAAAAGCTGTAATTCTGTGCTCTCCCACTGGCACAGGCCAGAACAATGTAGTGAAGCATGTGATTTGAGGGCCAAGTGGAGAAAGCGCCCACAGCCCAGGGAGAAGGGAGAGAGAGGAAAGTTTTCATTTACTATTTCAAAGTCTCTTAGTCATTCACAAACAGGCAGGCCATTCAGTAACATAATCAAGCTTTCCATTTCTAAGCAGTGATATAGCAACATGACGGTTTGATCCAAGATTCTGTCCCAGAATGTTCCATTTCTTGGCAGTTATTTTAAATGGTGCAATTGAACTTTATTGGATTTGGGGAATAGTTCTCTGCCCAGCGCTTTCTGAAGTTGTAAGATTGCTTGATGAAAAGGTGTTTTGTGCAAACATGGCCTTGTTTTAGAGAATGTATTCATCAAATTTTATTATTATCTTCCTTCTGTATTTTCACTAGTAAGTTGCTCTGGGTATATATGAGAGTCGCCTGTTTTTAAGTACAGCTTCTCTCTCTCCATTATTATTATTTTTATGTAATTTTTATAGTCTCTGAAGGTTGTTCCCAGTACCTTCTATATATCTTGTTTTTGTTATGTCTGATTCTAATTTTATCTGGGGACTGCTGTGGTTTGATGGGTTTAAATCACAGGAAGGACATGTGCCAAATTAAAGGCTTGTTGGTAATTTTTTATGCTGTATTTTTAACACTCTTCATTTGCCTAGGAAAAATAGATTTCTTTTATAAGAAGGTATAGTTTAAAACACTTTGAAAACATTTGCTTGTGTGTGTGTGTGTGTATGTGTGTGTGTGCACGCGTGCGCGCCACCAAATGCATGTGGAGGTCAGAAGACAACTTTTGGGAGTCAGTTCTTTCCTCCTACCATGTGGGTCCCAGATATTGAACTCAGGGGGTCAGGCTTAATGGCAGGCACCTTTACCCACTGAACTAACTCACCTACCCTAAGGCATGTTTTATGCCTGAGTTCTGAAAAAGTCTGAGAATGCTTCAGTACAGGAAAGGCTGGGGTGAGAGAGAAACACAAAAATGAAATATTAACATGCTCGGGCATGTGTTGCAAGGTGTTCGTTCTCCAGAAAATAAGTGCTGCTACATTTCATTTCTTTAAGTTTTTTGTCTAACATAGTTGATATCTTTGTCTTCATTATTTAATTATAAGTCTAAGGAGCCGTTCAAGACGGGGTGGAGCATCTGGTCCCACTGTAGGTTTTATTTATTGGTTGTGGTCAGAATGCTGGGAAATAGGCAATTGCTAAGAATAGAAGATTAGATGTTAGTTGCTCGATTCAAAGGACCAGCTATTTAATCAGAGTTCGGAGTTGCCTGACTGTCCACAGGTGTAGCACATTGAATGCCGTTATTTGTTACTGGGAGTCTATCAAAAAATTATCTGGGGGAGGTGGCTAAAGAGATGGCTCAGTGGTTGAGTGCTTCCTGTTCTTTCAGAGAACGTTAGCTTGGCTCCCAACAGCCATGTCAGGTGGTGCACAATTACTGTAACTCTAGTTCCAGGGGATCCAATGCCTTCTTCTGGCCTCCGTAGGCGTCCATACACACAAGTGGCATACACACACATAAATAAAAATAAATCTTTAAAAAATCATCTGGACACACGGGGGAAATGAGATTTGGGAAGAGAAGTATGTTTTGACCAGCTAGGCTCAATGACATATTAGAGTTGGAATATTAATTCTGAGTTGAGTTTAATAAGATATAGGGGGTCTTTAGCTATGGAAATAAGCATCATTTTATGTGGCTGTGCGTTTTTTTCTGGTAAGAGTGTGAGTAAGCTTTATGAGATTCCCCCAAAGCCACAACCCTCAAAAGCTGAGGGCTCTTTCTTAGCAGATGATTCAGTCTTCCCTGTGTTGTGGACTAGCCCCAGGAGTCACCCACACACAGTCTCTGCCAGGGAGAGATGCCAGCCTGTGGGGGAGCACTGTGGTGATTTGAAAGTAGGGACCACACTCAGTGACTAGTAAAAGCCCCAGCAGGTGGTGCAAGTGGGCAAAGTGAGACTGGGGCATGATGGTCACCAGGGACGTTTACCCACCTCCTTTCCAAAAGGGGCCCTTTTACCTACTTTAGAGGGAGTTTTTACAAATCAACAACAAAGCTGCCTGATATTTATGTACCTCTCAGCATCTAACTATCAGAAACTAGTACAAAATTTTGTGTAAGACTGAACTAATCCTGCAACTTTTTTGGCAGGGCAGATCTGAAGATTCTTTGGTTGGTTTGTTACCTTTCTTTTGGGGCAGTGACTCCCATTGCAGGCAAGCTCAATGCTCCATTTTCATGACATGTATTTGGTGACAACTTCTTTTCCATTGCTAAGTGAAATCAAGGTTAATATAACTAATATATATGATTTTAAAAAAGAACAAATATTTTGCCTTACTCTGAAGTGATTCTACTAGAAGTCAAAAGAGCCGTTATCAATTTGCAGAATGCTCCCTCCAGGGAAGGATTGTCACGATGGTAAACTAGGATCCTGCTAGATGAGGCTTCTTCACGTAAATCCAATTTTGCTTCCTTGAACTTTTTACTCATCCATCATAGCTCTGCCCTCTAGGGTCACATGGGACAAATTTATTTTGCCTGTATGGCTCAGCATTTCAAAACTATGAAGAATTTCTCTCTTTCCCCTCACATCCTTCTCATACCCAGATTTTGTCTTCTCTGGCCCAGTATTTCAAGTTCCTTCAACTGTTCTTGACATAATTCACCTCTCATGACCTCCTTTTGGAGCCTTGCTTGTCATTCTCAGTTTTGTTAGTCTGGGAGTTTTCACCCCTAGTCTGGGGTCCATCCTGCATGGCAGGACAAGTCTGAGATGCCCTATTCTTCTTCTCTCTAGTTCCAGCTTGTAGACATTCTAGTCAAATATCTTGGGTTAAGATGTTCTATATTGTAACCATGGCCATGCTTGACGTCAGTAATAATGTAGGAAAGAAGACCTTGTCTGTGTTCTGGCTGTACCTTCACATGATATTACACTGAATAGAGCTTATTCTAGTTTCTTTCTGTTGCTGTGATAAAAACACTGATCAAAAGCAACTTAAGAGAGGAAAGAATTTGTCTAGCTCACAGTTTCAGATCATAGTTCATGACTGAGGGCGGTCAGGGCAGAAACTCAAGCAGGAATTTGAAGAAGCAACTATGGAGGAATGCTACTTGATGGCTTGTTCACTGTCTTATGCTTATCTAGCTTTCTTATACAGCCCAGGACTGCCTGCTTAGGGAATGGGGCTTCCCACACTGGGCTAAGCCTTCCTACGTAGATCAATTAGCAGTCAAGATAATCTGGCCACAGACATCCTTATGGGTCAATATGACCTGGACAGTCCTTCAATTGAGATTCTCCTCTCAAGTGACTCTAGGCTATGTCCAGTTGACAGTTCAAGCTAACTAGGACATTGCCCCTTTTGACCATGTGACTGACTAGAGCGTGGTTCTATGCTCCTGCTCTGAACCTAGTGACTTTGCTAGTGCCCATAACTACAGGTGTGCTTCCTTTGCTGGTTCATTCCAGCAGGGGTCTTGGTGGCTTCCATCACCTTTTGAGTATTGACATGTCTGTAGAAATCAGCAGTTCTTTTCAGTGCTCTGCTTTGGAGGAGGCATGGGAAATGGTTGAACTCATCTTTAGAATGTTATTTTGGAAATATTTGTCCTTTGGAGGGGTTATAGAAAATGCTCCTCTCCCCTAAATTCACATAATGCTCCTCTCCCCTAAATTCATGTAATGAAACCTAATCCCCATTTTGATGGTGTTAGGAATTGGGAGGGGGGTGGGGGGAGGAGCTGGTGATTTAGGTCAGCATAATGGAGTCCTCAAAAATGGGATCAGAGCTCCTGTAGCAGAGACCCTACAGGGCTCCTTCATCCTTGATGCCACATGACAGAACACAGGACACAAGGAGACAGGCAGCACGTCTTCTCCAGGCACCGTTCTGCTGGTACTTTGAAAACAACCACCACGGTTTACTCTTTTGTTGCAATGGACTGTTTCCATCTCATTCTACAACCCCAACATGAATCTATAAAATGTTACACTAAGAATTCCTTAGTTCGCTGTACAAACAGATTAGTGGTTACCATGTGTGGAGGGAGTGGAGAAAATGGGGAGATGGGGAAGCACACAACCTGTTATAAGGTGAATGCTTTCTGGGGATCTGAGGTATAGCCCAGTGACTATAGTTAGTAGTACTGTATTGTAAGCTAAAATTTCCTACAAGAGCTGGTAATAATGTTCTCATCAATGCAACTGTGTGAGATGGTAGGTACATTATTTGACTGTGGTAATCATTATACAATGTATAAGTAATTTAACTTTATCAATTATGCCCCAAACAAACTGAAAAAATCCATAAAACCAAACAAAAAAATTGTGGGTTTAAGCTTAAAAAAAATGCTTCTAGAGTGTCAATAGCAATTGGTAATATGTAGAGTTTTCTTGACATCTCAGTAACTGTTCTCTTTCATCTCACTCCTTACTTCTGAATTTCCCGTAAAACTTGAAAACAAATTCTTATTTGATACAGAGTATTTTCTGTCTGTCTCTGCAGCTTTGGTTCTAGCCAAATGTAGGATCTACCCAGGGTAGGAGGTGAAGGAGAGAAAGGAAAGTGTCGCATGGGCCTTTCTATCCAGTCTTTGTTAAAACTTTTTCAGAATAAAATATTTATGTCTTTAAGATAGGTTCTCGTGCAGTTTTGAAACAATATTTTTCTCTGTTCCAATAAAGCATTTGTATGCTTTCTTCTACCCATCTATGTGCAAGGACTGGAGAAAACATTTGACCTCTATTTGTGTATTCATTCCACATCCATAGAAGACTTGCTTTATTCTGGGGAAGGACTTAGCTTGGATCTGCAGGCCTGACCTACCTCAAGGAACTGGCAGTTTTGTGGAGAAAGAAAAGTGAACAGATAAGTCAACCCAGCATGTTTCCTGAGCAGTGTCATTGGATTCTATGGATGTCCCAAAGAGGATGATGTAATCTGGTCTTCAGAAAGGAGGGAGGCCCTGGTAGACTGAATCAGGAAATGGGCGGGGAGGGGGAGCTCCATGTAGACTGAGGAGCTTGTCTAAACAGAGAAAGATACTAGAAGCCAATTTAAAATAAAATCAGTTCTAGGTTGTACTTGGGGATGATGATCAGGCCAGGGGAGTAGGGGAAGGCAGGGTGGGGGAGGGGGAGGGGGGTGAGCAAGACCGAGGAGAAGTGTTGCAATGAAGCCCACAGCCTTCGGTCTTCCTGAAACGGTGTCCCTGTGTCCCCTCCCCAAGTCAGATCCAGGAGCTCACTTGTCAGTGCTGTGCACAGAGAGCCCTGCAGAAGCTGAGCCAGGGTGCAGTGAAAGAGTTGTACTTGGGGATGGTGGTAATGCTAACTGAGCTTTGGCTTATAGATAAAGATCCATGTGGATTGCTTGAGGCATTTCCTCAACAAAGCTTTTGCCCCTAGTGTCAAAAACTTTACTTTCATTGTTTTTCTATCACATTCTTCCTCTTCCTCCAATCATAGTTGTATCTAAAGCAAAGGAAAAATTTTTTTTGAAATTGTTTTTTTTTGTCTTTTTGAGACAGGGTCTCTTTGTAGCCCCAGCTGTCCTGGAACTCACTATGTAGACCAGGCTGGCCTCGAACTCACAAAGATCCGCCTGCCTCTGCCCCTCAAGTGCTGGGATTAAAGGCGTGTGCCACCACACCTGGCAACTTTAGCACATTTAGTCTTAGTACAGTAGGTACTATGACTATCCCTGTCTTATGACGGGTATGGACAGAATGGGGAAGTAACTTGCTTGGGGTCACACAGCACAGAGGGGCACAGGTGGATTTGTGTGCAGCCTATCTCTAGACTGCATGCTGACATCACTGTGCTGCTTTCTACAGGCAAATGTGATACAGCTCTGTGAGAAATGCAGAAATGGAAACAATTTTCGTATGCCTGTTATTCTGAGGGGGGGATTTTCATTACATCAACAAATGTGAATTTTTATTTTACTAAAAGTAGAAAAGTAATATGTAAGTTTTGATAAACTCTCCCAGTCTTTAAAAGTATAATTTACAGTAGTGGCT
>NW_008328707.1:976046-994477 GCF_000622305.1 Nannospalax galili
TAAAAACCTCCACAAATAAACCTTTTTTTTCAAATGAAAAATATTTCAAAATGGAAGAAGGATGTATGTCATATTGACCCCAAAATAGCATGCTATAATGAATTCAACATGGGAGAGGGTTTAAAAGCTCAAGTCTTCATGGGAAATTCTTGTTGGTTTTACATGACTATAATTGGAGGAGAAAACATAATGGAATTTTAGCATGACAATTGCCTAATGTGCCTTATTGAACTTAAATATGTGTGGTCTGCTGGAAGAATTTCAGAGGGTAAATTTCACAAATCATATATATGTATATATTTTTTAGAAGGATAACCATGCACTGTGATCTCCATATTAATTTTAATGACTAAATAATATTGCTCTTTTTGGCTATATCAGGATTTAATTCACTAATCCCATATTTCTGGACATGTAGGTTGTATCTAATGATATTAGACAACACTGCAATGAATTTTCTTGTTCATCTATCTTCCTTTGTTCGTACCAATATTTCCTAAGAATAAATTAAAACAAGAGGAATTAGTGGATCAAATAATGTTCACTACTGTAAGGATTTTATTATAGTCTCAAAATGTACTGAAGACTGTCTTTACACTCCTACTGAAGTAATTACGTCTTATTCATCAAGTCCTTTTCAGCAGTGCAGGGTTGTCATGTGCTGAGTTATTTGAAATTCCAAGTAGAAATCTCCCCTAATAACTCAGCCAATAGCTTCCAAACTCCTCAAACTCATTCTGCTTGGGAAGATGCTAGAGAGAGCTAAATACATATTGAAGCAACAAGGGGATGAGACGGACAAAAGGCTGTTGACAATGAACTTAGAAGGAATTAATGTTTTCTATTTGCCAGGATCTGAGAACAATGAACTTCTCCCTAAAGACAAGTTAGGGTTGAAAAGAAGGGGAAACTAGAATTCCTCTTAAAATTCTGCAGGGCCTCATATTTGAGATTGGTATCACTGAGGCAGACCAGATGGCCCTGTCCATGCTTTTTGAATCTACCTTTTGATCGCATTTAAATTTCTTCCTCACTCACCTGTTCTGGGTTTATGACCTGGAAAATCAGCAGGTGAATACGTTAGCTCCTACTTCAAGCACTGCTAGACTACAGGAGACTTATGTTGAGGTCAGGAATTGTGTAGCATGACTACCTGTTGCTTTTGTGAGCAAGCTGAGCAATAAGGAATTTCCTACTGGGATTTATGATGCAAATTTGTAACAGGAACACTGAAAGGTAAGGTGAGGGTATTTATACAAGGGAAAAACTCTGCACATAGTACACATTCAAATTCTTGAACTGATGGGAAAAACATGTAAAGATTTTATTCTGGAAATTGCTTATGAGTTCAGACAAGAGACAGGAAAACACAAATATTATAGTCCCTCCTCCTTCCTCCAGATATTGAAGTCATATATGACTTCAAATGAAGTCATTTCAATTCTCTAAGCATCTGCATGCAGACCAGGATTGTCTGAGAACATTTAATTAGACATCGAAGCAATTTCTATCCCTATTAATTCCAGAAGGGAAAGGGAAAGAAAAAGACGCATGTGTTGAGTTGGGAGGGCAAGACTTCTATATTCTTTAAAAATATGACCTACACCTTATGTATCTGTTCTTACAGCTTATAAAGCCAGCATAAAGGAGTCTACCAGCTGGAATCATTCAGGGAAGGCAATGGCTTTCAAAGCCGCTGCCAACAGCAGGTGGAATACGCATTAGGGAGCCCTTTAGTCTTCAAATAGAACTTAGTTTCAGTGGGAAGCAATGTGTAGCTCCTATGTAGTCAGTAAAGAGCAAATTCAGGGTCCTTGCCCTTTACCTGTATGGCTTATCACACTGTGACCCATAGAGCTCAGAGGACATTAGCTTTCGGTGTTGGAGGGCCTGGACCCTGGCTTGGCAGAGCGGGTTTTTTGGGCCTTGCTGAGGTAACCAGGCACACAGCTTAAAAGCTGGAACCATGCTGGATAATCCTGCCTTCTGGTACAGTGATTGTTTGGAAAATTGCTCCTGCTCCTCCAAATTTGTCTGGCTTCTCTCTGATTCTCATGTGATCAATGTCTAAAACCATTCAGTCTCCTGTGACAAAATATCATAAACAACAGAAATGCATTTCCCACAATTCCACAGGCTGAGAAATCAAAGATCAAGGTGCTGGTAGAAGTCAGTATTTTATTTTTTCTTATTTGCCTGTGTCTGAAAACAATGAATGGCTATTGCTATTAGATGGTGAGGGCCTACCTTCTGGTTCATATTAGAAGGTGGGGAGGGCATCTGTGGCTCTGGCCTCATATGGAGTAAGGGGTCTCTTCAACGTCTCTTTTGTAAGAGCATTAATCCAGTGACCTCCCAAAGGGCTCACCTCCTAAAAGCTTCAACTTGGAGTAGGGGTGGGAAGCCAGCATGTGCTTTTGGAGGGGGGAAACATTCAGACCATAGCAGCTGTCTTCTGTATAATGCACCTTGGGTATGGATAGGCTGTATATTGTCTGGAGGTGGGGGGCATACAGGGAGTTGAGTAGATCACCTTGTTTTTTCTAACAACAACTTGGCCTAGGAGGTCTAGTTATTCTATTCTGAATGAAGATGGGCTCTGAGAGGAGTGAAGAAGGAAAGAACTCCTGGGAGTCTGGGGATTTAGGAGAGGCCAACAGTGTCCACTGCTGGAAAAGTCAGATCACATGTTGCTTGAAGGGAAGCTTGGCTGGTTTTGTTCCTAGATCTGGCACATAGCAGGTGTTTAGTAAATGGGTCATGTTGCCCAAGATCAAGGTGCATGGTGGTAGTGAACTCCATCACTTGTCAGCAAAAAGCAAAGGTTTATGCTGTCTCATGAGAGGGACTCCAGGGGCTCAAGAATATAAAAGGTAGATTCTGGGATTATTTTCTACTTTTCTTTCTCACATACACTGTGAGCTGGAATGTGGGCAAGGGTAGCTTATTTAGGATAAGCTTATTTCTTATTGCTGAGAGGCTGGGACAAATTCAAGGCCAGACCTTCCTTCATGCTTTATTAAATACAGAGCTGGCTCTAGGTTGAAGATGGCACCACGGCAGAGGACAGGAGTTGTCCTGCATTGTTCTTCTCTGGGGTGCCAGACTGCTGCCTCCTCCCAGTGTCCACTGAGAATTTGCATTTCTGATGAGCTTCCAGATGCTGCTGCTGCTGCTCATCCTCTCCAATTTCACTTGGAGAGGCTGTCGCACAGAGGAAAGACAGTCACCGTGGAGTCCGGTAAAGCTGGCTATGGGGTCTTGATCAGCTTCTTAGCCTCAGCTTCTTCTTCTACAAAATGGTGAGAACAGTTAACACAGCATTCTAAGGGCTAAATGGAAAAAGTGAATAACATGGCTAGTCTGCATCAGTGACTCATGCCAAGGACATGGGATCTTCACCATGGTGGGTGGGTGGGTGCGTGCGTGTGTGTGTGGCTGGAGATTAAGGCCAGGAGTTGGGCATACCAGGCAAGTGTGCTCCCACTGAGTATTCCTCCCTCCCACTGCCCTCACTGATTGTTTTTCTGAGAGAGGGTATTACTATGTAGCTGAGGCTGGCCTCAAACTCACTATGTAGCACAGGCTTTGAACGCCTGATTCTCTTGTCTCAGCCTCCCAAGTCCTTACAGACATGTACTACCATGCCTCGCTCCTAACTCCTTTGGAGAGATTTTCATACCATGCAGGATCTGTTAAGAAGGTTAATTTTTTAATGCTGTATTAATTTCACTTCATCATCTATATATCCTGAAGCTGTTATTGTTACTGGACAAGTGAATGACATAGTGTGATATGATTTTTACATTATGTATAATGTTACATGTTATTCATTTTTAACAGATGAGGGTAGGTAACTTGTATATGAACTTATAGCTAACAAGCTCATAACTGAGTATTCACACCAAAGTCCTGTCCATACCTTCATTCCTAACTTCCCTGTTATAATAGTTCCATGAAGCTCCATGGGCAGAAAATGCCAGGTTATTATATCCATTTTTCTACTTACAAGGCCTATCTATCTCTGCAGAAAATACATCTAAGAAAATTAAGCAGTTATCCTGAAGATGTGACTGAAAGGGTAGTTTTTTTTTTATTTTTTTCTTAAGTCAGGAATTTTGTCTCATTTATCTCACTATGCTGCCTTCTGCTGGGGGAGTTCAGAAAATGCTTGTAACATTAAAGGTTCAGATCAAATTCCACCCTTACCCACCTGAATAATGACCAGGCTTCCTCCTTCAATAAGCAATATGCGCTGCCCCACTATTGTTCATACACAGCAGTTGGGACTGGAAATTAGGGAACATTCTCTAATGTCTTTGATCTAGATCCTTTACTGGAAATGACTGACAGTTTTCTTTTAATTTTAACATTTTTAATTGAATTTTTGCGATTTCCATATAATATAATTTGATTGCATTTAGATCCCCTCCCCATCTGCACATCCCCTTCTTACTCCCCCACCAAATTTAATGTACTATATTAAATGTATGAGGCCTAGAGAGTCTAATTGTGTTTTCAAATATCCTTCAGTGTGGGTCCATTCTCTGGAGCCTGGTTAACCTACCAAGGTCCTGGGCTTGAAAGAGACTTGTCTGCCCCTCCCAGCAGCTATCTGTTGCCACAATTTCCTTAGGTGGGGGTTTGAGCTTCTTACCCACTTCCTCATGTCTATGCTGGGATTTTTTTTTTTTCATTTGAGCCTTCATGGAACTTGTGGATGCTGTCACCATTGCTGTGATTTCATATGAGTAACTGACCAGTTGTCTTGAAAACTCTGTTTCCACCCGTTCTGCTCTCACAGTCTTTCTGTCCCCCTCTTCCACAATGATCCTTGAGTCCTGGGGTACAGAAGTTTGATACAAGTGTCCTATTTGGAGATAAGGACTCAGGCCTCTTGTTCTCTGCATGTTAGCTAGTTGAGGTTTCTGTGCTAATCACCATCTGTTGCATAAGGACACTCTGGTGAAGAGTTATAAGATGCATTAATTTATGGGTATAACAATAGGTTAGTAAGAGTCAGTTTAATATGATAACTATTTAGTAGAAAACTAGTGTTAGGTTCTCCCCTATGTCCTGTGACCTGTCTAGCCTCAGGTTCCTAGGCCTGATATCAATGTTATCAAGTATGGGCTCCATTTTAGGAAGCAGACCTTAAATCCAATTAAAGAGTGGTTAATTACACCCATATTTGTGCCACTATTGTACCAGTGGGCATATCTTGACAGGCCAGTTGTTATTGTAGTTTACAAGATTCACAGCTAGGTAGGTTAATGATTGTTTTTCCTTCTGGTAACTTGCATTACACCTTCCACCACTATGAACACTAGCCAGTGGAGATGAGCCTCTGAAGCCAGCACCAGCTTGACTCTTCCTTGTTTGTTCTACAGCTCATGTATGTGATGTCCTCAGCAATAGGGACTTAGCATCCAGTTCTGGTGAGTAACCAAGGGCGGAGGCAATGGCCAGTAGTGTTTGAGGGCCTATAGAACTCCTGATCATCAGTTGATTGACAGTTTCAATTGGTTCCTTTGCCTGGCCAATTCACACTCATAGTGTTTTTATTTATTTATATATGTATGTATGTATGTATTTATTATTTATTTATTTATTTATTTATTTATTTGTATTTATTATCTATTTGGTCTTTCTGTGACTGGATCTCCCTATTAGCCCCAGTTGGCCTAGAACTCACTATATAAATATATAGATCTCCTTGCGTCTTCCTCCTGAGAGCTGTGTTCAAAGGTATGCACCACCACACCTGGGTCATAGTGTGTTTTACCAGAATAATTTGGGAAAGCAATCCTTCAATCGAGACCGATTGTGAGAACTTGGTGCTATAAGTTACCAGAAGATAATCCTGAATCTTGTGCTCTTGTGTGGGTAGCTCTCAAACCTTAAAATAATCACAAGGCTAGAGATATGGCTCAGTGATTAAGAGCACTAGCTGCTCTTCCAGAGGACCTGGATTTGATTCCCAGCACCCACATGGTGGCTAACAACTGTCTGTAACTCCAGTTCCAGGGAAATTGACACCCTCTTCTGACTGCTGCTGGCATTGCACCACATGGGTGTACTTACTTGCAGGCAATACATTCATACACATGAAATAAAAAATAAATAAAATATTAAAAAATAAAAGAAATCAGTTGCTGGGGCTTAGAGAGATGGCTATGCAAGATAAAGACCTGAGATCAGATTCCAGCACCCACATAAAAAGCCAAGTGTTGTTGCACAGGCCTGTAACCCTAGTGCTTTTGGGGGGAGGGTGGAGAAAGGATGATCCCTGGGGCTTGCTGGCTACCAGCCTAATTTCAGATTCAGTGAGAGATTCTGTCACAAAGCAATAAGGTGAACAGCAGTAGAGCAGGAAACCCAACATCTTCCTCTAGCCTCTGCTCACACCCCTGTGCACACCTGCCCCCTCAATGCATATTCCTGATATAACACACACACACACACACACACACACACACACACACACACACTAGTTGCTTGCTTACCCTATGATCCATTGCTTCTTCCATAAAACTCCCTAGAAAATGTGAACAGAAAGTTGCTGTGAACAAGGGCTTAAGGGATGGACTGTCAAAATCAGCAGGATGAAAACAGATGGCTTAGAGCAGGGGGGTATCTGCAATCATCTAAAAGATGCATGGAAAACTGATCACTCCTGTTGGCCAGTGTTCCTGAAGACAGAGTGGCTTTCTCTCAGAGATATCTATAAATAGAAATCAGGGACGTAGTAGAGGCAAATAGATTACACACTCTGAAAGCGTGGTAGCCTTTTCTCACTTCTGTTATATGCACTGGAGGTCACTGCCTCTTATCTCAGAGCAGGCTTAGCCGCAATATCTAATCACTCAGGTGTTCCAAATACAAAGGTTAGTTATGTCACAAATATTTTGAAAGATGATGAAAACAAATCTCCAAAGATAGCTATTTCCAACAAGTAATATTCTGTCAATGTGTGCTAGCTCAGGACTAGGGCTCTGAATGGTCAGCACCTGCAACTTACCTATTGTTAACTATTTTTAATAAGTCCCTAGAGACACTAGAGGTTCCCAAAATAATAAAGGCCATTGACAATAATGTTGGTTGTACACAAGAAGTGGATGGAAAAGCTTTATTACTGAAGACGCGGCATGAAGAAGAGTGGGAGAGGGAGAAATCAAGCTTGGATTAAGCTGGAAACTCCTTGACACTGGATGGGTGGCTTTCACATGCCAAAAGGCAACATGCAGATGATTGTGGGATAATAGTTCCCTATAATTCTCCTCAATGATGGACTCCGTGTGTTGCACTACCAACAAACAAGATGTTCCTACTGGTACAATAGGCATCTAGTGTATGTATAACCAGCAAATTTTTGATTGGATATAATGCCCACTCCTAGGGGTGGAACACACATCTGGAACTGTAGACCCGGCCAACCCCCTGTGGCAGGGTCTGAGAATATAGGCCCCAGTGAGAAGTCACTGCAGTTGTTTTATTAGATGGAAATGATGCACCTACTAAAGTACTGACCAAGCATTTGTGTTTACTCCCATAGGTTAAGCAGTCACTGTTTAGTGAAGCAATGTTCTTGCTTCTTGCTATGTGTGTTTTTATAGTAGATGGAATCCCACTGAAACTGGCCAACAGCCCATGGAAAACAGATGATGCAGAGACCCAAAAGTTCAGTGCCTTGCGCCAACGGGAGGAGGATCATCCCACACCTACCACCCGCTCCAAGGCGCAGGGACTTTTGTGGAAGAGGTTGGTGGAAAGAATGTAAGAGCCAGAGGAAGGGGTGGAGTGTTAACTGGAAATGTCCTCTGACCACTATGCCAGCAAGTTATATTATAGTCATATCTCCTTCCCATACTCATCAAGGAGTCGATGGGGGAGTCAGTTACCCCTCCCACTCAATCAGTTGACCTTAGCTGCATGTGGGGGGAGGTGCAAAGGATATATAGGCTGAGAACACCAAGAGGCACTTCTCTCACCATTTTGTGAGGCTATCAGGAGGTCACAGGATCTGTATTTGAGTGTGGACTTTACAGCCCAATGTGGGGCACCCACTCTTCTGTAAATAAACCCCTACCCTATGCTCTGTTAAAAAAAATAAAATATTTAAAAAATTTCCTAGATAACAACAATGGAAACCACTACAGCAAGTGTGTATATTTTGTAAGATCAATGAGTGGGTGTTGTTCACGATTTCTGAATACTGTGCAGACATTATTGTTTGATATTAGGTGGCTGCGAGTGGGTTAGATGACAGCTACACTAAAGCTACTGGACCAGGAAGGATGTCTAACGGTGTGCATCAGGATATCAGATGTATACGAGGAAAAACTACCTTTAACTGAGGCCCTAGATTAGAAAATGACTCATGTTCTTTCTGCTTTCCCTCCATTCCCCTTTCATCTCCAGGCCACAGCAGTGGACTAAAGAAGGCAGACACAGAACACTCAGATTAGAGAGAAAACTTGTCGGAGGAACATGTTAGGCAAGTATTTTGAGGGAAGGATGTTGCAGAAAAGTAACTTTCTCCAACAATGATGATTCTTGAGTTGAGCTTTGTATTAGTTGCACTGAAAATGAAGATGCTGGAAAAGTTTGAAAATATCTGTCTGATTCAGGGACGTCTACATCTCAGCATAGACTGTAACAGCATATGGCCAGCACACTGGGTGGCACAGCATCAGATGATGAGAACCTGGGAGAAGAGGTGGCCAGGCCACACCTACTCTGAGCACTAGCTTAGTCTTTGTCAGATGCTTCTCTTGGCCATGGCAACACCGTGCCTCATGCACTGGGACACTTGGCAGCGATTACAGCAGAGATGAAACATGGGATATGGCATTCAGACTAAGGCAGATGAGATAGCGTTCTTCTTAATAGGAGTAAATGAAAAATGAAAAAAAAACTTGTCACGTAAATGAAAAGTCAGTATGTTCATTTCTCAAAAGCATGGCATATTCTCCTAAGAGAAGAAATGGCATGTCCTAACGTATACTAAGATTTGGACTCATATTAAGGCAATTAATTGCTCATGAATTACTTATGTGTGAGTTCTGTCTAATTATACCATAGCATTAATCCTTAAGAGATATTTGAAAACAAAATATAAAATCAGTGTCTATTATATTTTAAAATATTATTTCAAAATTTTAAAAATTAATTAAGGCCAGGTGTGGTGGCGCATGCCTTTAATCCCAGCACTCAGGAGGCAGAGGCAGGCGGATCTCTGAGTTCAAGGCCAGCCTGGTCTACATAGTGAGTTCCAGGCCAGTTGGGGCTACAGGGGGAGACCCTGTCTCAAAAAGACAAAAAAAAAAAAAGTTGTTTGTGGACTCTCACTTTCTGATATCTTAGAGTTGGAACTTTTTTCAGTTTAGTTCAATATATGTTTATTAGTCATATCTATTAGATCCTGTATGTCTTAGTTTCTTTTCTGTTATGATAAAATACCCTTACAAAAAACAACTTAAGAGAGAAAGGGTTCACTCTGGTTTACAGTCCATCAGGGCAGGAAGTCAAGGTGTAGAAGCCCAAAGTAGCTGGTCACATTGCAGTCACAATCAGGAAGCAGAGAATGAATGAATGCCTGCTGCTGCTCAGTGCCCTTACTTTACTTATGAAGTTCAGGATCCCATCCAAGGAACGGTGCTACCCACCACAGGTGGATTTTTCCCATCTCGATTAACATATCTGCCACAGGCACTAAGGTCATTTCCCAAGTGAGTCTAGATTCTATCAAGTTGACAATACTAATCATCACACTGGTGTATAAATATGGTTAAGAAAACTCACACAGCAAAACTCTTTTCATTACCAGGATTCCTTATTAAAGTGTATGTATTTACCTTAACTCTTTTTAAAAAAATATTAAAAAATATTTTATTTATTATTTTTATTTTATGTGTATGAGTGTATTGCCTGCATGTAGGTAAGTGCACCCATGTCATGCTATGCCTGTGGAGGACAGAAGAGGCCATCAGATCCCCTGGGACTGGAGTTACGGACAGTTGTTAGCTGCCATGTGGGTGCTGGGATTCGAACCCAGGTCTTCTGCAAGAACAACCAGTGTTCTTAACTGCTGAGCCATCTCTCCAGCCTTTACCTTAACTCTTACATTAGCTTTGTGATGGGAACAGGGGTAGAGACTTCCCCTTTTAAAGAAAGTATTGAAATTTGAAGTTCTGTAATTTTAAAAAAGTTAAAAAATTTGTGACACTGGTAGAGTTTCTTTGTATTTGTGTGTGTGTCTGTGGGTATGTTTTATGTGTGCATGTTCGTTTTTGTGAGTGTGTGCACATGCACATACACTCATGTGAAGGCCAGAGATCAATCTTGGGTGGTGTTCCTCAGGGACTTTGTAATTTGAGATAAAGTCTCTCACTGAAAACTGGAGGTTGTTGATTAAGCTAGGTTGGCTGGCCAGCAAATTCCAGGGATCCTCTTGTCTCTGCCTCCCCAACAATGGGATTACAAGTAGACATTTCCTATTTTTTTCTTTCTTTTATCCATGGACCAGAATGAATCCTAAAACAAATTTAAAAGGAAAGAGAATAAAATTTAGTAAATTCTAGAAAAGGAAGAATTTTAAAAGTGGTACCAGGAAAGAAATGAAGGAAACATTGGAAACTGTGTACTGGGAAAACTGAGGTATCCCTGTGACTTGATGAGGAAGGAGTATGGAGGTTACCAAGATGAGGCTATTGGGTACATATACAGGTGTGCTTTCTTAGTGTCAACTCAGACCACATCTAGGAAGAAAAAAACCACCAGAGTAATCTGGTGCTAACTGGATCCTTAGGAAGACATCATTCAGTTTGACTGTTGCTTTAAAACCTAGTTCCTGTCACCATTTGGGGACAGCACTAGAATCCCAGGCTTTAAAGTCTCACCTGTTTTCTTTATACAAGGTCTCTCTCTCTCTCTCTCTCTCTCTCTCTCTCTCTCTCTCCCTCCCTCCTTCCTTTTGTGTCACTGTGGATGAATACGAAGTCTATAGTCACGGGTGATAATTTCATAAAGTACTTACTAATAGCCCTAGTCTCGTCACTACTGGTTAGATATATGGTATCATGATATGATTTTGTTCCTAGCCTTCTGTGGTCAGGTTATGAAGTCACAACTCCTCAATATAAATGTCTGAGGGAGCGTTAGGGAAATGCTCAGTCAGTGCCTGCAATGCAAGCATGAAGACCTGAGTTTGGCTCCCCAGAAGTCAGCCTGAAAACTTACTGCTATTAGTTCTGTCAACTTGTAATTCTGTTCACTCCCTCACAATATAAAAAAAATTAAGAGGCGAGGTGTGGTGATACAGGTCTTTGATACCTCAGCACTCAGGAGGCAGAGGCAGGGAAATTTCTGTGAGTTTGAGGCCAACCTGGTCTGCATAGAGTTCCAGAAGAGAAGAGCCAAGGTTACACAGTGAGACCCTGTCTCAAAAGTAGAGAGGAGGAATACCTATGTATGTTTGTGTGTGTATGTGTATATCCATATACATATATGCCTATATGTATATCTTCTATATTTACATTTATATATATGCAAACATACACATATATGCATATATGTGTATTTATGAGACAAAACCATGAACAAAACATCAGGTTGAGACAAATATATGCAGCAAATATGATAATTTGCTAATATCTTCATTATGTAGTTGGAAACATCAGTTAAGTAAAATTGAAAGAGAAAAGCCTACAGTTTCAAAGCTGACCGTAGCCTTTTCTTTTATAATATGGCTGCGCATTGAGATTATTTTGGGAAGGTTGACATTTTCACTTTCAAAGATTATGATAATTGTCATGGGGCATGGTCTGGACACTGAGTTTTAATAAGAGTTCCCTAGGCATATTAGTTTAGTAAGGCTACTAAAAATAATCACTGGATAGTTTAAACAACAGAAATTAATTTTCTAACAGTTCTGGAGACTGGAAGTCCAAGATAAAGTGCTGGCAGGGGTGTTTTCTGGCTTCTCTTCCTTGTCTTGAAGAAGGATCCCTCCTCATATGGACTTTTCTTTGTGTTTTCAGGGAGTAATCTCTGGTGTTTCTTCTTACTGTAAAGACATCGGTCTAACTGGATTAAAGCCCCACTCTTATAACCTGAATTACTTCTTCAAATTACTGTCTCCAAAGATATGAAGGTGCAGTTTAGGGATTCCACATATGGATTTGTGGAGGGTATAAGCATTCTGGTTCATCTCCCCAAGTAGAACTAAGGTCGCAGAGCATTGGTCTAAGAGCAGACGGCAAAGCATTTGAGTGGCTTTTATTATTTTGTGAGGAATTTCTCTGAATCTGAAATCAGTCATCACCTCTTGCTCCAGAGAAAGTGCTCTGGAGAAGGGAGACTTTCCTGCCATTTCAGAAAGGGGATAAGTGTGGAAGGCAACTCAGGATCCTTGTAAGAGGAAAGGATCAAGATCTGACTCCTACTTTTTTGAGATTCAAATTTCAAGTGGGTTGAAATGTCCCAATGAAGGTCACCAATAGGAAAAGATCACAAAAGATTTTAAGAACAATATTTCATGAGAGAAGGGAGAGTCTTGAAATTTGGGCTCAATATGAGACTCAATATGAGTCTAGAAATTTGGGCTCAATAGTGATCATTATAAAACAATGACTGATTGCTCCAGGACTCTTTCACCCACAGTAATTTTGTTGCCTCTAACTCAATGTGTTTGGCCTATAAGGTGATTAATAGTCCCATCAGGTTGTCATAGACTTGGAGAGCATCAGTTCTTTAGTAGAAAGATGGATTGGCAAAAAACAAACACATGGCATCCTTTTTCCAGCTTCTGTGTGAACTCCTTCAGGGCAACAATGCTACTTGGCTCATGGTTTTAACTTTCTTTGAAGATATTAAGAATGTGGTTCACTATTAGTTCACTGCACTCTTTTTAGCTGAGGCTTAGGCTGAGCTGTTGGTTTCTTCGACTCCAAATATTTCTCTTGGGTTTATGAGTGATAACTCATTGAAAAGTGGAAAGGTCTTTACATGCTAGCACCTTCTGTGTGCTGAAAGAGAAAGCTAAGGGGTGCCTTGCCCATGGTGCTCAGTCTTGAGATTCTTTGAGCAATGAAGGCAGAGGCTTCTGGCATCAGCACCGGAAGAATTTGATCCAAGTTTCAACAACCCTTGAAGTTCTTGCATGCTCTTAGTGAGTCTGAGTGAGCTTCACTTCAGATGTGGTGAGAAGCTGAAATGGAAACTATTACATCAAAACATTTCATTTGGTGGGGGGACTATTTGGAAAAATCCTATTTTTTTTTAAAGGAACAAAGAGAAGTTGATGAAAGGATTTGAGGTTATAATGACCAAAGTCTCCACTGCCTCCCTGCCCTCCCCCACCCTTCCTCCAAAAATGGAGAAAAGAAATAAAGACAGAGCAATGTCTTGAATAGTATAAGCCTGGCAGGCCAAAGTTTCAGCTAGGATAGCATGTAGTTGTAATACCTTTTAATTACAGTTGTATAATTATAAATAGGAAAGAAATTAAAAGATGAAGATGTGGTCTATAATGAAATTACCATAAATACCATGGCAAACTTTAAAGTCGTCAAGAAAATTCATAATACAGAAACATGAATTGGAGGTTAACTTCTCCCAAAACTAGAAATTAAAATTTTGTGGATTCGTGGTCTCCCTTGTTAGCTTGGTATTTCCTCCTCAGTACACAAAAGCACTATTAGTCATGCAGACATAAACAGAGCTTTACTAAGTCAGAATCCTGGCTGGCACCTCTTCTCTCTCCAAGTACTTGGCCATACTTGGACAAGCTGATATAGAAGTGACTCAGGTTCCAGAGACAAATAGTGAAAATATCAAAAGAAATCTAGTCCAACTGCCTGGGTGTTTTGATTACCTTTCATTTTGGAAACAAATATGTGTTTTGCTTATGCTACATGAGTCTGACTTGAAGTTTCTTGAAGATACTCATTTTACTTCCCATTAAACTTAAAAATTTTCATGATGGAGGGTAGAAGATTATATTTGCAAAATGCTACACTGGCCTGGAGGTCGACAATGTAAGCTAGCAGATTTGAATGCTTACTAAGTTATATCATCTTTGGTGCTTTGTCACACAGGTTAGTTTCTGTTTGTTGCAACATTGTTAATGAGATGAACACCATGAGGTCAATTTCCTAAGCTGATTGTGTAGATGCACATTACTAATATATCTTGGAAATATGATGCCTTGGTTGTGTATGCTGTGGATAATGGAGACCCATTGACAGTTTCTGAGAAGGTAAGTGATATGTTGAAAGTTATATTTGGGGATAAACTGAAAGGGGAATAAATAGGATGCTGGTCACTTCTTGTGTTATGGAGTCTGTGAAGGCAAGTACCAGAATAAAATATAATAGATGTAACAAATATCCTTAAGGAGGAGAAGAGAAAAATATCAGAAATAGCAAAAAGAAATGAACAGTCATTAAAAATATAAGTAGAGATATTAAGAAATGAGTACATAGACAAATTGAAGAATTCAACAGAGGGATTGAGCAGCAGATTGTAGACCGTGCATGAACTAATCCGTGAGCTGCAAGTCTCAAACCCTTAAGCATTACTAACGGATGATAGATAAAAAGAAAGGATGTAGAGCTAGAAGTCTTGCTATGATAGGAGTCTCAGAATGAGAAAGAATAAATAGCAATGAAGAATTCTTTTCACAAGTTATAGCAGTCCATAAAGAAGTATTGATAAAGTCATTAGACCGAAAGGGTTTTTAGAATGTCATTCAAGGAGAGATAAGAAAAAAGAAAACCCAGACACACTGTAGGCAAATTTAAAACCTCAGAAAGAGAAAGAGAAAATTCTAAATGATTCCTGAGAGGATGAATGACCTCGAGGGGAACAAGCTGTCATCACACTTCTCAGCAGCAGCACTGAATAGTGGGACTCGGAATAGTAAGTCTCTTACCACACAGGGATGTGGCTCAGGGGTTGGAGAGATGGCTCCGTAGTCAAGAGCATGTACTGCCTTTGCAAAGGACCAAAGTTCAATTCCCAGCACCTACACTGGGCAGCTCACAACCACCTGTAACTCCAGCTCCAGGAGATCTGATGAGCTCTTCTGGCCTCTGTGAGCACCCATATTTGTTTACCTTACCAGCCTCCCCCATTAAAATAAAATAAATATTGAAAAAAAAAAGAATGCAGTTCTCAGGGTTTTCTACCCAGATCAGTTATCATTGAAATTCAAGGGATAAAATGAAGCTTTCCTTAGGTATATAAGGTCTGAAAATGGTTATATAAAGATATGCTTAAAATGCTATTGGAGAGCAGGAGGTCATTCTAGGAAAGTGGGACAGGGGCCTATGGGGCCTATGAGTCAGCTTTTGCTACAATCAGTCTTGGAGGTAGGCAGTTTGTGCTGCTGGAACCACAAGGCTACTGTCACCAGTGCCACTAGAATCACAGACTTGTCCCTATGACCAGGAACCACTGGCGCTTTCCAGCAGAGGTGCTGACATCTAAGTTCTAATTAAATTCTACCCATAGGGGGTGCCTGCATCTGATTTTCAGGTAGGGAGAAGGCTGGGCTCTTCTGTCTGCTACCATGCAAAATGCCCTGGAGGGCATCATTCTGCATTCTCTTTCATGGATGTGCTGTGAATAAAGACCTGGTCTCAGAATTAAGGTCATGTAAATAAACTGAAAAAAAAAAAAAAAGAATTGCTGTCTAAATAAGGGAGCAGAAAGAGAAGAGAAGAAAGGCATATCCATTATAAGACAGAACAAAAAATTATAATGCCAGAATGATAGGGAGGCGAGAAGCTCTTAATATATCTGTCCACTGAAGTCATAGATGTTGGAAAATATGCAAAATCGATCATGTTCTGCCTTACTCACTGGAGAAAATATAGCTACAGCAGCATGAGACTCCACTTTACAAACAGCAGAATAGCAAGTCATAAAGTTTAATGAGTTCAAGTACTGGTGAGAATTCATGAGAAAAGGAATCCTCATGCATATGAAAGTTAATGGGCACATGTGGAGTCTGGCAATACTTTCAGAAACTGAGAAAGTATTTATATCTTAGGGGATCCTGAAAATCTGCTTCTAGAAATACACACCAGAGAAACATTTGTGACAGCCATAAGTAAGGGGGTAAACAATGAAACCTTTTACTGCATTTGTGTGGCTACAGACAGGTGCTGGCTAAGAATTAAGGTGTCCATCATTGCTATCACTGAGGAATTTAATAAGTAAAATAAGGTGCATAGCATAGAGCATAAAGTACATAAGAAAATTGTGGATGGAAAAATATTAAGTGAAAATTATAAGATAAAGAGGTAAAACGAGATTTTTAGCATAATAGTACTTATGAAAAAACCCCACATAGGTATGGTATATACCTGGTCTTGGCAGAATTAATGCATCTCTCAACTCTCACCAGAGAAGTTTTCTTATGCAACAAATGGTAATTAACACAGAAACCCACAACTGGCCAACACGCAGAGAACGAGGGACTGCATCGCACTTATCCCTGAATAGGACACATATTTCAACTTCTGTCCCCCAAGGCTGAGGGATCATTGCAGAAGCGGGGCCAGAAAGATTGTAAGAGCCAGAGGTGGTGGATGACCACAAGGAAACAGAGTTTTCCAGACATCTGATTGGTTACTCATATTCACATGAACTCACAGCACTGGTGACAGCATGCACAAGTCCCATGCAAGGTCAAGTCAGAAAAAAATCCAAGCATGGATGTGAGGAAGTGGGTAAGAAGCTCAAACTTCCACCTAAGGAAACTGTGGCAACAGATGGCTGCTGGGAGGGGCAGATGGTCTCTTTCAAGCATGAGACTCTTAGTAGCTTAACCAGGCTCCAGTGGATTGACCCACATTGAAGGACATTTGAAGACACAAATTAGACTCTCTAGGCCTTATTATATATTTAATATAGTACATTAAATTTGCTGGGGATAATAAGGGGAAGAAGGGATAGGGAAGGGGATCAAAATACCATCAAATTATGCTATATGAAAATCACAAAAATTTAATAAAAAGCAGCAGAAAAAATAGCCCACATAGACAAATTCTTATTAACTTTTGTGTGTGTGGTATACATGCATGTGGATGTGTGCATATGGAGACCAGAAGTCAATGCTGGGTGTCCTCCATCGTTCCATCACTCTCCACCTTCAAAATCTTATTTACATTATTTATTTATTATTTGTGTGTGTGTGTGTGTGTGTGTGTGAATGCCCATACCATGGTACACATGTGGAAATCAGAGGGCAATTTGTAGGCATCAGTTTTCTCCTTCTACCATGTGGATACTGGATATTGAATTCAGGTTAGGCTTGGTGGCAAGTGCCTTTACCTCCTGAGTCATCTCACCAGCCCTTCACTTTATATGAAAGGGTCTCTTCCCAACTTCAGCACTAGTGATTTGGGCTAGGCTGGCTGGCCAAAGAGCCCCAGGGATCCTCCTGTTTCCCTGGCCGCAGACCTCCAATGCTTGGGTTACGGATATGTGCTGTGTGTTCAACTTTTATGTGGGTGCTGGAGCTCTGAATTCAGATCCTTATTTTTTTTTTTTTTTGGTCTTTTTGAGACAGGGTCTCCCTGTAGCCCCAGCTGTCCTGGATTCACCATGGAGACCAGGCTGACCTCGAACTCACAGAGATCCGCCTGCCTCTGCCTCCCGAGTGCTGGCATTTTTTAAAAAAACTATTTATTTAATAACTACATACTTAGAAGAAGCATTTCATTACAACAGCATTGACATATTCAATAACAATTTCCAGAGCTAAGGTGCATCTCTTTCAAAATTGGCTGTAAATTTTTAGATTTGTAGTTGAGTTAATACAGTTATACAATATTGTAATCAGTATAAACCCTATAAAAAATAAAATTAAATGAGGTTTTAACCTTTAAAAAGATTTCCATTTCATTATTAAAATATAGTTTCATATAGAAAAATTCATTTTTAATGCAATTAACACTAAGATGTTTGCACATGCATTTCTAATCTCTATATATCTGATTATTACTAGTCACAGTCAGTTACTTTCTGAGATCCTCGGCATCTGAGCATGGCTATAAAGTCATCAGGTAGATTTCAATGGTAATGGTAGATTTCAATGGTATTGGTAATGGATTTCACATCTACTAATTATTAAGGAGCAAATTTTTATGCTTTGAAGAATTTTTTAAATTTTTTTTAAAATTTAATAACCACATGATTAGAACAAGCATTTCATTACAGCTTTAACATATTCAGTAACACACTCCAGAGCAAGGATACATCTCTTGCAAAAGTGGCTATAAATTTTTAGGTTCATAGTTGAATTAATACAGTTATACAATATTGAATTGAGTATAAACCCTGTAAGACATAAAATTGAATGAGTTTTTACCCTTAAAAGAAGGTTTCCATTTCACTTTAAGATCTGCTATTTCCTACAT
>NW_008328707.1:994673-1008871 GCF_000622305.1 Nannospalax galili
TATATACCCACTTCCCAAATGGTACTCTCCCATAGCCTCCCCCCTCCCACATACTGGAGCCCATATACTCTGTCACCCCTGTTACTGTCCACTGTGCTGTCAACACCCCCAGCCATTCTCCAGTGCTTGTCCATCCGCTGAATCTAGTCAGCCTATCTAGAGGTCTTTGTTTTAGGAGGGTCAGCTGTTCCTCATCTAGCAGTAATCAGTTGTCAATATTCCTTTAGATAAGATTGGGGTCTGCTGTTCATTTTCCCAGTGCTATGCTGGGTTACTGTCTGGGAGTCTCTTGCTTCACCTTGGCCAATAACTCAAAGGAAGGTATTTCCTATCTGGCGTTATTTCTTGTTATGTAGCCTTTAGCTATACATATGGACTCTTAAAAATTATATTGAGCCCATTAATCTTTGGTTATACTTTCCATATCCTTATGTTTGTGTAGCAGGCACTTTAATAACTGAGCCATCTCCTCAACCCCATCATATAGCTTTTAAAGAATGCTATAATGGGTTGAATTGATAGCTCTCCGACAGATACGTCCAAAATTCCCAAGTTTGTGAATGCTCCTTTTGTTTTTATTTTTTTTTAGAAAGATGTTTGTAGATGTAATTAAGGACCCAAGATGAGATCTATGTGGGTGATCTATATGGTCCTAAACAGAATGACAAGCATCCATGTTAGAGACACACAGTAGAGACAGAGAAGATGGCCACATGAAGAGAGAGGCAGAGACTGGAGTAATACAAGCAACAAGCTGGGAGCTCTTACAGGTACCAGAAGTTAGAAGAGGCAAGGGATGGATTCTCCTCTGGGGCCTTTGGCATTTTTGTTAATTCTTTGTTTAGTTTTTTTTTTTTGGTCTTTTTTGAGACAGGGTCTCTCTGTAGCCCCAGCTGGCCTGGAACTCACTATGTAGACCAGGTTGGCCTTGAACTCACAGAGATCCACCTGCCTCTGCCTCTGCCTCCTAAGTGCTGGCATTAAAAATGTGCCACGATGCCTGGCTGATTTGTTAATTTTTTTTTATACTTAGCATAGGTATTAGTTACTTTTATTCATTGTTATGAAAAGTTCCTGAGAGAAGCATTTAAGGGAAATTGGATTTACAGTGGTTCATGGTTTAAGGGAGTACAGTCCATCAAGGTGAGAGAATTGGAGTGTGAGGCAGCTGGTTGCATCATGTCAGCTGTCAGGAAGCAGCAGAAGCTAGAACTCACAAGGCTGCTCCCAAGACCTACTTCTACATCCTTTGGTGGATCACACACCCTGAAGGTCCTGCAAGCTCTCAAAACTGCATCACTAGCTGGGGATTAACTGTTCAAATAATGAGCCCAGAGGAGACAGTTCACATTCAAACCATAACAGCATACAAAATAATGGGTTTCTTTATGACATTCTCACACATGTATGTCATTGTATTTTGCTCACATTTACCCCTCCATCGCTGTCTTCTGTCCTTCTTCATCCCTGTTAGCATTTTAATTTTGGGCTTCTGCCCTCCAGAACAATGCCTATCTACACAAATATGTAGTGGGGGTGTCTGTGGTGAAGGCAGGTTATAGATGTGGTGCAGATCAGTACAGTAGCTGGCACTCTCAATACTATAAAATGAGTAAGGGATGGGTTTTATACAGACTCAGGCAACTTGCCACATTTGAGGTATATGACTGACTCTGAACTTGAGATTTGGAAAAAATATGGACTTTCCTATTTCAACTTACTACTTTCTTTGAATTCTAGAAGGATTAAATAGTCTCCATCTTTGCTGGTTGGAGTTATACTTTTGAAGAATTATCTGTCTATAAAGATTAATTTTCATGATCATTGTTTTAACCATAATTTTGTAATTGGCTGAACTCTTCATATGTATATTTGCAAATATATTAGCAAAGATATAAACATGTGCATGGTGATACATGTGTGTTCTTGGTCACCATTCAGTGTTTCCTTAGAATAATCAGATTTAAAAACATATGTAGGGGCTGGGGAGATGGCTCAGCGGTTAAGAACACTGACTGTTCTTACAGAAGACCCGTGTTCGAATCCCAGCACCCACATGGCAGCTAACAACTGTCTGTAACTCCAGTTTCAGGGGATCCGACAATCTCTTCTGTCCTCTGTGGGCATTGCACGAGACTGGTACACTTACCTACATGCAGGCAATACACACATACATGTAAAATAAAAATAATAAATAAAATATTACAAAAATTATTATTTTTATTTTATGTGTGTATTGCTTGCATGTATGTAAGTCACCCGTGTCTTGCAATGTCCACGGAGAACAGAAGAGGGTGTCACATACCCTGAAACTGGAACTAGGGACAGATGTTATCTGCCATGTGGGTGCTGGAATTTGAACCCAGATCTTCTGCAAGAACAGCCAGTGATTGTACTTAATTGATGAGCCATCTCTCCAGTCTTTTTATGTGTGTATTGCTTGCATGTATGTAAGTCACCCGTGTCTTGCAATGTCCACGGAGAACAGAAGAGGGTGTCACATACCCTGAAACTGGAACTAGGGACAGATGTTATCTGCCATGTGGGTGCTGGAATTTGAACCCAGATCTTCTGCAAGAACAGCCAGTGATTGTACTTAATTGATGAGCCATCTCTCCAGTCTCACCAGTCTTCAATTTTTATATAGTAACAAAGATTTCTCTTAAATTTACCTGTGTTATAAAGCAAAGTTCAGGCAAAGGCCTGTTTTCTATGCACGTTTATACATTTGTCTGTGTGCACTATATCTATAAATCACAGTGAATGGTACTAAGCAGAGAAGGAGGTGGTTTGTCTTAATCTGAAATCTTCCTAAGTAAAATTTCTGCCACACACATTGGCCCTAAGGAACAGATGACATCTATGGTACAAACACTACGAGGGGCATTTCATTTCCCTCTCATGTGTTCATCCCCTTTAATAGAAGGTGCGTCAAAGAGCTTCTCTGGGGAAATGCTACTGAGGTTGGCAAGATAATAACTAGGGAAATGACAATTATGGCTCACAGTCCTCAGCACTAACAGTGGATGTAAGTCAAATGTGGGTTCCCTAGCACATTAATCTTTGTTGGTTTGCAATTGTATTTTTCTGCATTTTTGCTTGAGCTCCAACAACTGAGGCTCCAATTTATCACCATATTGTTCTTTGACTAGTTCCTGGTAGATTCTGTATTGGCTTCCTGTGGCTGTTGCCCCAAGTTCCCACAACATTAGTTGAAACAGCACAAATTAATCTTGTTACTTCTCTGGAGGTCAGCATGATGAGATGGGTTTCACAGGGCCCTTGATAAGGTGTCCTCAGGGCTCATTCTTTCTGGAGACTTAGAGGGCAGAATCTGTTTCCTTGCCTGTTTCAGTTCCTCCAGTTGCTGGTATCCCTTGTCTTGTGACGCCTTCCTCCATCCAGGAGTTCATCACTTCAGAGTCTGCTTCCATCACCATAACTCTCACTGTCACTGAGCCCTCCAGTCTTCCATCTTATAAGGACCTTGGGATGCTACCAGACCCATCCAGACAATCCAGGAGAACCTCTTCATTCAGCCTTCTTCACCTGACCACAAATGCAAAGTCCTTTTTGCTGTACAAGGTAACACTTGTGATTCCAGGAACGAGGACAGATTTGGGAATTATTGTTCAGCCTGCCTAACCACGGGAAGAACATTCTGAGTCTTTATCCCACAGTGCCGTGAGGCCTACATTTGCTCTTTTGCAATAAGCATTCTCTTGGAATGTTTGGGGGCAAGACTGAGGCTTCTCTGAGCCCATCAAACCACAGTCTTCCTTCAGGACCTGCCATGTTGGTCCACATTAGTGAATTAATGCTCTTTATTGGATTCTTTTCCTGTTCATAAACCCACATCCATAGTTGACTGACCTTGGCAGCCTCAGGCCCTGGCAGGCATCATTCCATTATCAGTCAAAGGGGACAGCATGTTTCCCAGTGGGATGACTCTTGGAGTCGTGATGATATATGTTGGATAGCACCCCTCTGGGTGTAGGCACAAGCTGTTATTCAGCTCAAGCTCTTTCACCCAGTTGGTCACATTATAGTAATAGTGTTACTGATTGTTGGCGACTCTTTCTTGAGGACCAGGGCCACAGCTGACTCTGCCTGCTTTGTCCTAGCCTCTATGGCCTCTCCCTTCATTGGATTATTCTCTTAAAGTCCCATCTTTCCCTGAAGTCAAGTAGTTATGACCTGGCAACAACTTGCAATCACATTGTAAATGCCCTGTTAGGAACTATATCTAAGTGGGTTTAGCTTTTAAACATTTTATAGATTTCTGAAGCTGTAACACAAGGTTATAGCCAGTCCCCTGGGGTCTACAGGAAGTAAATGGCAGTGATAGACTACCTTGGTATTCTCCCACGCTTTTCCTTTTAGGGTCTGTTCTTATCCTGTGTATCAGTTTTCCATTGCCATGTAACAAATTAACCCTAAATTTAATAGTTTAAAATAACAAGCATTGTTTTATAGCTTCTGTGGGTTAGCAATCTCTTTGTGTGCAGTGGCTTAGCTGGTAGTACTTTTTTTTTTTTTTTTTTTTTTTTTTTTAATTTGAGACAGGGTCCCCTTTCAGCCCCAGCTGGCCTGGAACTCACTGTGTAGACCAAAGGATGAGAGTTATCTCACTGTTTAACCAGGGTGAGAGCTGCTTTCAAGGTCACTTACAGGTCTTTTGGTTACAGGTCTGTTCTCAGTGGCTAGAAAAACCTGTCCCTTCATCTGTGGGCCTCCCCATAAGGTTCTTCACAACAGGGAAGCTTTTTTCCCCAAGAGTGAGGCTTGGGGAAATAGGAATGGAGGGAGGGAATGAGGGAGGGAGGGAGAGAGAGAGAGACAGAGTGAGAGAGAGTGAAAGAGAGAGAAACTATGTGTTTTTTAAACTTTTACAAAATATTTGAGAATTTCATACATGCACATAAGGTGTTTGATCAAATCCATGCCCACTCCCTCCCCTCCAACATTCCCCCCTCTGAAGAGGTAACCTTAAAATCTTTTAAGGATTAGATACAAGCTCCCAAATACTTTTGACATTTTTGGCCTTTGGAGAACAGAGTATGTTGCTAACAGACCCAAGGACATTTTGAGTTTTAGCCAAGAAACGGGCTACTTTTCTTTGGGGTCTTTTTATCCTAACTGCCTAGCCAATTCCTACCTCCTATTCTTATCACAATAGGGAGTAGGGATGCAAACTGCTCTGGCTTCTTCCATGCTGAACAGGGACGCAGGGTGAGGCAACTGGAGTACCCCTTCAGTGGGTCTATCTAAAAGACTCCCAAATTTGTCTAACTCTTGTCTCTAAGGGAAGAAAAAAGTCCTTGAATCATGACTAGGAGATGTGAAGGAGAAGTAAAGGCAAGAGTATTAGCATTACAAATTCTAGACAGGGAACTAGAAAAAAGTCAGAACAGGGCAATTTTCAAATGTTCATATGAGAGTCCATTGGAGTTTGAGGAAGAACCCAATAGAGGGATGCTTTTGGAAGCCCTTGTCAAGAAACTATGGTATTTTTATAGCCCAATCTTGAAAGTAACACCCATATATTTCATTAATGTCTATTATACTAGTTAGAAGCCAGTCACTAAATGTAGCCCATACTTAAGGGTGGCTGGGACCACACAGTGAATGAGTACCAGAGGGTAGTGATCATTGGAGGCTATCTTAATAGGTGCCTTTAGCACCTTGAAAGGAAGTTAGCAAGAAAGTATGATTCATCAGGAGGGAATGAGAGAGTTTATAGAACCCCTGCCCCCTGGAAGATAAAGTATATTGAGCAGAGTTATACAGTTACCTGAGCCTCTGTTTAGAGCTTCCTTTATCCTGGGATCCTTACTGTACTCTGTTCCTCTAAAGAATGTGCTGTATTTGTTTTGGCAGAAAATTACTATAGGAACACCCATATTGTAAGCTCTACCTCACTGTCTGTGTTCAAATCTATTTGACTATGTAAACCTTTGCCTGTGATACTTGAAGTACATGATGTGTGTGTGTGTGTGTGTGTGTGTGTATTTAGTTCATCTGGACTTATGTAGAATTCTCACACAGGATGCAGGGAGCCTCATCTTTGGTCCTTGTAATATATTTGTGTATATATACCCTTGTGTGTGTGACTTGAAGAACATGTGGTGTGTGTGTGTGTGTGTGTGTGTGTGTGTGTGTGTGTGTGTGTGTGTGTATTTAGTTCATCTGGACTTATGTAGAATTCTCACACAGGATGCAGGGAGCCTCATCTTTGGTCCTCTACTCTCCTAGGTTCCCTCCTTCCTCACCAGCTGTGTCAGTTGTTAATCATGTCTTTCCCTGTATTCCCTCACCAAAAAGGTAGTAGAATTTTGGCTGCACATACTACATCATCTTATGACAACAGTCAACCCTCAAGGGAAATCCAAACCAAGCAACTAATCAAGCAACTAATCTAACTAATCAAACAACCAACTAAAACCAATTCAATCAACCAAGAAACCAACCAACCAACTAAACCAGTCCAATTAACTGACTAATATGAACAAAAGTTCCCAGAAAAATATGGCATCTTGAGCTGAACTTCCTGCAAAGCTGACCAACTGATTAACACTTCAGTGATTGTGGAGAGTATGGAATATTGCAGGACCAGATCATTTACCATTCATCCCTGGCTGCCTTTAGCCCGTAAATAGCCATCTCCTTGCCAGCCTTTGTTTCTGACAGACAAAAACATTTTGGAATGTACTAACTTAGTAGACCACCAGCTTCCAACAACCAAGAGGTTTCTCTTTTGCTATATTCACCTACTTAATGTTTCCACCAATGTATTTGAAAAGTATCTTGATGACTTTCCTTTGTTCTGTTACTACAAAATTTCATGAAACTGTTACTACATTGGAACATGGAATTTGGGGTAATCTGAATCTGTGTTCCTGGACCATGGTCCCTCATATTTGGCTCCAGAATAAATTATCTTTTATACCCTTTGTGGTGAGAGTTATACTTTTGCATCTACCAACCAACTAACTAAACCAAACCAAGTAAGTAACCACACAACCAACCAAACCAATCCAATTAACCAACCAATCAGCCAACCAACCAATCCAACCAATCCAACTAGCCAACCAACCAACCAATGGCTAAACCAAACCAACCTAACAACCAATCAACCAAACCAAGCCAAACCAAACAACCAAATAAAATGACACCAAACCTATTAGACCAACTAGCCAACTAAGCCAATCCAACCAACTACACCAGGCCAACTTACCAAACTCATCAACCAACCAAGTTAACCCAATCAACTAGCCTACCAACTACAACAGTTCAATCAACCCCCAATCCATCCATCCATCCATCCATTAATCAACTAAACCAGCATAACACAACTAGCCAACCTAAGGGGAAAATGCTGAACAATTTTTCAGATTCCAAATTTCACCTTTTCCCACAACCCATCTGCTATTGTTAATTTTCCCAAATCCTCATGACTAAAAACAAATTTGTCTAAAGTTTACAGAGATCATTGGTAGGAAGGATTTGGTATAAGAGAAGCTGAATTGCCCATTGTGATAAATATATTGTTTGAAAATACATTACAGTTGGTGAGAAAAGGATTAAAATACTGGTGATTTTTTGATTCAGAGCTACTCATTTGCATTTCTATGAGTACAAGGACACTAAAACTCATCCCTCCCCTTCCCCAAGTCAAGAGCACATAATAAAACTTGGTGGATCAAGTTTAAATTCCAATTTTACTATCCCTTAACAGAATGGTCTTATGCCTAGTTTCCTTCCTATAAAAACTGGGTAATGATACATAGCTCCATAGGTTGGGCTGGGGTTGACTGAAACATGTGAGATGCCTACAATAGATTGCATTGCACCTGGGAGACTTTTCACAGAACCCTGTACCTTTCTCTTCCCTTTCCTCTTTCATCCAATTGACCAGAAAGTATACTGCATTGAGATATTTTGGCATTTGCTAGACAATTACCCAGAGCATCCCAGCATGCCTTCAGAGAAAACAGCTCAGCAAGAATGGGCTTCTTTGTAAGGAGAGTGTTGGTGTGTGGAGGGTTGGCTCTCTGCCCAGGATGAAAGGGTCAGTGAGGCTGCCGCCAGTCGTCCGCAGTGTTAACCAGGGAAATCAACTCACAGCCCTCCTGGCACCTACTGCTGGACTTGGGTAAACATAATTACAGCCTTTAAAAAGAGAAGAGGGAAAGCAACCAAGATCCCTACTCCCCATGTAAACAGGATGTCTACTGAATGGCAGCATGGAGATGTTTATATTCTCTTCAGGGGACAATTGACAAAAGGCCTCTGGGAGCCTTTATTGCTGTCTGAGGCCATGGGCTGCCAGAAGTAGGGTTGACTGGGTTTGTCCTGGCTTTGTGTGGACTGTGAATGCTGGGTCTCAGTTGAGTGCTATGGAGTGTGTTAGCTGGAACTGGGATGCAGTCCTTTGAGACTGGGTCTTGTTCTCTGCCAAAGACCTGCCTGTAAGCACAGATAAGTCATTCTGTTGTTCACTGCAGTTTCCAGCAAGCCTCCTGTGACCTAGAAGCTAGTGACCTTATGATAGTGCCCACAGAGGAAGGCACAGGCTCTGCAGTTCTCAACACTTACCTTATGAACCCTTTGAATAACTCTCTACATAATTTTGTCACCTTTATTGGTCAGCCTAGGGGATTTTGCAATGATAAGCCCCTTGATTTGAAGTGTCAGGTGAATCTTCAAACCTGGGTAAAACAGTAAGTTAGGTAAAAGCCAGAAGCATCTGCCAAGCTCAGCACTCTATCTGCAGGTAGCCTAGCATATGTCCGAGGAAACAGTGGTTGAATGAATCATTTTTTTGGTTTTGTTTTTGTTGGTCTGAGGGCCCTTGAATCATGGAGCGACAATGAATAATTCGTTTTTGAAAAGTTCAACCAAATCTCTGTTCTCCACTGACTTTCTGTAATGCTCATTATTTTCCCAGGAGGGAGCTTGTGTTGTATTTACACATTTCTGCTTTCACCCCCAGTGACCTGGGGTATAGTTGCTCATCACTGGCTGCAGTTGGGTCTTGGGTACAGGTCAAGGCCTAAAGGCAGTAGACCAATTGGACAAGGAGGCAAGACCTGCTTTCGTTTAGGTTTTTCTGGAATTCTAGGCAGGGAAAGCATCATTGAGGCCATGTACCCCAGTCTGCTCCTGAAACAGCAGAAATGGTGAAGGCAGACCTTTGTCTTGGCTGGCCTATGTCTGGCACACAACTCCTGCAAGAGCAGTTTTGCTGCCCATCTTCACTGACACAGGTGGATTTGGATGGAGTTGGGACCATCTCTCTAATGCTAAGATGTTGGCTTCGTAGTTCCTATTGAATTGGCTGAGGCTTGGATGGAATGAAGGAGCATATTTGTTTTGAGGAAAGTATGAGAACATGGACATGACCAATTCTAGGACAGAACGTGGCCTTTATTCAGAGGAGAGGGGGGGATTCAATCATTAGCCTTGCCCCTCTCTATTTAGGTCTCCTCATAAGGAGACACATAGATGCCATAGGGACTCCTTTGAAATAGATGACTTTTCTGCCTGGGCTTGAGGCTATAAGTACCTCATCATCATTATTAGCATGTTGAAGTCAAGTGCAGATGGTTCTTTTCATTTTGAGACAGGTATCATATAACTTAGGTTGGCCTCAAGCTCACTATGTAGTTGAGGCTGGCCTTAGAATCCTTTTCCTCCTGTTTCCATCTCCCAAATTCTGGGGTTACAGGCCTGAACTGTAATCCTGGTCAGATAGTTTTAAACAGTTCAAATGTTAGGAATACTGCTTAAAAGTAAAGCAGTTCAAAGACTGCTCCAGTTGGAGTTGTTGTCTAGGTGATGATAAGATAATGGAAATGATGAAGTTTGTATGTCATATCTGTGTACGTGTGTGCATGTGTGTAGTACATTTATTGGTAGTAAATCTTTGTTACACTATTACATTCAGGATATGCAAACTTCTGTCCTAGGACCTTGGGTCCATCAGCTAATTTATCTTGGCCAGAAACAGCAGCCCTATAGACAGGTCTGGGATTTTAGGGAGCAGACTAGGATACAAGGTCTCATTTGACATTCTTTTGAGTGGTCTCTTGCTTATATTCACTCATTCCTGCACCCAGCGTGGCCTCCCAGTGTCTCAGGCCACTCACCCTGCAGGCCTCAATTATCCTGCAGGCTCGCATTCTAGCAGCTTTTTTCACAGGGCACAGGCCTTGAGTGGCTTCTTCTAGTTCTACTGGTAGGCTAGTGTGTGATTTTCTTTTGATCTTTTTGAGACAGGGTCTCCTTGTTGCCCCAGCTGGCCTGGAACTCACTATGTAGACCAGGTTGGCCTTGAACTCACAGAGATCCACCTACCTCTGCCTCCCAAGTGCTGGGATTTAAAGGTGTGCACCACCACACCTGGCAGCTAGTGTGTGATTTTTAAAGACTTTATGAAATGAAAGTCTACACTTGATCCTATCACTGTAGATTTGGAAGAGGCTGGAAAGAAATCTTCCAACATTCTTTCTTCTTTGCCCCTACAAGCTAGGTTGGCATTCCTACCTCCAATTTGCTTGATTCAATGCCAACTTTTAGGCTTGATGCTCTCATATGTGACCTGTTTTCTGCCTCACACCTGCTTATGCCTCCCCCATAGATATACATATGCATACCACACACACATACAGACACACAGATACACATACCACATACCCCCCCACACCCACACCCACATACCACACACACCCCACATACCATACACATACCACATACCCCCCCACACCTACACCCACATACCACACACACCCCACATACCATACACACACACACCCACATACACCACACACCCCCATACACACACACACACCCACACCCACATACCACACACACCCCACATACCATACACACACACACCCACATACACCACACACCCCTATACACACACACACACACCCATATACCACACACACCCCACATACCATACACATACCACATACCCCCCCACACCTACACCCACATACCACACACACCCCACATACCATACACACACACACACACATACACACACCCCACATACACACACACACCCACATACCACACACACCCCACATACCATACACACACACACAAACACTTCCAAACCCTATCCACACTTAATTCTCCATCTCATCTGAGGATATAAAAGCTGAACGCCTTGAGAGGAGAATGAATTATTATCTCTGTGCCAGTAGTTGTTAGTTTAATAATCAGAATCCCAGAACATTCAGATAATGGCTCCAGCTTGAAGAATCTCTCTGTTCTCACTCTCGATATTTCTCCTTGGAGTTCCTATTGGAGATGTATGCTTCATCCAGCTCAGAGCTGGTGCCCAACTTCATAGTCAGGAACTCAGAACTGAATTTCTGCTTAAAGTCAAAATGATGAGACAGTGGGGCTCACAGAAATGTCAAGTGGTTTGATGGGATTTACATGCGGCCTGTGGAAGGTGTTGGTTTTCCTTCAACGTAGATAGTCTTCCTGTTCTGGAGTTTTACTAATGGCAAAGCAATTTAGCATCATTTTTCGCTCAAGGAACTCTTTTTACTTCCTCAGATCCTGTTAGCCATATGGGATGTGATCCCCTGCTGGGTCTTATTAATGTGACTGGGGTTGTAAACCAGTTTACTCCATCAGCCCACTGCTCCATAGCCTCACTGGCCTACGATATCCACTCAGACGTGTGACTGGGAGGAACTGTGTCCCTTCCCTCTGTTCCCATCTTTTCTGAAGCTTCTATATGCTTCATGTTGCTGCTAATGCCGCCACCACTTTCTCTATCTCTCCAGAGTTTGCAGCTCCCAGGGGCTCCTGTGATGGCTCCACTAAGCTTGGCTAAGGATTACAGTTTTTCCAAAAAGAAGGACATTTTTGTCTCCCAAAGTGACAGGTCTATTAGACAACCTTAGAGTGAAAACATTACTTTGATAACTTAGTTTTAAAACTTCTTGCCAGAGTTGTAGAGGTACTCCCCAGTCACAAACTAAGTCCAGGTTCAGGAAATGAGGCAGGATTGTCGGAGGCTTGGAGCTCTGATCATCAGGCCCCAAATTTCCTTTTCCTCCCTCAGGAAGCCTAGTTCCCTCATACAATCAAAACTTTCCTTCTTGGCCCTCCTTGGTACTGTGAATGTTCACATTCCTATCAGGACCATTTGCATCCACCAAGAGACCTGATGGGGCCCCCTGCGATATTTTTCTAGGCTAGCCTCAAAAATATTGCAGATTTGAAAAAGAAAAGAAATCAGTTGTAGTTATGTTTGGGAAACAAGATTTGTGTGTGTGTGTGTGTGTGTGTGTGTGTGTGTGTGTGTTATGTGTAAGTACATGTATATGTGTGTGTATATAAGTGTGGAGGCCAGAAGACAACTTCAGGTGGTGTTCCTCAGGAAACTGTCCACCTTCCTTTTTTGAGACAGAATCTCTTACTGATCTGGACATCACCAAGTAAGTCAAGCTGGCTGGCCAGAGAAGCCCAGAGATCCAGAGGAGATAGCAATTTTTGTCAGCTTTTTAAAAAAATATTTTATTTATTATTTTTATTTTATATGTATGCGTGTATTGCCTGCTTGTAGGTAAGTGCACCCGTGTCGTGCAATGCCCTTTGGAGGTCAGAAGAGGCTTTCGGATCCCTGGAACTGGAGTTACAGACAGTTGTTAGCTGCCATGTGGGTGCTGGGAATCGAACCCAGGTCTTCTGCAAGAACAGCCAGTGTTCTTAACCACTGAGCCATCTCTCCATCCCCCTTTGTCAGTTTTTTAATACCTGTTTTCATTTTCTAATTTAATACACTTTTTAAAAAGACAAAATAAAATTCAAAGAACCCAGCAGATGTTTACCAGTAAGGTTGAACTCATTTCTCAATCCCACTTATAGTCACTCCTCTAAGAATCTGTGCAGTAAGAGTTCTGTTTTCTATGTCCCTAATGTATCTCTAAAATGTCCCTCTTGGTTATTAGTTAAATAAATACCTAGATGTTCTATTTTACAGCTCATATGACATAATAAATGTGCCCCTTCCCTTCCTTATGTTCTGCCCAGCTCCTTGGTGCCTGCCTCTGAGAGCTGAGCTCAAGTTTTCTGTCAAGCTGGACTGATGTTGACAGGCAGAGCTCTCAGTCTCTCAGCTCAATACGTGATGGCTGTGGTTCCCTATGGGTGGCTTTTGCCAGCAGAGCTGGGAGTGGGCTCAGAGGAAGGTGGCTGTGGCTGGAGTATCTCGGAAGGTTGTGGTTCTGCTGGCACCCTTAGTTCAGGCAAGAGATGAGCAAATATGGGAATCAAGTAGATACTCCATTATTATGAGCCTGAAAAAAGTCTTGGTGAAAGTTGTGGAGTGCCAGGAAAGAAGGCAGTAAGACATGGGTAGAAAAAACCTGAAAACTACGGATTCATCAGGGTTTCTGGTGGGGACTTAGTGACTCAGAGTTTCTTTGGATCAGAGCCATGGGACTCTTAAACTGAACATTTCTTCATTAAGAAAAGGAGGGAGAGGTGGAGAGACGGAGACCCAAGAAAATATAAATCGGGCTTTGGCAGCAAATCCACTTCTTGCCGGCAGAGTCATGTGAGTCTCAGGAATGGTGAACATCTCCATGTGAGTCTCAGGAATGGTGAACATCTGTTTGATGGGCATTCTGGCCTTGCCATGGCATAGAACTCACAAGAAATTGCATCAGCATTTGATGTATAGTTTTCATTCACGGAACAAGTGTGGGGAGAAGCATTATAATTGAGTATTAAAAATGGGCCAACTACTCAATAAATATTTAGTGTCTGTTGTGCCAGTTTCTGTGCCATGCACTGGACACACAACAGTTACTAGAATCACCTGTGACATAAATCAATTATTGCTTCACACAGACACTGGAATAAAAGTTCCTAGTGTGCTTTGATGAATATACATCCTTCTACTGTGGGTTTATCCTATGCAGATTACAATTCAGTGGGCATTTATGATGAACACAATGTATACTTGTGCGCAAGATGGAACCTAATTCACTACCATGCGTATGAACTGGAGAATTTGCCATTGTTTTTCTCTGGACCATTTAGTCATTAAAATATTGTTAGACCCTCTGAAGGTGGCTGTGGTAAGATTAAAATACTGAAAATATCTGAGTTTTATGAATGTCAGTTTGTTCTTACAGACTTTGTGCCAGATATTTTTTTTAACT
>NW_008328707.1:1008920-1031272 GCF_000622305.1 Nannospalax galili
TCCCCATCACTTTTTTTCTGATAACTTCATGTACTCTTTCTTTAACTTTTTTAATGGGGCTTTTGGCTACTCTAACATCCTCCCCCTCTGAAGACGTAACCCTAAAATCGTTTAAGGATTAGATAAAAGCTCCCAAGTACTTTCGACGTTTTTGGCCTTTGGAACGGAGCATGTTGCTAAGAGGCCCAAGGACATTGTGAGTTTTAGCCAAGAAATTGGCTACTTTTCTTTGGGGGTCTTTTTACCTTAACTGCCTAGCCAATTCATACCTCCTATTCTTATCACACCATCCTCTGAAGGGGTTATCCAACTTGCGGATAGGGAATTGGGACGCAGACTGTTCTTGTGCCAGATGTTTTTTAGAATTAATGAAATTTCTAATTGTATCCAGGTAAAATGGTAGAAGTATTATAGATTATGGGTATTAGTATCTTCTAATAAAGCTTATTATTATATTATATATATTAGTATCTTCTAATAAAGCTAATTATTATCACTATAACTAGATAGACATACATATTGACACTACTTATGATAGACTGTAAGAAGGGCCTTACATCACTATCAAATGCATTATGAAAAAGATTTGATTTTTCAAAGACTAAAAAAATTCAGAATTATAAATAAGGAATGATAGACTCAACATTAATGAAGATCATTTGCTTTGCTCCATGTAATTAATTGTTTCACATAAGAAACTTTGAGATGAAAGTTTACAAAGCCATGAAGTTCCTCTGCCTTCACTGTTATCCTATCATCAGATTTACCTACAAAACTCCTATAAATGTATGTAATAGGAAAAAATGTGTACCATCTGCCACAGAGGAGCCTTGCCATTGCATATGGGCTCTTTCCTGAGGTATCAAGGCTGGTATTCTGTTGTGATCGTCTCTGCTGGTTGACTTCTTGCAAATTGTAACATGAAGGAAGAAACTGAACTCAGGAGACTCACACTGAAGTCTCTGAAATGAAGCTAGACAGGGTTTTGTTTGATGCACTAAACAACATAACACCAACATCCTGTCCCATGGTGGCATGGGCGTCAGCATTGACAAGTGGATGGGAAGCAGGGCAGGACTGGTGTACTGAAGGGCTGGTGAATGTCACCATGGTGGCCTCCTTCCCACAGCTCATGCATTCCACACTTCCCAGCTTGGGACTCATGTGCTTTCTGCCCTCTCATTGGAGCACTTTTCCTGTGATTTCTGATGAGCTAGTCCGTCTCATCATTTACACACCAGCTTAAAAGCTCTTCTGAAGGATGCGGTAAGGAATGGCTAATGTTACCATCTTGTTTAATGTTGACTACTTTTTAATGTACTATACCTTAGTTTATGTTCTTCAAAGTGCTTCTGTGAAATGAGCTTGCTATTTATTTGCTTATTTATTTCTCTGCTTATTGCTTTTCTCTGTCACAGAGCAAAGACTTTTCTCATTTGTTCACCAGATCTTTAGTCCTCAGAGAAGTGTCTATCATGGTAGGGGTCCTCCAAAATATTTTTTGGGTGCATGAAGGAGTTTTGTAATATCAATAGTTCCCCTACTTTGTAATGCCCAACCCCCTGCCATCTTAACATTGAAATGTTCCTTTCTGGTCAAATGTTCTAGAAGGAAAAATATTGGAAACAAGGGAAACGTGATAGAGCATGAAGCATGGTAGAATATTAAATTAGTTTAATAAACTGTGATTCATCAATCATAGTTCCATCTGCTTTGTGACAATGCAAACAAAGATTTTCCACAAGCTAGAAATTCAAAACAAAGACAAGACACAAGTTTCAACTCCTGGCTAGCCTGTTACTTTTATTTTGGATCATCTTTTCTCTCTGTTCTTCAGTAACCATTTTAGTCACGCTAAGCCTTTCTGCAACAGGCACAGGAGTCTAGTCCTAGTAGACTGCAGTGTGTCCAATTAAAAGTTTCTGTCGCATTGCTCTGTGTTTGGCATATAGAAACCACTCAACAAACATGAACCACCAACAGTAAATTCTGCTAATAATATATATATATATATATATATATTCTTTTGAGTTAGTCATTTATTTTTATAAAATGAAACTTTAAATTTTTATTCTTTGAAAATTTCATACATTTATACATTGTATTTTGTTTATATCCATCCCTCAAACTCCCTGGTACTGCCCAGTATCCTGTCTCCTTCTCCTTCCCAACTTCATGTCTTCAGTTCTTTTTTTGGTTATTAATAACTCCCTGAGTCCAGTTAGTGCTGTCTATGGGTGGTCCACATGGGTGTGGGGTTATCCACTGGAGCCTGGACAACCTACCAGCAATCATGTCCTTGAAAGAAAGTGACTCTCTGTCCCTCATCAGCCATCAGCTGTCAATAACTGCTCTGTCAAGGGTGGGGCTTAGGGGCTCTTCCCCCTAAAATGGAAATGTTATAAAAGATAACCCATCTTGAAAGCCCATTCATCCACCACCTATCATCAATTGGTTTATCTGACAGATTTAATGAGGTAAGGAGTCCAGGGTAGTTTCTTGAGCATGAATTATTACTTGGATAGGACGTGTCTGGGGGAAGCATGGTAATAAAAGGGCACAGGGTGTTCTGAGAAGTGATGGGACATTAGAAGGGGACAGAAAAAGGAGGAGGAGTTTCCAAGTCAACTGACTCATATTGCAACTTTGCTGACTGCCAGCAGGGTGGTAATGCTGGTCTCTGAGAATTATCAATGCCTTCAGATTGTGCCTAGAGAAGATAAGAGGTTACCAGGGTATCCAGGACCAACCACACCATAGACTTATCTTGGGAAAATTAAAATAAAATGGACATCAATACACAGATAACATTTCTGACAGTTTTTCCAAGAATCTGAGAATAGTTAGGTGCTATAGGGAATGGAAATGAGGGGTGCTAGGCGTGAAAAACTGAAATTCAAATGACTGAAAAAAATGGTGGAAGGCTATCACAACAAGCTTGAAATTAATATATGGAGAAAACTTTGCATTTGTGAAACACCATGGTTCATGCATATTTTTCAGTCTTCCTTGTAGAATGCTGCTCAGCCTTCTTAAATTTTAACAATGTCCCCGAAGCAAACCCAGCAACAGCTTGTGAACGGAATCCTCTGACTGAAGCTTTGTTGACATCCTGGGCCCTACATTACTCATTTCTCCCTCTTTGTGACTCACCTTACTTTTCTCTCTCTCTTTTTTAAAATTTATTTTTGTGTGTATGAGTGTATTGTCTGCATGTGTGTAAGTACACTTGTGTTGTGCAATGCCCATAGAGGTCAGAAGAGGGTGTTGGATTACCTGCAACTGGAGTTATAGACAGCTGTTATCTGCCGTGTGGGTGCTGGGAATTGAACCAGGTTCATCTGCAAGAGCAGCCAGTGCTCTTAACCACTGAACCATATCTCCAGTCCCCTTACTTTCCTCTCTTACATTATTGCTTTTTAGAGAAGCATTAACTTGTCACTGTGCAATATTCCCAGTAGGAATAATTACCTGGGCTTCTACTTCCTGGGCTTCTATTTCCGTGGACCTTTGCCATAGAATTCAACTACTTTTTGCACCTGTGGTTATGGGTAAATGCATCATGTGTGTTTATCCTGAAAGCTTCTAACATATACTTTCTGCATTAAAAAATCCTAATGATAGGCTGGCAAGATAGCTCATCAGGTAAAGGTTCTTGCCACCAAGCCTGATGACTTGAGTTTGATCTTCTGGGACCCATGTGGTGGAAGAAGAGAGCTGACCCCTACAGGTTGTCCTTTGATATTTACACAACTGTCATTGCATGCACACCCATACACATACACACAATGACTAAAGTAAATAAATGAACCTGAGAGTTACAATAACTACTGGCCTGGCAAGATATGCCCACTGGTGCAATAGTGGCATGAATGTTATGAGAGTAACCAACTACGTTCTGTTTGGATTTAAGACCCACTCCATAAGATGGAACCCATATCTGATATTGTAATTAGGACCAAGAACCTGTGGCTAAAGTGGAGATAGGCCATAGTGGAGAACCTACTACTATTATTCTGCCAAATGGACAGTATTAAAACAAACTCCTAATGACTTATTGTTATGCCTATAGATGAATACATCTCTCAGCTCTCACCAGAGAACCTTCTTGCAATAGATGGTGATTAACACAGAGACCCACAACTGGTCATCCCACAAAGAACAAGATACTGTGGAGTGCTTGGCCCTAAATGGAACACCTATATCGGGCACTCTCTCTTCCCAAGATTCAGAGCACATTGCAAAAGTGGGTGTACAGAGATTGTAAGAGCCATTGTAATGAATGAATACAAAGAAACAATGTTTTCTGGACATGTGCAACCCACAGCACTTGGATGTGCTAGTTGAGGATCTATTGGCAATTGATAGCTGCTGGAAGAGAGAGTCAGTTTTCTTTAAGAATGTGACCCTGGGTGGGTTGACCAGGCTCCAGGGGATAGAGCATTTGGGGGACACAACTAGACTCAATAGGCTTTTTAAAAAAGGGTATGAATTTGGGAGGGGGATGATAATAAGGTAGAGGTGGAGGTGTGGAGGGGTCTGCTGATCAAAATACACTGTGTGAAATTCTCAAAGAATTAATTTAAAATCTTTTTTAAAAAACCCACTTAGGAATCTCCTAATTCCTTTCATTGGTTGCACACTAAATAGGTTCTCACAGCCTCATGCTCCCCATGGCTGATCTGTAGTAGAGGGACTCTCCTGTCGTGATCGGCTCCTATGATGAAGGTGTGCAGCACAGGTGTGAAGGCGTTAGAACTGCAGCTCTTGGGGAATGGAGGGTTTCCTCAGCTCTCATCTGCTTCTTTATCGGCATGTCTCATTTAGTCTAGAAGACACTGAGTGAGCAAGGCTCTGTGGTTTTTTCCTGAGCACTAGTCAAATGCTTTACATAACTACAGTTTGTGCAAGAGAAAGACTGTGCAGAGCTGTGATGATATGACAGTTGCATCAAACAATTTGGCAGGGCTGGGGGCGGTGGTTCTTTTTTATCTTCTCCCATAATTTAGAAAGAGTAGACTCTCATTTGGGCAAACTATAGAGCTGACCTTATTTGAAGGCTAGGGAAAGACCACAGAGACTGTCCAGGCATCTTCTGGCTCTGTTGTTTTTGACATAGTTTGTCTGATTTTGATTTCCTCTTAATTGTGATGTTACAACCCTCTCCTCAGCCCAACTGGAATAATTTGTTTCTAAAAAACCTCTTTGCAGGCAGACTTCTTGTAGGGTAAAAATAAGACTTTTCATAGACATTAACAGCAGATACCTAAAAAATTAACACTATCACCATGTAGCCACTATATATGTGTATATATATATATGTATGTATACACATATATGTAATTGAACTGTGACAAAGAGATGTATTTACCCACCAAAAATACATTTTTCCCCTTCTTTACAGGAGGACTTGCAACACTGAGAAGAGAGCACTGTTGAGAGGCCACCCAGACAGAGGCTACGTTTCTCAGCTCCCACGCCCCGTGTGTGACCATGTGACTGCTTGTTGGTGACAGAAGTGAGTCCATATGTTCCACTTGTGGGCTGGAGTTTGGAGAAGCAGATGTGTGTTTTCTCATGTATTGTACTTTCTTCTGGGATTCCACTAGATGCAGAGTACACTGAAGCACTAGGGGATGATGGGACCTCAAGATCTAGGGAGCCTGGTTCCCTGATTCACAGTGGAGGAAAGCTTCTTACCAACCAGGAATACTTACACTGAAGTCTTACATAGTAAGAAAAACAAAAACAAAAACAAAACCCTTCACTGTGCAAATCCATTAAAATTTGAGGTTTATTCCCTTAATGAGGAGGGGTCATAAAACATTTAAAAAAGTAAAAACAGTTAGCAGGGGGTAGGGAGACAGCTCATTGGTAAAGTGCTTACCACCACAAGAATGAGGACCAGAGTTTGATCCCCAGCACCCACATCAAAAGCTGGGTGTACTAGTATCTGTTCGTAATCCCAGATTTTGAGACACAGATACAGGTGGGTCTCTGGGGCTTCCTAGCCAGCTAACCTGGCCTAATTGGAGAGTTCCAGGCCTGTGAGAGACAAAACAGGGTGTCTGCCTCAAAACAAGGTAGACAGCTCCTGAGGAACAATAGTCAGGGTTATCCTCTGCTCTTCGTGTGGGCATGAACACATACTCCCATAAAACCCAGAATAAATATTTTAGGCTTTGCCAGTTAGACTATTCCTTCTCTTCCTCCTCCTCCTCTGCCCCTTCCTTATAGCACTTTAAAGTATAAAAATTATTCTTTGCTAATAGGTTGACTACAAACAGATGTAGACTTAAATAACACAAGCTTCTAATACAAAGCAACAAAAATAGCAACAAAATGCTCACACAACAAAATCTGTGTAAATAATTCATGCGCTATCTATCTCTACTATTAACTAACCAGCCCAGCTTGAGGACTAGGGAGAAACCTCTAGGCTCCTTTGGCAACCATACCACCATGGAGAGAGATGAACTGTGGCTCTCCACTGCAGCCCTGAAGAACCCTAAAGAAGAACCCTAAAGTCGATCCTGTCCTGACTGATTCTTGTAAACACCAGGATGACTAAAAACTTAGAGTGGAGGTAGAGCTGAGGTAAAGCCTGAAAAGACAGGCTCCTACAACCTAAGGGTCTGATTTCATTCCTGCTTTTCCCTCTTCATTTTCTCAGCTTTTTTGTCACCAACATTGTTTATGATGGTGTTTGTATCTGGGTAAGTGCTAGAACCAACTAGAATCTTCCAATAGTAGATCAAAATGAACAGGTCGTGAAGAGGTACTTGGTAAAATTCCAAGGTGGCGCCTGTATTTCTTGGCCCCTCCCCTTCTCAGCATCCCCAGATGCTTGGATACTCAGGCGCCATGTTGACACCTTCTGTTCCATCCAGGCTTGATCTCAGTCAGTGTAGAACCCACGGCCACTCAGAGCGCACAGGTAAGCCATCCTGCAACAGTAGAATGAGCAAATGACAGACTCTGCAGCATCTATGATGGAAATTCTGAAATTTATAATGGTCTTGGGGAAAGTTTATAAGCAGCTCTAAAATGAGAAGAGCAGAATTGCAAATTACATTTTCTTTCTTTTTTTAAAATCTTTTTCTTTTTGGCATTTTTTGAGACAGGGTATCCCTGAAGCCCCAGCTGTCCTGGAACTCGCTATGTAGACCAGGCTGGCCTTGTACTCATAGAGATCTGCCTGCCTCTGCCTCCCGAGTGCTGGGATTAAAGGCGTGCACCACATGCCCAGCTTCTTTTTTAAAAATTAAAAAAATCTATTATTTTTATTTTTTGTGTTTGCGTGTATTGCCTACATGTGAGTGCACCCGTGTCATGCTATGCTGTGGAAGTCAGAAGAGGGTGTCAGATTCCCCTGGAACTGGAGTTAAGGACAATTTGTAGCTGCCATGTGGGCACTGGGAATTGAACCCAGGTCCTCTGCAAGGGCAGTCAGTGCTCTTAACCTCTGAGCCATCTCTCCAGCCCCCATAAATTAGTTTCAACGCAGCCTTACTTGTCTAAAAACAAAGAGTTGAAAGAAGCACACCACTGGTGTTAACAGTAGTATGCCTGAGTGCTGGATTATGAATATTTTGTATCAGTTACTTTTCTGTTGCTATGACAAAACACCATGACCAAGGCAACTTACAGAAGGAAGAGTTTATTTGGCTGATGGTTCCAAAGGGATAAGAGTCCACCCTGGCAGGGGAGACACCGTGGCAGGGGAAGCAGAGTAACAGAAGGGACTAGAGGAGAAAGCTGAGTTTACTTCTTCAAGCACTCAGGAAGCAGAGAGGGGCAAGCTCTCAAAGAGGAACAAGGCTAGGAACTCTCAAAGCTTGCCCCAGTGATGTGCTTGCTCCATCAAGGAAGCACCTCCTAAAAGTTCTGTGACCTTTCCCAGACAGCACCACCAACCAGGGGCAAGTATTCAAATACTGGGAACTTACTGGGGACATAGTTCATTCAAACCACCACAGAATTTAAATAACAAAACAAAACACCTCTTAAAGCCAAGTATGGTGGTACATGCCTTGAATTCCAGCACTTGGGAAGTAGCTGCGGGTGGAGCTCCATGAGATCAAGGCCAGCTTGGTCTATGTAGCAAGCTCCAGGCCAGCTGGGGCTCAAAAATACCATAAATAAATAAATAAAATAATAAAAACAAAGCCGGGGGGTGGTGGTGCGCACCTTTAATTCTACCACTTGGGAGGCAGAGGCAGGTGGATCTTCGTGAGTTTGAGGCCAGCCCAGTCTATAGAGAGAGTTCCAAACAAAACAAAACAAAATGAAATCGCTATGTATTTTGGGAAGAGGTACGAATGAACCAATGTCATGTTTCTCATTTTTCTTTTTTTCCCATTTTATTTTTGGTCTTTTTGAGACAGGGTCTCCCTGTAGCCCCAGCTGGCCTAGAACTTGCTATTTAGAGCAGGCTGGCTTGACTGCATAGAGATCTACCTACCTCTGCCTCCCGAGTGCTAGGACTAAAGGCATGAGCCAAAATGACCTGCCTCTATCATTTTCTTTAAATTGTCAAAAAATTAGCATGTCTTGCTACAAAGTCTTGGGAGAGTCCTGGAATGCAGAGTGAAGTCCCGGCTCAAGTCTCAGGGAGGAACTCAGATGATCCTGAGGAACAGGAAAGGGAAGGGGAGAGTGAAGGGCAAAAAACTGAAATGTGTGTATAACTCTATATGAGGCCCCAGTCAGAGAATGTCTGCATTTGATGTGCTTGTTTCCACTAGGTCTGCAACTCCTCAGCCTGATCCAGATCCAGCCTTACTTCAGTACATGCCTTATCTGTGTTTCCCGTTTGTTCACCACGCCCTCTTTGCTGCTTAAGCAGTAGTGTTAGAAGCAAAGGAAGCCAAAGGCTTTGTATGTGTGGAGGAGGCTGTGCTCTCCTTATGGGGCAGAGTATCTGGCTCCCCACACTTTGCTGGTGGTCCCACCCTCACAGTGTAGCTCCTTGATGCGGTCTATTTCTCTAGGGTTTGCTGTCAGACTATTCTGTGACTTGGCAAGGCCTCGTTTTCTCAGAGTTGACTTTCCACTGAGATAGTAAGCACATAGATAAAACAGAATGCTTGGGGAGTGATGCAGGCTGTAAAGAAATAAAGAAGGCGACGAAAGGATTAGTGAAAAATCTTTAGATAGGCTGGTCGGATATGATAAGCCAAAGAAAAGAGATGTAGGAAGCTTGGAGAGGAGGGTGCTGGCTGAGTCAGAACCAAGCTAGATTCTTCCCATTATAGTGAAAGAGACAGGTCAGTAAACTGGTTGTTGTGACATTGCGTGATAGACATTTGTCACGACATTTGTGAGTAATGATCATAAACGCATGTTATATAGAGTTTGTATTTCTTAATAGAAAATAAGCCCCATCAAGGTAGAGGGTTTTCCATTTTTTGCTCACAACAGTATCCCCAGAACCCAAGACAGTTATAAGCACAATTCTGTAGTAGCAGAAGAAAAGGCTCTAGTCCTGCACCTTTGCTCTTAATTCAAGTGTGATCAGGCCTGGGAAGGGTGTACTCTTTAAACAGACACCACGCTCTCCACCAAGTCCTGGCTTCAGGGCTTCAGGTGTGTCCCTGGGTACCTGTCACTGGGGATTCTGGTCACCAGGAGGTGTACTTGCTGCTAACAGCTCCAGTTATCACGTTGGCTTGTGACCTACACTGGCCCTCCCAGGCATATAAGGACTTTGGTGTCTTTGATGAAGTGTTCCCAATGTCCCCTGTGTTTGAAGGGTTGCCCCCCAAACCCCAGCCCATGGTGTTAATGAGAAGTGGAATCCAGTAGAAGTTAGATCTGTGGGGAAATGCCCTTGAAGGGAATATTGGACCCCAGGCCCTCCTCTCTTCACTTTTGCTCTTTATTCATCATGAGGTGAAGAGGTTTGTTCTATAACACGCTTCTTACCAGGATGTTCTGCCTTGCACTGGTTCCAAACTAATGAAGCCAACTGACCATGAACTGACACTGTAAAACCATGGTCAAAACAAACATTTCTTCCTTAAGTTGATTTACATCAGGTTTCTTTCATTCTTTCTCTCTTTTTTTTGCCCCCGTCCTAGTAACTGAAAGCTGATTAACACAAAGGAAGAATCCGGCAACTCTTTAAATGCTAAACGTTTAGACTATGTTTAGGCTTTTCTAGGGACCTGGCATTCAGGAAAGCACATGCCTACTACCTTATACAGTGAAGCTACATCTTCAGCTCATGGCTGAGTCTTGATAGGCCAGGGACGGACCTGGCAAGAGATATTTATCTGTCTGTGAATGTGTGAAACCAGAGCTGTGTAGTCCTCAATGCCGCAGTGCCAGGAGTCTTTGCTTGAGGGTGGACTTGATACATGACCCTTGAGTGGGACCCTGACTGTGATGGTTAATACTGATTAAGTTGACAGACCCAGAAACATCTAGGAGGCAAACCTCTGGGCATGTCTGTAAGGCAGTTTCTACATTGGGTTAATTGTGGTGGAAAGACCCACCCTAAATGTGGTCGCACCATCCTGATGGTTAGGGTCCTGGATCAATAAAAGGGGAAAAGCAAGCTGAGCACCAGCATTCCTCTCTCCACTTCCTGACTGGGGATGCAATGTGACCAGGTGCCTCTAGCTTTCCCCACCAACGGTTGACTGTATCGACTCAAACTGTGATTAAAAAATAAACCCTTCTTTAAGCTGCTTTTGTCAGGCTTATTTTTTGTCACAACAATGAGAAAAGCAACTGAGGTAGAGATCTGCTTCCCATCTCTGAAGCAATATGCTTTTCAGAAATGTTCAAGTAACAAGTCATCCACACAAGGCACTGGGGAACCAAGCTGAATTTCCGCCATTTCTTTTATAGACAAACAAGGCTTGAATTTTATACTTGGGCAATTTATAATTTTATAAGTTTTAGGGAGGGAAGAAATTAATAACTACCGAGAAACCATTTTCCTTGGTAGATTAATTACAATCTGTGGCCCAGAATGTTTAATGTACCCAAGACCACACAGCCAGTAAGGGAAGGGTTACTTAATTAGTTTAAGAAAATTAGCGCTGGATTCTTTGCCTCTAAGCAAATGTCCTCCAAAGTCAGTTTTATTCCGATGCCTACAAGTTCCCTCTTAGGTTTCGTTTTATCCCTGCAAATCTTTTGGGTCAAATTACTTCACATTTGGATTCAAAATACCTACCGCAAAGCCTAACACATCATATACTCAATAAATGCTCATTAATACCCAAAAGTACAAAAGCTTAGTCATCAACACTTCATGTGAATTAGCATGAGCTTATTGATTATATTCCTGTTTTATGAGGAGAGTATATTCACCAATTATACCACTTAATATAGGGTTTTCATCTCAATTGACAGCAGCTGAAGCCTGCTGTCTCCTTAGCCCAAATTTTCTGGTGTCATCTTCTCCCCCTTCTGTCCCCTACTTGCACCCATTATGCAATCTAATGCTGTTATTTCTCCCTGCAACAGACCTGTGATCTGATCACTTCTCCCCACCACCCCTGTCTCCACCTTTGTGCAGACCACAATCAACGGGATCCAAGATACAGCTTCCCAATCCATGGCTTCGGACTCTTCCCTTGAATCCCATAAAACACAGGAGTCTACTCAACCTATGCCTCCCTCCCTACCCCTATCCTGGGCCTTCTGATCCCACCTTCCACAGCTCCTCTCCCTTCTTTAACTTTTGTTACTGTTAACTTTAGCTATGCTTTTGAGTTGGGTGTTTTATGAAGTTCTGGGATCAAAGTCAGGGCTTTATGCATGCTGAGCAAGCACTCTACTAACTGGACTATATCCCTAGCCCCTTAAAATTTTGAATTGTTTTCTTGAAGTATGATTGACACATAAAATATTGTGTTTAATACATTCAACTTGGGCATCGAATTTCTTTTAAAGAAAGCTTCACAGGGGATTCAAATGTATAATTAGAACTTAGTTAACTTTTATGAAATAATTTTCTGAAATATGTATTAAAATATTTTATTTATTATTTTTATTTTATGTGTATGAGTGTATTGCCTGCATGTATGTGAGTGCACCCATGTCGTGCAATGCCACGGAGGTCAGAAGAGGGCTTTGGATTCCCCTGGAACTCATTAAGCATGGTTCGTAGCCGCCATGTAGGTGCTGGGACTTGAACCCAGATCCTCTGCAAGAGCAGTCAGTGCTCTTAACCACTGAGCCATCTCTCTAGCTCCCTGAAATACATATTAATAACCCCATTTTGAACTCTGGGAAACAGAAACTTCACCTGTCCTTTTCATGGGTATAGCTTTAGTACCTAGCAGAGTGGCTGGTAGATGATTACTGCTCAATGAATTCTTGGTCCATGAATGAGGCTGAGGCATTAAAGGCCAGTGTAGCTTGCCTAGGCTTACACAGGTCCTAAGTGCAAAGAATCCTAACCTGTATCTTTCTCCAACCAAGGTCATCACTCATAACCATTATGCTGTCTTGCTTGACTCTTGACCTGAGCAGATGGGAAGGGCCCAGAGCAAGATGAGAAGGTAGGTACCATGGAAGTCAGATTTAAAAAAAAAAAAAAACAACAACAAGAAATGCAACTGCTGAGGTTTGACCAAAAGTGTTTGAGTTGATACTGAAGATGTTCCAGGGATATTTGGTGAGAGCATATTCAGGAGTAAAATAAAGCAAACTGAAAGAGGAGGTTAGTAATTTTGCTTTCCCGGGACAGAACTGGTCTATGCCATATTTTCAGGCAAAACCAAAAACTTTCTGTTGAAATCATGTTTTATAGTAACTGAACCACAGTTATTTTAAAACAGCATAAATGTGTTTGCAGAGATGAAAGCACATACCACAAACCACAGGCTGACATTTCATATATTGTGTTGTGGTCAGCTCATGTTTTGGAGCGTTTATCTTTTTTTTGTTGTTGGTTTTTTTTGTTTTTGTTTTTGTTGTCTTGCTTTTTTTTTTTTTTCCTTTCAGAATGTTTATCTTAACGTTAGATATTTTCTCTAACATTGGGTGTATGGGTAGTGAGTATGGATGTCTGTGTGAAAGACAGAAAGAAAAAGGCTATAGAAAAGTGTGGCAAAGGGATGATAGATACCAAGGACCGCATAGCATTGAGGACTTGTTACTATAGACTTTGTATTTTTGTCTTCCTCCAAAATTTTGTTGCTGAAACCCTTACCTCCCGAGTGACTGAATTTGCAGATGGTGGCATTTCAGGAGGGATCTAAGGTTCATGGAGGTCATAGGATGAGGCCTGAGCCCAGCCCAAAGAATCAGTATTGTTATAAGAAGAGATGGTATACATCTTACGCTTTTCCTTCATGTGCACACATACTAAGGAAAAGCCTGGTGAGGAGAAGGGGGCTGTCTATAAGTCAAGAGAGCACCCTTACTAGAACCCAAGGAACCTTGATCTTGTATTTGTAGTCTCCAGAACTACAAGGAGACAAATTTGCATTGTTTTAGTCACCCAAGCTGTGGTATAAAGGATGCCCTCTCTAGCAGACTAATGTACCTTTAGGAGAGGTGAGGTAAGGAGGCTGTAAGACATGAACATGTGTCAACTTGTGTCAAGTTGCCAGTTTCTACCACCACACTAGAGTTTTTTTTATTGAATTTCATTACCAGAATCTTAATTGGAAAAAAAAAATTCAGAAACCAGTTTTAACTTTATATAAACCTCCCCCTGCCAGATAAATAGGCAGATTAGTGTCCATCTGCAAGTTAACTTATTTGAATGGAGTTAATTAGAACATGACAGAAAGATAATGACTCAGCAAGCCCATGGAAAGCTGTGGGTGGGATTGCTCCCGTGGAGAGATGCATATTTAGGAGGCCAAGAAGACTTTCTGAATAATTAGTTTAAAATAATTAATACAGTATTTTTTGTTCATGTTTAAAGCAATATCATGTATCAAAACTTCTTAATTTGGTTTAACACTATTATTTTGCTAGCCCTTCAACCTTCTTCTGTGACTATATTGTATTTTCTTATTGTTTTGCCCAAATATGAGTTCCCTTTTTTTTTTTTTTTTTGGATGGGAATCAGTTTAAAAATATTGGTTAAGAACTCAGGCTTTGTGGGCATTCATGCTTTGCGGGAAAATAGAGAACATAAAAGATCTTTTCTCCCAAGGAAAAAAAATTGTAGGGCCAAGGAGAGCTGTTGCTTGAACAAGGAAGCATTGATTAACAGAAATCCAGAGAGAAAGAACTTTTAATAAATGAGTGGAAACAAGGTAATTTCTATACCTGGGGCAGCTTCTTGGTCTAGGTAAGAGGGGACTGATAGAAAAACTCACAGGGTCAAAGGAAAATGAGCAAGGCCTTGTGCCATGTGGGGCTATAGGATAAGTCAGAGCTGAAAAAGCCCCAGTGAGTAGAGCAGTTGACTGGGCTTAGCCATCCCTTCTCGGCCTTCCCCTACTGTACCTTAGCTAAGGAAGTAGCAGTGAAGGGAAGGCAGGTAAGCAGAGAGAAAATGCTTAGTCCTAAGCATTCATGTAGTGTTTGAATTCCAGAGTCCTCCTTGGAAATGGGTCTAAAGATGAATCAATAATAAAGGAAACTGGAGCTAACCGTCTTCCAGTTCAGCTACTGACAATATAGAAAGACTCCTTCAGAGTTGTTGGTCAGTGAGTCCCATTGACCCCCAAACATTACAGACTATATAGCCATTGCTCTTGGTCACCCTGAAGAACTTGACGGTAAGACCTTATTGTTGAAGACACCACATACTTGAATCATAGAACATGGAGAAATCAAGTTGGTACTGGCTTAGAAACTTCATTCCCACTGGATAGCTTTTATAGTGCTAGAGGGTTCTATGGAGGAGAAAAGTCATCATGATGTCTTACCCAACTGTGAACTCTGTGAGCCACAGCAACAACTGGCCTAGCAAGATATACTCCTTGGTGTAATAGTGGCACAAATGTGATGGGGTTAACCAACCACTTTCTGATTGGATTTAAGGCCCAAACCATAAGATGGAAACAACACTTGTCCCTGTAATCAGAGTCAAGAACCTGTGGCTAGAGAAGTCATAGCCTTTAGGGGAGACCTTACTGTTATCATTATGATAAACTGACAAAGTATTGAACCAACCCCTAATGATTTACTGTTCTACCCATAGATGAATACATCTCTCAACCTTCATCAGAGGAATTTTTTTTTACAGTAGTTGAAAATTAACACAGAGACCCACAACTAATCAAAATTTAGAGAATAAGAGACTGCAGAATGCTCAGGTCTAAATGGGACATTTATATCACAGCCTTCCTCCCAAGGCTTGGGGAGCATTAGGGAAGAGGAAGTGGGAAAGACTATAAGAGCCAGAGGTGGTAAATGAGTATAATGAAATAGTGTTTTCTTAACACGACAGGGTAGTTTCACATGTGAACTCATTGCAGTTGTGACAGCATACCTAAGACCTATGGAAGCTCAAGGCAGACAAAATCTCTGTGTGGATGGGGGAGGTGGTCACAAGATCCCACTCTCTAGAGGGGAGCTATTGGCAGCTGATGACTGCTGGGGAAGGAGAGTCAGTTTTATTCATGAATGTGAGACATGAGAAGTTGCCCGTGCTCCAGTAGAAGGTCCTAAACCTATACACATACAGACAGCACTAAGTGGACTCAGTGGGTTTAAAAAATAGAGCACGGGGCTGGAGAGATGGCTCAGTGGTTAAGAACACAGGCTGTTCTTGCAGAGGACCTGAGTTCAATTCCCAGCAACCACATGGTAGCTAACAACTGTCCGTAACTCCAGTTCCAGGGCATCTGACACCTTCTTCTGTCTTCCGAGGGGCTTGCACGACACAGGTACACTTACATACATCCAGGCATTACACGCATATACATAAAATAAAAATAATAAATAAAAAAAGTAACAGAACATATGATGTTAGGAAAAAGTGGTAGTGATGGGGGATGGGGAGAGACTGGATGGAGGGGATGGGGGAAATTTTGATTAAAATATATTATATGCATATATGAAATTCTCAATAAAAAAGGAAGAAAAAGAAGCTGTGACTTCAGAAAGATGAGAACTAGACATGTGATTTCAAGCTATAACCCAGATCGAGCTCTACTGGGCTCTCAAAGAAATGTGAATGATCAGCTTAGAGCAAGCACAAAGGGTTGTACTCACTGAGAAAAAACTAAACAACTAAACTAAATATCAGACTTTGGCCACCACTGTTCTTTCATAAAAGAACAATGTCTGGAATATAAAAAGAGTTATGAAGCACAGAAAAATAGAACTTAGATCCCAAAGAAAAGGTAGACAATAGAAACAGACCTGTAGATTATACAGCTATTGGAATTAGCACACAGGACTTTAAGAGCAGTTGTTACATGTATGTTTTTAACTTTTGTTGGGGAAAATAGGCAGAGTGGGTGGAAAGGTAGGGAAAAGAGTTTTAGCTGATGTTTACAAAGAGAATGAATATTTAGAACTGTGCTACTAATGAAAGGCAACCCTGTCTAAGAGAGCACATTTCTTTACTGTGCTGTGTTACATCATCCCTTGGGCCCTCTGCTGGAAAAGTAGAACCAAGTCTCAAATAATGCTTTTTCAATTGTACCCTCTGGTATTATAGATGTAGGACAGCACTGCATCATACCTCTGTGAATGTAACATACTTTGTACCTGCTTTACGATATGCAATGGTACTGTGCTTTATCAGAGCTGTTTTTTTGAAAAATATTTTATTTATTTATTTATTTATTTATTTATTTATTTATTTATTTTAGCTGAATGAGTGTATTGCCTGCATGTAAGTGCACCTGTGTTGTGCAATGCCCATGAACATCAGAAGAAGACATCGATTCCCCTGGAGCTGGAGTTACAGATGGTTGTTAGTTGACATCTAGGTTCTGGGAACTGAACTCAGGCCCTCTGCAAGAGCAGCCATTGCTCTTCACCTCTGAATCATCTCTCCAGCACTTATCAGAGCTGTTTTTAATGATGCTACTCAGAATATTTCTTACCAGATGCTCAAGAAGCTAATTTTAAAAAATGGTGCTAGGTATCATAACTGGTTTTAGAAAAAAAAGAGAATATTTTAGAAGACAAACAAAAAACTCTTAAAAACAACAACAAAATAGAAATTCTAAAACTAAAAATGTAGCAGTTGAATTGAAAAGTCAATATATTGACTTAGTATTAGATTAAATACTGCAGAAGTAAAAGTTCTTAGTTCCCTTTGGAACTACTTTGCTCTGGACACAGTAAATTTGCCTTTCCTTTCATAGCTTCTTGAAGTGGAAGATGTGAACACTGATTCATTATTGTGGAGAATGTCCACCATAGGCTGGAAGTATTTGTATACTTGGTTCCTTGCCCCTGGCACTATTTGGGGGTGAATCATGGAATGTTTAGGAGGTGTGGCCATGCAGGAGGAACACATCACTGGGGATGGGCTCTAAGTGTTCTTTAGCCTTACTGGATTTCCAGTTTCTCTCTGCTTCCTGTGCCAACTTGAAGATGTGAGCACTTGGCCTTCTGCTCTGGTCACCTTCTGCTGCAATGCCTACTTCACCCTTAAGGACTCTTATCCCTTTGGAAGCGTAAGTCAAATAAACTCTTCTTTCTAAAATTTCCCTTGGTCCTGATATCTTATCACAACAACAGAAAAATAATACAGAAGTTGGTACCAGAGAGTGGGCTCTTGCTGTGAAGAACTTGTGTGGGTTTTTAGAGAAATGTGGCAGACTTTGAAAGTTTGGGCCAGAAAAGCAGTTGACTATTGTAAGCAGAGCTTAATAGGCCACTCTAGTAGGAGCCTGGAAGAAAGTAGTGTCCAGAGCGAAGTAGTTCCAGAGGGAACTAAGGACTTAAACAGCAACTGGGATGTTTTAACAAAGCATCTGGCTGCCTTCTGCCCACAGCCCAAGAGCTTTCCTGAGGCTAAGTTGAAAAATGATAGACTAATTTCTTTGGAAGAGGAAATTTCAAGACAGATTAACATTGAATTGATGGTATAGTTATTAGAGGTGAATATTATGGAGATCTACAATGAAAATAAGCAAGCGGGGCAGAACGAAATGCAGAATGTACAGTTTAGATAGAAGAAGAGCACTGCGAAGATGAATGCTGGAGCCAAGGTATGTGCTGAAGCAGAGGCTCTCTTTGATAAGGAGAGGCTCTTTGATAAAGAGATTAAAGCCTTTAAGGGGAGGCCTCTCCATTTAAACAATGGAGAGTACCCTCAGGGCAAGACTCCACCCAGCTAAACTTCCTTATGAAAGGAAAAAGTCTTTTACCTAGAAAACTACAACCAACAAAAGTTGCTAATGTAGATGAAGCAGACCAGTGTCCATCCCAGGCTGGCAGCTGAACTTGGCCATGTTGTTCACATGGTGCTGGCTTTAGAGGCATGAAAGATGCAAGAGTGATGGGGTCGTTGGTTCTTCCTCAGTGGTTTCAGAGAGCTGCTGAGGCTAGGCAGTGTGCAACAGTATACAGGGGCATCCCTGCATAAACAAGGCCCTGACAGGCCAAGAGACTTAGACAGGCCATTTCATGAAGCTGTGAAGATGAAGCCGTGTTGGCAATGGAGACCCTAAGATGCTAGAGTGGTGAAATATCTGCCAAGGAGAGCTGCATCCAAGGAGTGGTACCAACCCAAGAGAGATTACACATTGCACACAGCAAAACTGGAGGGGCTGAGCCATCTAAGATCTTTAGAAATAAAGTACCAGAAGTTGGACATGGAGCTACTGGATTTGGTATTTTTTGCCTCGCTGGTGTTTGGTATAGTTTTGGTCTAATGTTTCCTCAGTATGCTGCCCCCATTCCTCCCTTTTAGAATGGAAATGTGTATTTGGTACCATTGTATGTTGGAAGTATGTAATTTGTCTTTTGATTTTACAAGGGCTTATAGTTAAGAGAGTGCCTGTGTCTCTGGACTTTTGAATAGTAAAAATGACAAGGACTTTGGAAGGTAGACTAAAGCATTTTGCACGTGTTTTTTGTTTGTTTGTTTGTTTGTTTGTTTTTTGGTCTTTCTAAGACAGGGTCTCCCTGTAGCCCCAGCTGTCCTGGGACTCACTATGTACACCAGGCTGGCCTTGAACTCATAGAAATCTGCCTGCCTCTGCCTCCTGAGTGCTGGGATTAAAGGTGTGCACCACCATGCCTGGTGCATTTTGCATTTTATATGGTTATGAGCCTATGGGGGCCAGGGACTAGAAATGGAGTGGTTTGAATGAGAATGTTCTTTGTAGGCTCCAACTATTTGGACATTTTCTCCCCAGTTTGTGGTGCTATTTTGGGAGGTTTTAGGAGGTGAGATACAGCCTTGCTGGAGGAAGCACATAACTTTGGGCAGGCTTTGAGAGTTCTTTAGCCTTGCCAGATTTCCAGTTGCTTTCTGCTTCTTACGCCTGCATGTCAAGTTCCCTTGACTTTATGCTTCTGCCAGCTCTGCCGCTATGCCTCCCTTGCCATCACGGATGCCCTCTGGAAGCATGAACTCTTCCTTCAATAAATTGCCTTGATCATGGTGTTTTATCACAGCAATGGAAAAGTAACTCATACAATTATAATTCATTAAAATATTTTCTCAAGGGTGGAGAGAAGGCTCAGTGGTTAAGAGGATGAAGGTTCGCTTCCCAGCATCCACATGATGGCTTACAGTCTTCTGTAACTGCAGTTCCAAGGTATCTGATGACTTCCTATGGCCTCTTCAGGCACCACGCACACACATACACACAGGCAAGCAAAACACTTGCATGCATAAAACTAAAAAAAAAAAATTATTATTTTTATTTTATGTGTATGAGTGTATTGCTTTTTTATAGGTAGGTGCACCCATATCATGCAGTGTGCCTGGAGAGGTCAGTAGAGGGCCTTGAATTCCCTGGAACTGGGGTTATAGATGTGAGTGCTGGTAATCAAACCCAGGTCCTCTGCAAGAGCAACCAGTGCTCTTACTGCTGAATTATATCTAGCTCCCCTGCCCCACCCCAATTTTTTTAAAAGAAAGGAAACACAAATTGCTAATAGCAAGAGCAAGATGAAGCATTATTACATATTCTATAGTTTAAAGCCAATAAATTCAACACTTAGATGAAATAAAAAAAATCCTCAAAAAATAAAGTAACAAATCTGACAAAAAAGAATATTTTATTGGTCCTATATCTGTTACAGAAATAATATTTAAATTTCTAAACTCTCCCACCAAGAAAACTCTATGCCCAGATATCTTAGTTAATAAATTTTCCCAAGCACTTAAAGAAGAAATAATGTCTAGTCCATACAAATGTATTAACCATAATAAAAAATGCTGTTATTTTTAATATGGTTTCCTAAGTCTTCTTCTGTGGTTCTCAGACTCTGTCTTAAAGCCAATGAAAAAAATAATTTTTATAGCCTTCTAGAAAGTCTGAATTTAATGGAAGATGACTTTGTAAATCCTTCTCATTCATGTTCCTTTGAGTTAGAATAATGTGTGGTGTTTGGAAAATACTCAACACTTTTGTTACATCTGAATTTAATCTTTTCTAGCCTTTTTACATGAAAACAAGTTGTTCTTCTGGGCCTTGGGGAAATCTGTCAAACAGTGTCAATATATAATCAAAACTTTAAAAAATTACGTATTTTCCTCTTAAGTGTATGAATGTATTGCCTGCAAGTATGTAAGGGCATCTGTGTCATGCAATTCCCATGGAGGCCAGAAGAGGGTGTCGGATCCTCTGGAACTGGACTTAGCGGTTGTTAGCTGCCATATGGCTGCTGAGACCCAAACTTGGGTCCTCCACAAGGGCAGCCAGTGCACTTAACTGTTGAGCCATCTCTCCAGCCCCAATCAAACTTCTTAAGGTTTATCATGCCTGGCTTTCTTTTAGTAACAACCAAAACTTTATTTACTTATTTCTTACTCTGGAATAAGGCCTTTCTGGAACTGACAAAAACATTGGTCAGATTATGTGTTTCCAACCTTCTTTGGTTTACACATGATAGGCTCAGATTAAAATTTGTGTAGCAAATCGAAAACTTCTGAGCAATGTCAATAATACTATAGGAAGCCTTTCTTTCATTTCATCCTCCCTCAGAAATTCTAAGAGCCAGTCAGACTAAATCCTTCAGATGCATTTTTTTCACTGCTATTTAAAGTAGTTTCAGCTACATCAAATATAGGAAGCACCCAAAGTTCTTTTAGTTGAAATGACTGAGACTGCACTTTTGAGAGACTGCAGCAAGACTACCTAAGAAAGAGACTACGGTCTGTATAACTGGCAGGGTGATGAGGGACCTGTCACTATGGATACTTCTTCCTCAACTGTTTCTCCCAGTATCAGAAAGCTGAATTTACTAGACCTCGAGATATTGGCCTCTTAGTCAAGGACAGTTTTCTGAGGACTAGTGGCATTCCATTATCAAGTGTACAGAATATGCTCTGTGGACTGGAGAGATAGCTCAGTGGTTGAGCACTCGCTGCTCTTGCAGAGGACCCGGGTTTGAGTCCCAGCACCCACATGGCAGCTATCAACAGTCCTTAACTCCAGTTCCAGGGGATCCAATGTCCTCTTCTGACCTCTGAGGGCATTGCACAACACAGGTGCACTTACATATATGCAGGCAATACACTCATACACTCATACACAAAACATAAAAACAATAAAATATTAAAAAATTATGCTCTGTAACTGAGATAATTTAAAATACAGCACCTTTAAAAAGAGAAGTTTGTTTTTTTCTCTCTGGTTGTGGTTGCCCTTTGTAGCGCTTTAAAAGTTAAATAAAATAAAGTTAAAGACTAAGTTCTGGTGATGTTTGTTTTTGTTCTTTTTGGGTTTTCTTTTCTGTGTTTTTGAGTAAACATACATTGTCCACTCTGCTCCAAGTAAGGTGCTGGGGATTGGGCACACCAAAATAAAGGAGACAATGTTCCCTCCGCTGGGGATGTATTTCAGTAATGGAGTGCTTGCCTAGCCTGTGTAAGGCTCTGGATTCTGTTCCCAGCACTAAATAATCAAAATAAGACATGAAATATGCCCCCAGAGAGTTCAGAATCATATTTTAGTGTGCTGTACATGCATGAGTATAGATGGGGTGGGTGACACATGTAAGTAAATTGTCCTTAAGTGTGATTATAATACTGTACTGTTGATTCAAAATTTTTTTTTTTAATTTTAAAAATGATTTATTTAATAACAACATACTTAGAAGAAGCATATCATTACAACACCATTGACATATTCAATAACGTTTTCCGTTTTCCTGATGCATCTCTTTCAAATTTGGCTCTAAATTTTTAGGTTTACAGTTGAATTATTACAGTTATACAATATTGTACTCAGTATAAACCCTATAAGACATAAATTAAATGATGTTTTAACCTTTAACCTTTA
>NW_008328707.1:1037127-1064429 GCF_000622305.1 Nannospalax galili
GGCGAGGGGGGGGGATGGAAGGGTGAATGTGGCTTAGGGAGTCCCAGCGCCGATTCAGAATTTTTAAAGGAAACATTTTAAGTGTTCTCATCATTACACACACACATAAATGGCAAAAATGGATGGTGATGGATCTGACGATTAGAGTGTGTTAACCAGGACACAATGCATACATATATCAAAGCACATTGTATACCTTAAGTATCTCTCTAATTCAGAATTTTTAAAGGAAACATTTTAAGTGTTCTCATCATTACACACACACATAAATGGCAAAAATGGATGGTGATGGATCTGACGATTAGAGTGTGTTAACCAGGACACAATGCATACATATATCAAAGCACATTGTATACCTTAAGTATATCTCTAACTTTTGTCAATTAAATGTTTTAAAATATAAAATATATAGATGTAGAGGAGATAGAAGAGAGTGAATTTCAAGCAAGAAATAGAAAAAAAAATTTCAAATAGTTGTGGGGCTGGAGAGATGCTCAGTGGCTAAGAGCACTGGCTTCTCTTGCAGAGAAGCTAGGTTCAGTTCCCAGCATCTACATGGTGATTAACAACCATGGAGTCTGTAACTCCAGTTCCAGGTGAATCCAATATCCTTTTCTGACCTCCATGGGCATTGCATGACACAGGTGTACTTACATACATGCAGGCAATACAGTCATTCACATAAATTAAAAATATTTTTTTAAAAACATTTCAAAAATTATTGTTATTACTATTATTATCCATGTAACCTATAAATGGCCTGTCCTTTAAAAGTTTCTGTTTTTGCCATCTGTGATGGTTGAATAAGTGTCCCCATATGCTCAAGTATTTGAATACTTGGTCCCAGTTGGTGGTGCTGTTTGCAGAGGTTTAGGAAGTATGGCCTTTCAGGAGGAAGTATGTCACCGGGGGCAAACTTTAAGAGGTCACAATCCCGTCCCATTTCCAGTTTTTCTCTCTGCGTTCTGTGTCTGCTTGAAGATGTGTGTGCTCTGCTTTCTGCTGCCGCCTCCTCTGCTGCCATTCTCCCTGCCATGGTGGACTCTTCCCTCTGAAACTGCAAGGCCCATAAACCCTTCCTTCTATAAGTTGCCTTGGTCATGGTGTTTTATCATAACAACAGAAAAGTAACCAATACACCCTCTTTTGACTTGGATGCTTGAGTACTTCTTTGTATTCATCTTTTCTAGTATCAAGCCAATAACTAGCTGTATTCATCTTACTGAATATTTTGCTAGCAATAAGAGTATTTAACATCACACAGTTCAATATTGCTTCGCTGAAAATTGTTTAATTCTGGCATTGTTCTGCTCCATAAAGTCCATGTACACCTGTTTTTCAATTTCTCATCCCTGAAGTGTGGTGCTCCTCTGCTCTTCCTCCAGCATCATCTAGATTTTCTGCTCTAGTTTTCCTTCCACTGAGCTCTCTATCCCTCTTTCTGCCCCATCCTCTCTATTTTCTGCAGAGCAATTTAGGTTTTTTTTTTAAGAGAAAAAGTTCGTCCTTATACACTATATTAGAATGATTAGTTAAAACATTTTTTTTTGCCACATCCAGAATCACTTAGAGCATCACCATGGGATGGGGTCATACAGGCATGGGTAATAGAACTGGTTAATGGTACGGCTCATTTTAATGTCGTCAGTAACTTAGAATGACCAGTCTCCAAAGAGGCTCCTGCTGTTGTTTCCTCCTTCCCTACCAATTAGAGAAGTGCAACACTTGCATCCAACTTTTCAATTTTCCTGGCAAAATTCAATGTCCTACATGATCTGGAAGTAAGGAAGGACAGAAACACTTAGGGTAAAAATGGCAGAACCAATACTGGGACACTGAAGTGGTAGTGAAGTTGGATCTCAACCCATGTGATGCCTCTAGCTCTCTATAAAGTAAGGATAGCCAAATGTTATGCTTATTTCTACTTGCTCAGGGGAGGATGAGTATGCCTTTCTAGATGTCTCTGGACAGGTGATGGTCCTGTAACACATCTGACCTTGTCATCAACTCAAAGAAACTTCAAGCAAGAGCTGTTGGCTCAAAGTAGGACAGTATGTGACATGTGTGTACTTAAGAATTTTTTTTTGAATGGCGTATCAAGCTGTAGTGAGCAGAGAAGGGAGAATGGGGAAAGGAGGGTAAGATGAGGAGGGTGGATGAGGAAGCCACTTAATCTTGGTGTTTCCGTTTCTTCGTTCCAATTGAATACATTTATTTAAATTAAATTGGACTAATTTAATCGATGTAAAGCACAAAGAGTGTCTGGCTTCTGGTAAGCTTTCAGTAAGTTTTAGCTACTGTTTACTGTTATTATTAACTATGAAATGCTTCTTCTAAAAAAATTTAAAAAAATATTTAAAAAAAGGAAAGAAAACAAACTTCCCAAACCTCTGAAGCTAGTTTTAAGAAGTCTACCAGGCAAAGAGACGTAGCAATTTTTTTTTGCTCTGCTAATTTGATACTCTTGGCATTTTAAAATCACTATATATATAGTGTTAAGTATGTTAGTTTCTTCAGAAAATTATGTGTGTGCTCATGAATTATAGACCTCTAATCTGACATTCTGAACTGTCTCTGTGTCTAGTCACTTTACTCACATTATAGCACCCAAATATTTAAATGTAAATTATAATGATAACTAAACACAGAAAAGCTGCACCAGACTGTTCAGGATGAATAATTGACAGTGGTGTAGCGAATGCTTACAGGGACCAGGTGGCTGCAAATTAGATCTCCTATAGTGTTTAAATGTTCTCCAAGCCGGACTGCTGTTGCAACATTATCCTGGTGGCTTCTGGGAGTAACTATGGTTTATTAGCCCTCCGTAGAGGTAGGCATATTAGACTTCCCCAAACTGCTTGTTAATGTACTATGGTTTTAGCTCTTTAAACTAATGGAGGAAAGAGAAAGCCCAAATTGAAATCAGAGGAAAAGAGAGCCAGCCCCCCCCTCCAAAAGGAAGGAAGAATAATATTTGTGAAATGCTTCTTTTAGGCCAGACCCTTTCTAGGAGCTGTGGATTTATTGTCCCTATAGGAACTGTGGGAAATATACCACCATTCCCACTGTAGTTGGTGTCTACATACAGCCATTTTTTCACTGTTCTGTTTCTATGCTAATAGATCTCTCCTCTTTCCCTCTGTCTCCCTCTCCTTCCCTCCTCTCTCTTCTTCCTCTCCCTCTCTTTCCTCCTCCCTTTCTACTATTTCTTCAGCTTCTCTTTTAGTGTTTGGTTTACAAATGTGTCTCAAGGTCCTTATGTGTAATCCTTCGGTTGCAGGCCCAATGTTAACAGGTCATCATTTTGCACTTATCTATGATAAGCATTGTCTAGACACAAATAAAAGAAAATTCTAGCCAATGAAAGGTGGTGAAGACTATGGGAAGCTTGTTCCTTATTGTTTGAGAGCTTGGAAAAAGACAGGCCCACTGCTACCCATGGTTGTGTCTGCAGGATGCCTGGCAGTGTGGGGGCGCCTGGCAGTGTGGGGGCGCCTGGCATCACAGGACCAGTCCTTTGGAAGATAAAGCAGACACTCTCAACTGATACTATTTTACAGATTACGAGAAAACGGAGGTACTGAAAGAACCAAAAGGAAACAGCTTTCCAGACAGCTGGTCACTTATATGAACTCACAGCAATGGGGACAGCATCTACAGGTCCCATGTAAGCTCAAGCCAGAGAAAATCCCAGTATAGACATCAGGAAGTGGGTAAGATGCTCCAACCCCACCTAAGGATGTGGCAACAGATGACTGCTGGGAAGGGAAGACAGTCTCTTTCAAGATAGGACTCTTGGTAGATTATGCAGGCTCTAGTGGATGAACCCACACAGAAGGACATTTGGTGACATTAATTAGACTCTATAGGCCATATATATATATATATATATGTGTACATTAAATTGGGTGGAGAATAGTATCAGGGGTGTGGATAAGAGGGGGAAATCTAAATATGATCAAAATATATTCTGTGAAAATCACAAAAAATTTTTCTACATTTGCACTCAGAGTAAGGAACAGAGAGAATAGACTGTCTTCTAGTATGAAGATAGGGTGTGTCTCTTCCAAACAACACACACACACACACACACACACAAACACACACTCATACATATTCATACTCCAACAGATTCTTCCTTTGATCTAATGAGCTTATTTACTCTTAAATCTACTTACAGTGGATTGTGACTGTTCCCATTGCTTTATTACTTCAACTGATTCTAGTGTTTCTGTGTTTATTTTTAATCCTTTTCATTTAATATCTTCTGTATTTATCTTAATCCTTTTTACTTTATATCTTGCAAGATGAGAAGTCTATAAATTCTTATGCTCTCAAAAAAAAAAAAAAACCCAAAACAAACTCCCTGCTTTTTTTCCACCTCAGTTCTACCAGGTCAATAACATGCAGAAGTTTAATTATGAAGCTGGGTGTGGTGGTATATGCCTGTAATCTCAGCACTTAGGATCCTGAGGCAGGAGAGTTGCCAGCAGTTTGAGATGAGTGTGATACTGAGTTCCAGGCCATCTGCACTGTACTGAGTGACTATTTCAAAACAAAAACCCATGAAAATGTGAGGACTTGTTGGGAAGAAGGGGCTCAGTGGGAGGGACAAGTGGACAGGAGAGGACAGTGAAGGGATAAGATTAAAGCATCCTATATATATAATGAAAATGTGAAAGAATAAATAAAAAGCACAGCTCCAAAAATAAAAAACAAACAAAAAGGAAATTTTAATTATCAATTATCAGTTGTTAGGTATATATATATATATTTCTTCCAACTTTTATTTATGTAATTTCATGAGTATGAGTGCATTGCCTGCATGTGTATAAGTGCACCTGTGTTGTGCAATGGCCAAGGGGGTCAGAAAAGGGTGTTGGATTCCCCTGGAACTGGAGTTACAGATGGTTGTTAGCTTCCATATGGGTACTGGGAATTTAATTCAGGTCCTCTGCTGGAACTGCCATTGCTCTTAATCGCTGAGCCATCTCTCTAGCCCCTCAAACAGCTTTTTAATAACAAATCCTGATATGTTTATTCACCTAGATGTCTTTAAGCTATACTGTGCACTTATTTTATGGTTAAAGTTCCAACTATTTACTTATTCTGAAGTAAGTCAGTGACCTTATGAGAGGCTTTATGTTGGTCTCCAGGATGGTACAATTTGGGCTTTATCATTTCATAGTGTATAGTGGTTGTTATCGTTCAAATTTTAAATTCCTTCTTAAAACTTCATGAAACCTGAATCAAACAGTTGAAATCCTCAGTAAAATACCTTTCTTTAAAAAATAAAAATCAAGGCCTTTTAATACTTTTACTTCATCTGCCTCCTGTAGCATCTTTTTTACAGCCAGTCTTCAGTGACAGTCCCAGTGTAACTATCCTTTGAGACCTTTGCTGCTTGAGAATCTGCTTTTATCTTGCCCTCTTCCTGAATAACAGGAAGGCCTGGGGATCTTTTCCATTAATATTCTGAAGGTTTGTCATTCTATCTTCTGTGCATCTTAATCTCTTACCTTTTAAAATCTTTCTTCTCTTCAGGTTGAATGTTAGGTAATTTCTTCTGTTCTGGAGACCAATTCATTATTTTTTTTCCTGTATTTGTTTATTATATGTATTGAATTCATTTTAGTGAAATTATTTCAACTACTGAAATTTCCATCTGCAGAAGTTCTGTTTTGTTTCTTTCAGAATCTGCTTGCTGGTTAATCATATTTTCTGGACTGCTCTATTTACTGAAAACTGTTAAATATGCTTATTTGATCCTGTGGTTCTTGTGATTGGTATCTACAGCTCCTGAGGTTCTGATCTGAGGTCTACAGTTTCTTATGACTTTTGTTCATAGTTCTTTGCTTTGTTTTGTTTTGTTTTGTTTTGTTTTGTCTTGTTCTTACTGGAAGCTGCCCATTTTTTCATACGATGAAGTTCTCTGAGGTTCTTCCAATGTGATTTTACACTCGTTCCTATCACATAATTGAGGGTACTAAATGTCTGGTCCCCTGTAAAATAAATTCTTACTTTGAGGTTCTTGGAATATCCAGTTGGGATGAATTTGTGCTCAGTTTTACATGACTGGCTTATATGCGTGATTTCCCAAGGGAATATTTTTCTCTTTCCCCTCTACTTAGCACCAATGTTTGAAGGCAATTTTTCTCCTCAGTATGATTTGCATTCTTGTGTGAATGCTGTGCTCATGAATGCGTTCGAAGAGTTCTGTTTCTCCTCAATGTTTATCTGAGCGGGTGAAATGAATGTCTGAGGAAGATGTTTAACTTCCTGCTGGGGATTATTTGATTGTAGTTGTAGTGGGACCCTGATAAGGTAGGCAATTCCCCTCTAGACTTGGATTTAAGGTGTTTTATGACTGGAAATTATTTACCTTTAGGATAGGTCTTTTATTTTAAGCATTTGCTAGAGATCTGATTTCAAATTTTAAAAAATTTTGTTATTATTGTGTGAGTGTATTTGTGTGTTGTGGGGTGGATTGCATGTGCTACAGTGTACACGTACAGGCTAGAGGACAACTTTGTGGACTCGGTTTTCTCCTTTCACCTTTATATTGGTTTGAGGATTGAAGTCAGGTCTCCAGGCCTATGTGGCATGTGCCTTTACCTATTGAACCGTCTTGACAGTCCTGGTTTTAACGTAAAAAAATATTAGTTTGGTGTGTGTGTGTGTGTGTGTGTGTGTGTGTGTGTGTGTGTGTGTGTACAGCTCAGAGGACAAATTCAGGAGTCAGTTCTCTCTCTACTGAGGGTTCAGTGTATTGAACCCACGTCATCAGGCTTTTATGACAAATGCTTTCACCTGATGAGCCATCTCGCCCATTTTTTAGATGTTCCATAACCTGGGAGACATAATGTGATACTGCTTGATTTTTGCCATCAAATTGAAGAAAATGGAAAAAACTATTGACTTAAAAATATTTTATTTATTATTTTTATTTTATGTGTATGAGTATATTATTGCCTGCGTGTAGGTAGGTGCACCTGTGTCGGGCAATGCTGGAGGAGTTCAGAAGAGAGCATTGGATCCTCTGGAACTGGAGTTATGGACAGTTTTCAGCTGTCACTTGGGTGCTGGAAATAGAACCCAGGACCCATACAAGAGCAGCCAGTGCTCTTAATTGCTGAACCATCTCTCCAGCCCAATGAATGAATATTTTTGCTGGCATCTTTTTATTTACTCTTTATTAGAAGTTGTGCTGTGCTTGTTTTAATATCTTCTTCAGGCTCTAATAATATTATTTTGATACCTTTCTGGACACTCTGGTAATTTAGAATATCTAGAGAAAAAGAATTCTCTTTCAGACAGCTGAGGTAAAAGTGATTGTGTCTCAAGTTGGTTCATATCTGAGCCACTGAGCATCAGGTTGAGGTCACCCCTCCCCCATAGGCCTATTATTATAGTAAATGAATTTCTGTTTTGATCAGAGTCTCACTTTGTAGCCCAGGCTGGCCTTGATCTCAGTAATTCTCCTGCTCGGCCTCCCGAGTGCTGGGGTTGTATGTGTGTGCCGCCACACCCATTTTTAAACAGACTTAAAGTTCATTCTTTTCACATAGATTTCAGGCTTTAATATTTCCTCCCTGAAAGATACTTTTAAAATTTGCTTGGCTGACAGTGCAGAATCCATTGCCTCCTCATTATGAACTATTTATCAAGCATGTGGTTATTAGCAATAATATCTTTCTATTGGTACTCCCTTATAACTTATGGAAACATTTAGATGTTCCATCCCCTGGGAGACATAATGTGATCCTGCAGTTCAACATCTTGGAACACAGGGATAAATCCTTCTTCAATTTGGTTTTCATGTGCAGTTCCTATGTTGATGAAATGTTGGGCTCTTGCATGGCTAGCAATAAAGGCAGTTGTCTGAGAGAACTATAGAAGAAAAAAGAACATGGAGGGTCAGGCTTAGTTTATACTTGTACAAAACTAAATGCTTCCATTCTACTGACTAACTGAGGGGTCTATGCTTCTTGCTTTCTTGTTTCACTTTTGTCCAACATGCTCCTCTACCTAGGTCTTCATTTGCTCTGTATTTGGTTTCTTCATTCTCTGGGGGCCAAATATGAATAAGACATTATCCTTTCCCTTTGGGGAAAAATGAGGCCAAAGAATGACTGGAATAATGTATAAATTCCTCCGTCCTCCAGCTCCCTTTAATAGTTATCATTCTAAGTAAAGCTCTGCCTGCAGGGGCTGGAGATGGCTCAGTGGTTAAGAGCACTTAACAGCTCTTCCAGAGGAGCCACATTCAGTTCCCAGCACCCATATCAAATGGCTCACAACTGCCTGTTAACTACAGCTCTAGAAGATCTAACATCCTCTTCGGGCTTTCGTGGTCAGCCTCACACATAAAGAAAAATAAATAAGGCTTTGGGGCTGGAGAGATGGCTCAGCAGTTAAGAGCACTGGCTGCTCTTGCAGAGGACCTGGGTTTGTTGGGGACCCCTGCTGTTTAGGGTCGCAGTCTCTCCATGTCCGGATAGCCGCAAGCCGGCTTGGCGCAAATGGAAAGACTCCTCTTCTCAGCAGGGCGCCTTCTGCTCTCCTTCCTGACTCACCTTTGAAGTGTCCGTCACAGATACATGACCTCTGGCATAGGAACTGCCAGGTTTTAATCAGGTATTGTCTGACAGCCTGATAGAAGCCCACTGCCACATGTAAATGGGGCATCCCAGGAGCACCTATCAACTAAGGCTTTTGCTACTGCCTCCACACTATAAATATCCTGGTTTCACCCCAATAAAGCGGAGCTGTATCACTGAACTTGTCTGAAGCTGTATCTGTGTCTCACTGTGCCTGTGATACAATCTCCCCGGAGGGGGCTGTCCTTCTGTCAACAACCACTTGCGAAGATCTTGCTTTTGCTGTTCCTGCACCTCCCCTCATGATCCGGTGGCCAACGGATCGCGTACACAGAGGGAGCATCCAGCAGCTTGGAATGGAACCCGCCCAGCAGCCACCCGCAGAGTCACCAACATCCGGTAGCCGCGGAGAGCCAGGGATCTGCCTCAGCGGAGCGGCGGGCGAAACCATGCCCGCAAGACGCTCGCAGCTCACGAGAGACCGGGACGCCTCAGCAACGCGGTGCAGGAAACCCGCGTACCCCAGCCCCGCGAGAGAGACCGGCGCCACGCCAGCAGCTGGCGCTCGGAGATCCCTGCCCGCCCACATGGGTTCAGTTCCCAGCACTGACAAGGGGGCTAACAACCATCTGTAACTCCAGTTCCTGGGATCTGATACCCTCTTCTGGCCTCCATGGGCATTGCATGCATGTGGTACACGTACATACATGTAGACAAAATATATATACATAAAATAAAAAGAAATACATAAAAAAAATCTTTTAACCCCTCTGCATGCCCTACCAGCCCACCTTCAGGAGGAGTTACCCATTTGTGCTGCATCTAAGCTCAGCTCAGACAGCAATTCTGCAACAGGGCCAAAGATGCCGCTCAGTGGTAGAGCGCTCGCTTAGCCTGGGAGAGGCCCTGGATTCAAGCCCCACTATTAGGAGATGGGGAAAAGCATTGGAAAAAGGGGGGGCGGGGGAAGAAGAAAATCCCACTGTCTTAGGATTTTACACTGTTTGGAGCGTGTGTGTGTGTTAGGGATGCGGAATGGGCAAGTAAGTATTGAATTTGGGAAGAAAAGAGTCAAAACTTGTGAACAATCTTGGAGCCATCAGGCAGGCAAAAGAAGGAAGAGCCTGACAGGCAGAGGGAATAACAATGTGAGGGAATGCAGCCAGTGTGAGTGTAAGTGTGGCTATTGTACACAGGCCTGTGTCTAAGCTATTCAGTTCACGTTGCACATCCAGCCACCTCCAGGGCAAACTGACACCCCCCCACCTCAACTTTTTGATGTCTGCAAACAGGCTTCTATTGCTCACTGGAAGAGGGGTGTGTCTCTACATCCCCCTCTGCCTAGTCAAGAACTGCCCGAGGGACTCACAAGGTAGAAGATTCCCACAGTGACACTAGAGTATCTCTCAATGTTGTGTTTATGTATGGACGATTTAATTTGCTGATGCTTTGGTAGATACAGTGAGTAAAACTGATAACGTTTTAGACAAATAGGCCCAGAGCCTGAACATTTAAGCTGTGACTGTCTGGACTCGGTTTTGAAGGGTTCATGAACTTGAATGGGAAAACATTGATAATTACTAACTTCTAACTAGATTGTGCAGAATATAACTGAAATTGAGTATTTGTTTAAGGTTATAAATCTGGTAGAACATTTAGCTGTGGCTACACTTTTAAAAATCACAGAATCCCTACTATTTCTTTCCTAGGTCAGTTGGAATGGCTGGTATGATCTATAGGAGGCTTCCTCGTGTATTGGTGGGTTGTCTCGGACTGAGTTCAGCTGGCTGATTCTGCCTTTGCTATGGTTTTGTAGATCTGCTAGACAGTTCTCTGCCAAGTGTTTCTCTTTCTCCTTAGACAGGTTGGCCTGTCTGGACATGCTTTTCCTAAGGTCAAGGGAAGTGTTTTGAACATCAGATCATCTTAAGGCCTGAGCTAGTGGCATGGCTGAGTCCCAGGCCTGGGTGGGAGAGTACATTCTGCATTTTGTGGGAGGAGCTGCGGAGTCAAGAAAAAGGCAGCAAAGGAAGCTGAGGAGTTGTCAGGGGTGGAGGAGGGCGGTATGGCACAGAGGATGTTTAGGATAAGAAAATGACTCTGTGGGATCCTATAACGAGGGGTGCATGCATTCGTCCAAACCCATCCATGGCGGGTCTTACGGGGTCGTAGGACCCGCCCTTCTCCTTCCCCTTGTTGGTCCTGCCTGCTGCAGACTGGCTTGTTTTTCCTGCCTCTCTGCTGCAACGGCCCTCAGGAACATGGAGTTGCCATCTTATGGGACTCACTCTGGCTTTTTCTTTTTTACCTATGTTCTCTTTTCACTCTTCTTCAACTTTAGATTGCGTCTAGAAAGAGGAATTGTAGAGCCCCTAGTTGGTCTGTTTTCCTACTCTTCCCTCAGGATCTCTTGGGATCTTTTGGGTTTTTATTGAGAGGGAATTGTTTTTGCATTGGACTCCGTGTCTCTTTCAGTAGCTTAGTGGGTCCTTTTTCCAGGTAGGATTTTTGTCTTTTATCAAGTCTTCCAAAGGGGAGTGACAGTTATCTTTCTTGCAGAGTTCTGACTGCCTCCAGGCACCCCCTCAAAGCAGAGTTCCAGGCAGCAACCTAATCTAATTGTATAGAGCCGGCACATCAGCTAAACCCGTTTTGCCACCTTCTCCTGGGGCTTTTCCCAACTTCTCTCCGGAAGGGAGGCTGCCAATGTCTTGCCATGTTCATGCCTTGCTGTGTTCTCCTCCTGGGCAATAGTTTCAATTTAAAATGCAGATACTCTTTTAAAATGGAGAAATGATCCAACACTAGAAGTTTGAAGGCAGACGAACAGGAAGACAGCACAACATGGCAGAGAACACAAATGTTGGCATGACAGGACACTTCATTCCTGGGACTGAACACCTAGCACTGGTGTAAATATCCAAGAAACTTTAAGATGCGACTCTTTAAGAAGGCTTTATTTATACTGACAGGATAACAAGGGACAAGTTTTGATTTTTCTGCAAATACTATCATATTGTAAGCATCTGTCTTACTGATAATGGATTGAAATTTTAAAAAGCAAAGGGCAGCCAGTCAGGCCTCTGCTGTGTTGTCTATGCAGTCTCAAAGCACCAGCTGAGTCTTTTCACCAAACTCTTCTGAGTCTTGGAAGGCAGATTAAATACTTTACTTGCTGCCCAGCAACAGGAAGATGGAAAACACATCTTTTGATTAATTAAAAGCAAAAGGTTGGAACTACTTACCTTTCCATTCTTTAATTAACAAAGCCCACAGGCCACACGAGGAAGTAATAACACTCATTATGCTGTGATGGAGATCTGTGATGATGAGTTCAGTCAGATGGGACTCTGGGCATCATTCCCTTCAAGCCTTCCCCGAGATGTGCCCCAGTGTGGGCAGATCTTTACTTGTTGGAGAGCTCTAGCTCACCAGCCAGGGTACATGCTTCTTCAGAGAGTACATTTCCATTTGCAAGGGAAAGAAGAGCCCTAGAAACATGGGATTATATTTTAATTAAGCCCCAGCATCCTTTCTGGAGTTTCCTTTATTGAAAGAATACCTCCTTTGATTTCTATCTGCTGGTGTTAGTCTTTGGAACAACAATAAAAAAAGAGATTGATCCTCTGCAGGCAGAATTGTCTTGTTTGACTGATCAAAAGCCATGTCACCGACTTACAAATCAACAAATTATTTTCTTATTGTCTCTTAAATCTCTCTGGAAGCACCTTTGAAAATGGTCTCCAGTCCTCCAGCTTTCCTTCATGCCTGTGGGTGGTCTACAGCAATTTGAAGAAAAGACAAACACCCATTCTACCTGAAGGAGGAAGCCCACCCTACCCCTACTGCTTCCTCCAGGGTCCTTGGCTCTAGTGTTCAGGGTCTGAGGGGTTCACCCTGCCTGTGTTGCTGAAATTTCTTAGTCAAAAGGTAAAAGTGGGCTTTACAATGTATTTGCTGGGCCTGAGGAGATAGCTCAGTCAGTAAAGTGTGTTAGTCAGGGTCCTCTAGAGGACTGTAAAAGGGAGAGTAATTAGATTGGCTTACACAATACAGCCTGGACAGCCTGAAAATGGCTGTCTTCACACTGAAGAGACTGAGAACAGGTAACTACTAAGTCCATGAGGCAGGATGCCTCAGCAGTCCCAACTTCGTGCTGAAGGCCAGGAGGATTCTGAAGAGTCACTGGTCTCCAGTTCCCATTAGAAGACTGAAACTGGGTTCTGATGTTAGTAAAGGACGGTAATGACAGTGGTGGCAGCAGAGTAGATGAGTTCACAGACACAGTAGATGAACTTGCTAGCAAGATGCAAAGGCAAACAGGCAAAAAGCAAAGCTTTTCCTGCGGATCCCATTATATCAATGCCACCGCTAGAAGATGCTGTCCACATTTAGGATGAGTTTTCCCACTTCAATTAACCTGATCAAGAAAATCCCTCATAGGTGTGACCAGAGGTTTGTCTTTAATTTGATTCCAGATCCAGTCAAGTTGACAACCAGGATTAACCATCATGCCATGCAAACATGAAGACTCGAGTTTGATCCCAGAAGTCTAGCGAAAAGGCCAGGCCAGCTGTGATGGAAAGCGCTTGTAATCTCAGTATTAGAGAAGTGGAGGCAAGGCGATAGACTCCATAGGGCTCATTGGCTTAGCCTAATCGCAGAGCCATAGGCCAATGAGAGAGCCTGTATCAAAAAACCAAGATGGATGGTGCCTGAGGAGTAACACCCAAGGTTGACCCCTGGTCTCCACATGCAGGTACACACACATGTACCTATGCATACACAAACAATGTATTCACTTCTTGCTCAACTATAGCAATATGACTTAAGATATTGCCTTCATGTAAATGTGAAAGAATGACAGAGCAGGCTCACCGCCCACTTTTAAGTGCACTCTAACAGGAATAGGAAATAAGTCTGCAGATTAGTATGAGACATTAGGTGTTGTGGTGGTTTGAATGAGAAGTGTCCCCCATAGGCTCAAGTATTCGAACACTTGATCAGTTGGTGGCAGGTGGCACTGTTTGGGGAAGGTCATGGAACCTTTAGGAGGTGTGGCCTTGCTAGAGGAAGCATGTCACTTGGGGTGGTGCTTTGAGAGTCACAGCCTTGTTCTACTCTGTGCTTCTTGTGTGTGCTTGAAGATGTGAGCGCTCAGCTTTCTGCTCTGGCTGCCTCTTGCTGTGTCTCCCCTGCCACTATGGACCTTTCCCTCTGGAATCTTAAGCTCAAATAAAATTTATAAGTTTCACTGGTCATGGTGTTTTATCATAGCAACAGAGGAGTAACCAATATAGGTGTCAAAATTTTTGCCCTTGTTTCTTCCATTTGTTTTTTGTTCTTTTATTTTTATTTCTCTCTCTCTCTCTCTCTCCCCCTCCCCGTGTGCTATTTGTCTGCACATGTACCACATACCCATGGAGACTAGAAGGGTGTTAGATATCCTGGAACTGGAATTACAGGTGGTTGTAGCCTCCTGGTGTGGGTGCTGGGAACTGAACCCTGGTCCTCTGGAAGAGTAGCAAGTGCTCTTAACCATTGAACCACTTCTCTAGCCTCCTCTTTTTTAAAAAATTAAATTCAGAATCTTTGATTCTTTAAGAATCAAAGATGGTGATGGAGTTTTTTTTCTTTGAGAAAGAAAGTAAAAATGCTTGCTTGGGAAACCCTAAAGTAAGAAACAGTTAGGTTTTTGAAAAGTTCAACAAATATATATATTTTTTTAGTGGCCTACTGATGGAACTCCTATTGAAAATTCTTCTTCACAGGAAGATTTTCTACCAAATTTGGTCATACAATAGATGTTACCCCTTTTAAGTTAAACAAATGCTAAGCAAACATTTACTTACAATTCCATTTTTGCCTTTAAGGAATGAAGTGACTGAGTCTTTGCAGGAAAATTTGAAAATATGGGTGGCTAGCTTTGCATGCCACGTTTCAGCATCTTGTAAGTTTTATAGCCCTTGAAATAGGATGTTAGTGGAAATACTGACTCCCTTGTGATTACAGTGATGTGAACAGTGATGGTATGGCTTCTGTCATTGAAAAATCTCATACTGCTAAAACCTTGAATGTGATCACAATTCTACAAGGTTTTCAAACTAGTTGAAGGAAACCACCCCTAAATTCCATGGTGTCAGATTTTTCATCAGTTTGGGTTAGGTGCAGAGATGGAAGCCCTCCAAACACATTTCCTGTACTTTTTGATCATGAGATACTCTGGTAGTATATAAGGGCCCTTATCTCAAGCAATAGGCAAGTGGGATCTGACACTTGAAATCCACCATATAATCTGCTATCCATTGTGCTTGCTGTAAACCAGGGGCTGACATACCTTGCTGTAAGCCTTTGCTAACACTTGTCTGGTTAATGGGCATAGCCTCCTATCTGGTTCTCCCCAGATTCATGATGACACATCTCTACTCCATTCTCAAACATACTGAGTGAGCTTTCCCAAAGGTAATCTGGTCATGTCTGTGAGTTGTGTTAGTTAAGGTTCTCAGAGGACATGCTGTGATAGGGTTAGATAGACATGGGATTTGTTTGTTCTGTTTGAAAATTTTCCACTCCCCTCTTTTTTATATTTTTAAGTTGTCTTGCAAATAATGGCACTCATTATGGTATTTTCATAAGTATATGTCAATATATGTTGCTATTCACCTCCTTCCCCATTACCCTCTCCTGGCCCCACCACCCCGCATTCCTCCTTTGCTTTCATGTCATATGTATCCCATTGCTCTCTTACTTATCTCCACCCCATTAACATCTCTTCTTTCTTTCTTTCTCTTGAACCTCTTTCTAGTCTTCGAAAATGCTAGAAGAAAACATACATAAAACACTTCATGGTATAGGCACTGGCAACAACTTTCTAAATGGACTCTAACAGCACAGGGCATTATCCCAAGACTTGCCAAATGGCATTGCTTGAAACTAAAAAGCTTCTCTGCACAGCAAAGGGAATTATCATTAGAGTGAAAGACAGCCCACAAAATGGGAAAAAATCTTTGCCAACTATTCATTAGACAAGATTAATATGTAGAATATATAAAGAATGGTAAAAATTAAACACCAGAGCTATCCTAAATCATCCAGTCAATAAATGGGCAAATAAAGTGACTAGACAGTTCTCAAAAGAAGGAATAAAAATGCCCAATAAATACTTGAAATGTTTAACATTCTTAGCCATCAAGAGACACAAACTAAAAATGCTTTGAGATTCCATCTCATCTCATGGCATGATTTGTTGAGGGGGAAGGAGAGGGAACTGAAGATCATGAGAACTTTCAGATAGATATGTCTAGCCATTGTGGAGGATAGAGGCAAATAAAGAAAGTAGGGTAGGAAGGGTCTCAAACTACCATGGTTTAGAAAGCTCCATGTTGCCTTTTCTAGTGTCATCTTAACTTTCTCTCTTACCTTCTGAGTGCTTTAATTTTCAGAACTCACCAAACTGCTTCTCACCTCAGGTCTGTTCCATGTCCTATTTTCTTTCCTCTCCAGTTCTCCACAGATGAAAACAACTAGTCCCTTCCCTACCTTTTGATATATACTATTTGTTCCCAAACTTGGCTTCCTATAAGAATCCCATGGGGTGGGGGGAGCTTTAAAATGCCAGATGTCTTCTGTATCATACCCTGTTGCTGAAACTCCTTCCCTGTGGGAGATGTAAAGAATGTCCACCTATCCTCCCTTGGTCCCAGTGACAATCTGAGGTACAATTGCACCAAAGTTCACTCTGGGAACTCAGTAACTTTATTAAACTTACAGAATATAGATGAAGGGTTATTTACATGAGTATGGGTACTTCCCATTCAAAGTCACACCACAAGGTCCTCATCCAGCATGGGTGATGGCTTCCCCATAGCTATACAGATGGAACCACACTTTCTCCCTTTCTCCTAGTCTTCCCTGGCTCTTCTCTAGCCCTTCTCTGAGGCCACATGCAATTAGGGCAGAATTGGTCACAACAGGTTGGGAGGTGAAAGTCTTATGATCCTCCCTGTCTGTTCTTCTGTAACGGGGTATCAACAGTCAACAAGCCTAGCTGTGATGATCTTCTGCAAGGGGGCACAGCTGAACTCCTGAAGATGGCAGTTGTTTGGTTTGGAAGACAGTCTTGCACAATGCATCCCTACTCGAGGCTCAGGGACCATCAAATAAGAGGAGGCTTCAGAAAGAATGTAAGAGCCAGAGGTTGGGGATGACCAGAACAACAGCAACAACAGCAACAAGAACAAGAATAACAACAACACAACAGTGTCTTCTGGACATGATAGGACTACTGCACTCATGAACTTGCAGCACCTGTGGTTGCCTCTGTAAGACATGCACAAGATCAAGCCAGTCAGCATTCTATCATGGGATGGGAAAGAGTTCACTAGCCCCAACCTCCAACTGAAGAGCTATTGACAGTTCAAAGCTTCTGGAAGAGGGAGGGCTAATTTTTTTTAAGGATGTGGCTCCTGGTAGGTTGACCATGCACCAGTGGATGGTCCCACACCCAGAATTATATGGACAGCACAAATTGAAGTCTACTGGTTATTAAATAAATAGAACGTGAAGTTTGGGGGTACAGAGGTGAGGGTGGATCTGGGAGGAGTTAAGGGAAGAACTGGGAATGAATATGGTTCAAATAAATTGTATGAAATTCCCAAAGAATTAATAAAACATATTTTTAATCCTGCTATCTAGCCTACTCCCCAAACATATCAGATACTCTGGGGGGAAGTGTTCAAACTCTAGTAGTTTTCATTACATTTATTTGTTTGTTTATTTACTCTCTCTCTCTCTCTCTCTCTCTCTCTGTGTATGTGTGTGTGCATGTGTGAGGGTATGTACAAGGTAAAACCTTAGGGAGTTTGTTCTCTTCTTCTACCATGGGGGTCCTGGGAATTGAACTCGGGGTATCAAGCTTGGCAGTATATGCCTTTATCCACTGAGCCACCTTGGCACCTGCACTGTAGCAATTTTTATAGGTCAGTAGGAGTACCGCAAAGAAAGGAAACATTCAAATGAATATATACACTTGTCACAGCGTTGCAGAAATTCAGAGAATATACTAGTTGGCGGATGTAGTTTGTGATTTGAAAGCTTTTACTAAAATACCTGAAATTGAATTTATGTGACAAGATTAATGGATTGGGAGTAACCAAGCAGTGAAGTGCATAAGTGGGGAGTAAAAGATCTTACAGGGTGCTTGGTAAATCAGAGAAGTGAGGATGCCAGATTTCTAAGGTTCTTGGAAGGAATAGACTGGATTTGTGCAGGGAACTTTTTGGAAGATCCAGATGAGATTGTAACTCACTAGGGAAAAGCTAGAATTCCAAGTGTGGTTTTGGGATTTCTGTAAAACACTCAGAGGCTTCAACAATGAAAACTTATTTATTTTTATTTTTATTTTATGTTGTACAAGTGTTTGCCTACATGTATGTATGTGTATCATGTTAATGTAATGCCCCCAGAGACCAGAAGAGGACACTGGATCCCCTGGAACTGGAATTACAGATGGTTGTTATCTTCTATGTGGGTGCTGGGAACCAAACCTGGGTCCTCTGCTCTTAATCACTGAGCCATCTCTCCAACCCCAAGGCTTGATGGTTTGTTAATTAATGTTTTTTGGTCACAGTAGTGAAAACCTATCTTTGTTAGCCTCAAGAGGAAGGGTGATGGAAGGATAAGGAAAGTGAATTTATCTGTTTTCTGTTGTTATGGCCAAATGCCCGAGGTTGGGTATTATGTAAAGAAAAGGTTTATTTAGCTCACAGTCTTAGAGAATGAAAATTCAAGATAAGATGATCTCATCTTTTTAGCCTCAGAGAGGGTTCAGTGGCAGGTAGCACCACAGTGGAATGCATGTATGTGGGAGAGATCACATGGTAAGAGAAGAGAAATTGAAGGGCTAGGCTGGTTCTTTTTATAATTTACTTTTTTGAGAACTAACTGGAATCCTGCAAGAATTACATTAATCTCCTCCAAGGGGGATGTCTCTAGTGACCCAATTTCCTCCCACTAGATCCCTGCTTTGAAAGGTCCTCTCCTCCCTACAGGGGACCAAGTTTCCAGCACAGGAGCCTTGGAGGCACAGTCATACCACATGCAAGCTATAGCAGAGCGCCATCTATAGGAAAGCAGAAGAGCAAGGTCTCAAAGAACAAATGAAACAGGGATCTACAGTAAGGAAACCAATGGGCAGGCTTGACATAGTACCATCAGAGCCAAACCAGCCATTCAGATATGCCAGTGGAGCAGGTCCACAGAGAAACAGGGCCTAAAACTGAAAACAGCAGTTGAAAAAGAAACCTACTACCTATATGAACTTGGTCCAATTACTTATAGATTCTGTGCCTTCTCTTCCTCATTTGCAAAATGGGGGAAAACAGCACCTGCCTCATAGAAATGCTATAGGGCTTAAATGAATTAATATATGTGAAGAACTTACATCTGGAAAGTAGTGCTATATAGTGCTATATAGTGTTGGGTTTTAATATAGTTAAGCTTTTACTAAAATAAAACTGTCCAATAGAAAGCTACTGAACACTTGAGAGGGGCTAGGGTCATGTGGGGAAATGAATACAAGTTTTACTTCATTCAAATTCAAATAAGCAAACATGGCTAATTGCCACTGTATTGCTTAGTGCAAATCTGGATAAAGCATTTTCATCTTACTCTTAAGTAAATTGTTACTGATATATATATATATGTATATATGTCATATATACATATATCACTTGAAATTATTGTTACTTCAAAATTCCACATATTTCTTGTTCATTGTGATATTCTTGGTGTTTATTGCAGAGTTGATACTCGATGTTTATTTAATAATTGACTGAGTACTTCGATCTTGTATTGACTCTCAAATTTAGATCTCTAGCCTCACTCTGTCTCACTGCAAAGGGACATGTGATCACCTTCTTTCTGAGAAACTAGACTTCTGGTGTAGAGAATGAAAGCTCTTGTTTTGCTCATACCGTATCCTCAGGAGCTAGACTGGAACTTGTCTTGTACAAGTTGTCCAGTATAAATTCGTATCTCTGCACCCAGAGATGAGCGCAGCTCTCAGACCTCATCAGAGAAGTTTCTTTGTGCACTGGACAGTGAATAATGCAGACACTCACAACAGGTCAAAGTGCAGAGAATAAGTGTCAGTGGAGTGCTCAGCCGCAAATGGAACATATATATCACATACCTCCCGACCCAGCTCAAGGAAGATCACAGAAGAGGGGGTGGGAGCTTGTAAGATCCAGAGACTGGGGAGGACCAGTCCAAAACAGCATCTTCTAGAAATGACAGAACTTCTGCACCGATGAACTCAGGCAGCTCTGGGTGCCTGCACAGGACCTGCACAGGGTCAAGCCGGTCAACATTCCATCATGGAATGGGAAGGGTTTCATGAGCCCTACCCCTAACTTAAGAGCTATTTACAGTTGATGATTTCTGGGGAAGGGGGAATCAGTTTTCTTTAAGAATGTGGCACTTGGAGGGTTGATCACACTCCAGTGGAGGGCCCTACCCCCTAAGAGTTTCTGGGAAGCACAAATTGGACTCAGTGGGTTATTTAAAAATAATAAAGAAGACACAAAGTTGGGAGGAGTAGGAAGGTGGATGGTGGATTCTGTATTAGTTGATTAAATATAATGATCAGTAGCAGTAGCTTTATGTTTGTTGCTACTGTATGGGGCGCTGGTCTATGCTTCTTACCAGCATTATTTTATTTAATCCTCACATAAAGCCTGTAAGGTGAGGAAACTGAGGCAGAAAGTGCTTTGGTAGCTTATGTAATCATTATAAGTAGGAAAAGGCAGAGCCAAGATTTGACTTAGAGGTGCTGGCGAAATGGCTCATTTGGTAAAGTACTTGCCACACAAGTCTGAGGATCTGAGTTTGATCCCCAGAATCCACGTAATAACACTGCTGCTGGTGGTGTGAAGTTGTCATCCCAGCACTGGGGAGGCAGAGACATGAAAATCCCTGGAGCTCACTGCCCAGCCAGTTTAACTTAATTGGTGAGCCCCAGGCCCAGGAGAGACCCTGTCTCAAAGGATAGCGTTTCTGCGGATGACGTCAAAGGTTGTCTTGGTCTCTACACACATGCATGCACATGTGAATCCCCCTAAATATGTACACATGTGTACATACACATATACATACACGCATATACACAATTAAAAAAAGATTTGACTTAGTCCAACTTTCAAGCCAGAAGGAACCATCTCAAGATGATAAATGTCAGTGTCTTATATTGTGTGGCTCATGGTTAAGTACTCGAAAAAGATCTCTTCTTTTTTCTCCTGTTTTTGGTCTTCCATCTCCTCCTCCCTCTTGAGCTTTGTAGTCACCCCTTCCCAGGCCCCTTCCCAGGCACTGCAGGTCAGACTTGCATGTCTCTGGGTGGCAGCCTCACTTTTGGTACTGTGGTAGGCAAGGTGTGTACAACCCAATGCTCTCCTTCCCTTCTCTCTGGAGGGCTGAAGGCACACTTCCCCCATCTTCAGCTGAAATTAAGGTACTGATAAGTCAATAATTCATGGACTTCAATTTTAAACATATTCTGAGAGTGGTAGAGGGATTTCTACCATCAAAGAGTCTCCATCCTCATCTTGACAGTTCTAAATTTGGGAAGAGAGAAGAGTAGAAGTTTAATGGCAGAACAGAAAGAGAAGTTTAAATAGGTCACAAAATTTTGGTCCAGGAAATTTACAAATCTTAAACAAGTTATGTAAATCCAAAGAAAGGAAACATTGTTTCGGCACATATTGGACTGATTGGGAAGAAGAGGCCAAGCCTGGTGTCAAAGGATTTAATAGAATTTTTCATCAGGGAAGTCACTTTAAAAGAAAGGTGTATAGTTCCCCCTTTCTCCAGGTAGAAAAGCTCTGCCAGCAAGCAGCCGCTCCATCCAAAGCCCTGGCCGGTTAGCTTCCTGCCAGCTAACAACCACTGGATTTCACATTCTGTTGGATGGACGCTAGAAAGAAAAGGCCATAAAATTCTGTATTCTCCAGTGTAATGGCAGTACTCTGAGTCCGTAGCAATGAAATCATTGCCTTGGGTTATCCGTTAATTCCTTTGGCTAAACACTAGGCCTGGAAAGTCATCAATTACAAAAGAGAGGGGGCTGAAGTAAGATATAAAAATAAATAGTAAAGGGGAAGTTGGACAGGCATGAGGCAAAGCTCTCCAGAGCCCAGGACTCTGCTTCTATGTGGTAGCCAACTTTAGCTTGTAAAACCCAGTAATCAATTGTAAGAGACGAAGGAAATGCCAGACCAAGGATTCATCAATGCCATGTGCGTATTGCCTCGCAACAGCCAACAGCCTGGGAACTGCGTGAGGCTGCCTTCAGGTTTGTGGACAGAAACCCATGTTAAGTTCAAGTTGGAATAAAAGGAAGGAAGGACTACCTCTTGATCTTTTCCTTGTGCTGATGGCTCAGAGAAGCTGTGAAATTAGTGGATTTGAGTACATGGGCTTTTTATGGTTCGTGACTTCCCGACAGCTACCCTCAAGATAAAGCATTCCACACTAAGAGCAATAGAATCAAAGAGCCGCAAACACTTTCTGGCAGGAACAGTTTTGAGGCTTTTCCAAAGTTTCTGGAGATCATGAGAGGAAGGTAACATGAGACAGTGGAGCCATCCAAGGACAAGTTCAGCACGGAAGAAAATAAGTATTCAGGCTGACAACTAACTAAGGAGGAAAAGAGTTTCAAGGATCTGCAAGCTGCTCATTGGACTGAAACCAGCTTGCTCTCCAAAATCTGATGGAAAAAGATAGGGTGAGCTAAGAGACCAGACCATACCGTGATTCTAGATCTACTGTTAGTAAAAATGGTCATGTGAATTCGGGGTTCACGTTATTTTATAGGTAGATGGCAGCTTTCTGGATAGCTGATGGATGAACAGTGATGTACTATAAATCTGTGGCTTCTGTTTGGGTTAGGGCAGCCATGAACACTTGTGTTAGTCTGGGATTCTGTTTTCATAATTCGCCCTGAGAGAAGAGATGACTTTCTTGAAGTCACACAAGATTTCTAGATTCCCCTTAGGATGCAGGAACTGGAAAGAGCATGAGCCTTACTCTAACAATGGCCAAAAATAAAGTCAGCATCAAAATGAACAACTTCTCTGAAACTCTGAAGCTCTGCAGGACACTGAAGTCCCAAGGTAATCAATTTACCTGAAATCTGAGGGAGAACAGGTACTGCCTTCGAGGAGAACGAGACTTATTTTTAAGATGGTTTCACTGGATAGGAGAATTCAGATAAAACTTGTAATCCGTCTGATCGTGGGCAGATAGATGGTGGTGGGAAGAAGGAAACATGAGAGAGGAGGTTGAACCACACCAAATGACAATGTCCGGCATAAAAAAAATGCTAGTAATGACAACGAAGGGAGAAGGAGTTCCCTCTGGTCTTTATTAAATTTGTTATTGGTGTATAGAAAAGCTATTATTTTTGTATATTGATTTTCTATCTTACTACTTTGCTAAAAGTTTTTTTGTATCTAAGAGTTTTCTGGTGGAATCTTTAATGTTGTTAAAGTATAGAATTATGTTGTATGCAAATAAGGATAATTTCAATTCTTCCTTTACAATCTTTATCGTGCTTCTTTCCCTTGTCTTACTGTTCTAGCTAAATCTTCAGGTACTCTACTGAATAAGTGTGAAGACAGTGAACATTCTTTTTCATTCCTGACTTTAAAGGAAAAGTTTTGAGTTTTTCCCCATGAGTATAATGTTGTCAATAGATTTGTCACATCTAACTTTTAATATATTGATACAGTTCCTTTATGGTGCTTATTATGAGGGTGTTGAACTTTGTTGCATGTCTTTTTGTTATCTACTGAGATCATCCTGTGATTTCTACTTCTGGGTCTATTTATGTGCTGCATTACTTTTATTGATGTGTGTATGTTGAACCATCCTTGTATCCCTGTTATTAAACTACTTAATCATGGTATATGTAGTGGCGTGAATGAGAATTGTCCCCCATAGGCTCATGTACTGAAGCACTTGGTCCCCAGTTGGTGGTACTGTTTGGCATGGTTATAGATCCTTTAGGCGGGGGAGACTTGCTGGAGGAAGTACATCACTGGGGGTGGGCTTTGAGAGTTTCATAGCTTTGCCCCATTTCCAATTCACTCTCAACTTCCTGTGTGATAAAATGTGATCAGCCAGCTTCCTGCCCTGGCTACCTGTCACCACGCCGTCCTCAAGATTACAGATTCTTCCCCCTGGAAGCGTGGACCAAAACAAACGCTTTCGTCCTTCAGTTGCTTTGGTCATGGAATTTTATTACAGCAACAGAAAAGCAACAAGCACAGCATGTGATCATTTTAATATGCTGCTGAATTTGACTTGCAAATATTTTATTCAGAATTTTAATGTTTATGCTCAAAAGAAAAATTGATTTGTAAGATTTCTTTTATTGCATCTCTATTTGGTTTTGATATCAGAGTCATACTGGTTTCATAGAATTAGTTTAGTGGTAATCTTCTCCTTTTTATTTTATGGAATAATTTGAGGAGAATTAGTATTAATTCTTTAAAGGAGAGGTAGAATTCAGCTGTGAATCTGTCAGGTCCTGGTCTTTGTTTTGTTAGGATATTTCTTTAAAAATTTTTTAAAAAATTACAATTTAGTGTGTGTGTGTGTGTGTGTGTGTGTGTGTGTGTGTGTGTGTGTCTGTGTGTACACGCATGCCTGCCACGGTCCATGTAGAGGTTAGAGGAGAACTTTCCAGAACTGGTTCTCTCCTTTCACATTGTGGGTCCTGCAGATCGAGCTCAGTCTATCCAGCTTGGCAGGAGGAATCTTTACTGCTGAGCCATCTTACTAGCTCATGGGAGACTTAAATTAAAAAAAAAATCTTTAGTTATTTATGTGTATGGGGGCACCTGTATGCCAAGTTGTACTTATGGTCATCAGAAGACAGCTTGCAGAAGTTGGTTTCCACCTTTCACTATATGGGTTCTAGGGATTGAACTCAGGTTATTCGGCTTGGCAGTAAGCACCTTTACCTGGGAAGCCAGCTTGCAGTTCCCTACAGGAGACGTCTTAATTAATCTTATTGTTTACTATAGACCTGTTTAAGTTGTTTGTATTCTCTTCATTTAATTCTGATAGGTCACGTGTGTCTTGGAATTTATACATTTCTTGCAGATTTTCCATTTTTATGGAATTTGTGTTTTCAGAGTGTCCTCAGGATACACTGAATCTTTTTAAATTGTTTTATTTTATGTGTATGAGTGTATTGCCTGCATGTAAGTAAGTGTACGCATGTTGTGCAGTGCCCACAGAGGTCAGAAGAGAGCTGGAACTGGAGTAACTGACAGTTGTTAGCTGCCATGTGGGTGCTGAGAGTCGAACCCAGGTCCTCTGCAAGAGCAGCCAGTGCTCTTCACCACTGAGCCATCTCTCCAGCTCCCCCAACCCCACTGGATCTTTTTGGTATCTCTTATAATATTGCTCTTTTTATCTTTAATTCTATTAATTTGATCCTCTGGTTTTTGGTTAGTTTGGCTTATGGTTTGTTAATCTATTTTATTTTTTCAAAGAACCAACTCTTTTTCATTAGTTCTCAGTATAATTGTTTAGTCTCTGTTTTCATTAATCTCTGACTTGATCCTTATTACTTTTTATCTACTGATTTGTTCTTTTTACTCTAAGGCTTAGAGGTTCATTTTTAGATTGTTTATTTGAAAAATAATTTTTATTTTTATGTGTATGCATGTATGTCTGTATGGAGGTATATATACTTAAGTATAGTGCTCATGGACACCAGATGAGAGCAATGAATCTTGGATCTGGAGTTCCAGGTAGTTGTCAGCCACCTGACATGGGTGATGTAAACTGAACTTGGGTCCTCTGGAAGAGCAGCCAATGCTCTTAACCACTGAGGCATCTTTCCAGGCCCTCTTCTGCCTGATTTTGGTTTGCTGGCTACATTATGAGATGTGAGCATAGTTATTTCTGAGCACTTGTTCCTTGCTCTTGCTAGGCACATTATTTCCATCCTGGCATTTCAGTTTGTATGTGTCTATACCAATGAGTGTTTTTCTTGTGGACCAGAAACAGTGGGATCTCATTTTTCAATCCAATGAGCTAGTCTCATTTTTAAATTAGGGAATCTAGACCAGTAACATTTGTGATTATTTTTGAGAGGTGTTTATTAGTTCCCATAATTTTGTGTTTTTTTCCTTATCAGTTATTATTTTCCTTTTCTTCTACCCATACTTATATTAGAGACTTACTGACCTACTGAGTTGGTCATGATTGATTCTTTCCTAGTTCACCTTTGTTTCTCTATTCCTCTTCATGTTTTCTTCCTTGTGGGGTGATTCCCTTAAATATCTTCTGCAATGTTGCCTAATGATCACAGATTACTTTTGTTTGTACTTCTTTGGAATGTGTTTATCCATCAATTTGAAAAGACAATATTACTGGATGAAGTATCTTAGTAGGCATTTATTATGTGCACAGCTTAAAGCATATCATCATGTTTTCTTGGCTTTCATGGTTCCTGCTGAGAAATCTGAGTTATTCTAATGGAGTGCTACTGTATGTAACTTGATAGTTTTCTCTTGGAGCTTTTCAATAAAGGAGTGCCAATCAGGGTCACTGGACCCTCACTTGAGTATCCAGCCACTCTTCCCAGCCAACTAGTCCAGCCTTGCAAGACAAAAGAAAAATGAGGAGGAACCCAATAGAGGCATGCTTTTGGAAGCCCTTGTCAAGAAACTCCAATGGACTCTCATATGAACATTTGAAAATTGCCCAGTTCTAACATTTTTCTAGTTCCCTGTCTAGAACTTGTAATGCTAATTATACTCCCCTTTACTTCTCCTTCACGTCTCCTAGGACTTTTTCAAGGACTTTCTTCTTCCCTTACAGACAAAAGTTATGCAATTTTGGAGTCTTTTAGATAGACCCACTGAAGGGGTACTCCAATTGCCTCACCCTGCATCCCTGTTCAGCATGGAAGAAACCAGAACAGTCTGTGTCCTTATTCCCTATTGGCAATTTGGGTAACCCCTTCATAGGATGGTGTGATAAGAATAGGAGGTAGGAATTGGCTAGGCAGTTAGGGTAAAAAGACCCCGAAGAAATGTAGTCAGTTTCTTAGCTAAAAGTCAAAATGTCCTCGGGCCTATTAACAACATACTCTGTTCCAAAGGCCAAAAATGTAAAAAATATTTGGGATTTTGTATCTAATCCTTAAAAGAGTCTAGGATTACTTCTTCAGAGGGGGGAATGTTGGAGGGAGGGAGTGGGCATGGATTTGATCAAAACACCTTATATACATGTATGAAATTCTTAATAAAGTTTTTGTAAACAAATATTGTTTCTTTGTTTTATAGTCTAGCATTTTGATTATAATGTGTTGTGGAAAGATTCTTGTCATGTCTTTTTTGAGGCCTCAAGTGCCTCTTATGTTGGGATGGCCATTTCTTTCTCCAGGTTTGGGAAGCTTTCTGCTTTAATTTCATTGAATACATTTTCTGTGCCTTTAGTTTCCTTTCCTTTCCTTTTTTAGATATAAGCTCCTTTTCTACCCCATGGCTTCTTGGCCTTTGTCTCATAATCATGTCCCAGGGTTCTTGGAAGTTGTGGTCAGACTTATTTTTCTTCCTTCCTTCCTGCCTTCCTTCCTTCCTTCCTTCCTTCCTTCCTTCCTTCCTTCCTTCCTTCCTTCCTCCC
>NW_008328707.1:1064509-1098042 GCF_000622305.1 Nannospalax galili
TCCTGTTTGATCTCATCCATTGGTGATGATTTTCATTTTTTTAATTGAAAAGAGCTTTTCTAACACTTTTGTCTTTTTCCCCAAATCTTAGTTTTTCTTCTTTCTTTCCTTCCTTCCTCCTTTTCTTCTTTCTTCTGTTTTGCTGAATTCATCATCCATGTTGTGGACTTCCTCGTCCATGCTGCTGACTTTCTCTATGACATCCTGAATTTATTTCCTTGCCTCATCCATTTGTTTATCTGTTCCCTCTTTTAAATCATTAATCATTATTTAATAATCAAATTTGTTCTTTTGCCAGGGGTGGTGGTATACTCCTTTAACCCCAGCACTCGAGTGGCAGAAGCAGGAGGGTCTCTGGTTGGAAGCCAGCCTGGTGTACAGCGTGAGTTCCAGGCCAGATGGGGATACAGAGTGAAACCCTGTCTCAAAACAAAAACAAAACAAAACAAAAAAGAATTATTCTTTTACAGCTTCACACATGTATGTAGTGCATCCTGCTTTCTTTCATCCCTACTCTCTCCCATGCCCCTCCCTCCCCTGTCCTACTCTTCACTACTCATTTCTTTCCCACATTCATGTCTTTTTGCTTTGTTTATGTCCATATGGGTTTGATCAGGGTTCTCTGTGTGGTCAGGGAGTTGGAACTATCCATTGGAGCCTGGTGGGGTCACCAATAGCTATGCAACTGAAAACAATGGCTCACCGTTTCTCAGTTTATCAGTAGCCCATAGTTCCGCAGTAAGTTGTAGGGTTCTAGGAGCCCCTACCCCGTCTATGTGAAGCCATTTCACAGGGAGATTTTTAAGCTGTTCTTCAGGTATTTCAAACATTTCAGTATCTTTGGATTTGGTCGTGTGATCTTTTAGGAGCTTCGAATTGCCTTGCCTTTTCATGTTTCTGTGTTGCAATTTGTGCGTATATTGCGTAGTGTGTCTCTGTTAGCTCTATTTGGTGATCTTCTTAAAGAGAAACTTACTCTGGATGGCTCACTCTTTTGTGCCATTTAGAGGAAAAACCACTTTAAAGCAACAACACCACGCTGAATAAGATATAAATTGATCAAAGTTTCCTAATATACCACCGATGACCATAGAATGAAAAATGCAAATAATAGAGTATAGTATGATGTTAAAATTATTTATGGAAAATAGAGAATTAGTAAATGAGTATAATAAAGGGAGCAGAGATGGGAAAAGCAGAAAGAAGCAAGGTCAAATAGAAGAAAGGAAAAGAAGAATGGAGAAGATTGTTATGAAGAGGAAAAAAAACCAAGAGAAAAATATCTGCACTATAAAGGATAAGTATATAAACAAAATTAGATAAATGTAAGAAGAGAAATAAGAATAAAAACACGAAAGCATTTTTAAAATTATTTTTTACTTAATAACCACATGATTAGAAGAAGCATTTTGTTACAACTTTAACATACTCAGTAACACACTCCAGAGCAAGAATACATCGTCACGTGAAGTAAAAAATCAAACTGTTACTAAAGATACAGTGAAAAGGAAAAGGGGGAAACTATGGGAAAAAATTAAAAAAGAAGAAATATTGGCGTAGCTTTGTTCTGGGTACTCTAAAAGTGGAGGAGTGGATCCGCTGCAGTTAGAAATTCTTGTTCTTCTCTCATTCAGGGCAGTGCTGAATCTGGCCTGGGCAAGTGTCAGAGGTCTGCTTCAGCTGTTTTCCACCCAGGAGCACCTCTTCTTTGCATACAGTGGGCCTCTTCTGAATGCACTTAGCTCTGAAGCTTGTGGGACCGGCAGATTTTCCCACACTTCAAGAGTCTTGTTCACACACTGGAGGTCTGCTTCAGCTGTTTTCCACCCAGGAGCACCTACCTCTTCTTTGCATACAGTGGGCCTCTTCTGAATGCACTTAGCTCTGCAGCTTGTGGGACCGGCAGATTTTCCCACACTTCAAGAGTCTTGTTCACACACTCTGGTTACTGTTCTAGCTAAGAGGTATTTTCCTTTTTGCATTGGGAGTTGAGGAAGTAAGCATAGTACTGAGATCTGTATAGGAGGACAAGCTCAGCATTAGACACCTTTGCTGGAGGGAGGAGGCTGTGAAACCAAATACTTGACTGGATCTTCAGTGTTCTCCAGAAAGCAGTGAACCTTGTGACAGAGGCTGGGCTTCTCATAACCTTCACTGCTGGGGCCTCCTTCCTCCTGAATATTTCCCCGTTTCTTTGCCCAGTCCTCTTCTTTTCCATGACTGCCTCCCACGGCTATCTCTCACCCTGGGACTGCTACAGGTTCCTCTCAAGCTCTTTGACTTGTGATTGTTACTTATTATCAGGCTTCCAGGGTAGCTTAGTCTTAACAACAGTCTCCCTCCGAAGATGGTGCTCAACCAGAGCCCCCCGAGACTCAAGATGTGGAGAGTGACAGAATGGGCCTCCTGACTGCAGCCCATCATGCTAGGAAGTCACTTTTTCACCATAGTTTTCAACTGGTTTTCAAGTTTACAGCAACTGTGGGTCTGTCCTGTGGATTTTCCTTCAAGTCTTTTTTCACCAGGGCCACCTGGCTTACCTTTTGGATAAGGCTTCTGTGGCTGCTCGCCCTTTCAGGAGTGAGGGGAGGAGTGTCCTCTTTGTTGCATCAAGCTTCTTTTTCTCCACACTTTTGAGCTGTCCTGTCACCCCTTTCCTGATTCCTGATGCTCTTCCAGTCTTTTTTGGAACAGGGTCTGTTCTTTGTCATCCTATTTCTTGCTGGGTCACACAAAGGCAGCTTCTAATCTGCCATCCTATCCCCGAAGTCTCAAATGTCTTTATTTTTAAGATTTACTTTATCTGTCTGTGTGTGTGTGTGTGTGTGTATGTGTGTGTGTACATGTGTATATGCATGTTTCTGTGGACGCCAGAAGAGGGCATCAGATTCCCTGAAGCTGGAGTTATAGGTGGTTGAAAGTCACCTGATGTGGGTGCTGAGAATTGAACTCTGGCCTTCTGAAAGAGCAGTAATTGCTCGTACTACAGAGTCATCTCTCTAGTCCCAAATGTGATTTTCTTAATTAAATTTACTCAAAAAATCCAAGTTAAATTTCATCTTCTTCCAATCCATTCCCTGGGATTTACAATCATTCTTTTCTCCATTCTATTACCTTGTAACTTATTATATATAATTTACTTCTTTATCATATATATTGTTGTGTTTAAATTTTCTTTTGTTTTTTCAGAGCCACACTCCATTCTTAGCCACTGTATTGTACGTCAGGAATCAAGATCCAGAAGTAAGAAGAGACTTTACTTCTGAGACCGGGTGAAAAAGTCCAAAGACAAATAGATGGGAATGCTTGTGTGATGAGATATTGAGGAGACTGGTTCTCAAATCGTCTTTCTGGGTTAAGTATTAAGAAGGAGGGAGTAGGAATCGAACTAAAAGTCTTTATGCATGTTGGTTTGGTGAAGATTTGGTCTGTTACTGATGAGAAAGAGAAGGGGAGCTGACCAAGGGCAAAACAAGATTTTCCCACCTTTGGTGTTCAGTTGTGAACTCCTGGAGGGTGAAGGCTGCATCTTTATTCCCCTGTAGTATCACCATCAAGCACTATGCTAGATACTAAGAGAAAAATATTTTCAGCCAAAAAACTGGGCCAATGAGGTAGCTCATTGGGTAACAGCACTTTCTGTGTGTCACAGAGGTAACTCCTCAGTTGAGGTTCTCTCTTCCCAAGTGTGTCAAGTTCACAGCAAAACTAAAGGACACAGTACAAGCCTGACGACCTGAGTTTAATCCCTGAAACCCGTGATGGAGGAAGGAGGTCCTCTTACCTCCACGCAGGTACTATGGCATGCACGCACGCCTGTACTCACATGCATTTCTCTCTCTCTCTCTCTGTCTCTCTCTCTTTCTCTCTCTCTCTCTCTCACACACACACACACAATAACACTAATAAATAATGTTTTTCCAAAAAAGAGCAAATAATGTGGGTACAGTGCACCACTAAAGTAGATTCGAAATCACACACACAATAACACTAATAAATAATGTTTTTCCAAAAAGAGCAAATAATGTGGGTACAGTGCACCACTAAAGTAGATTCGAAATCATGTAGGTTTGCTGTCTGTTGGTAAACTCTATATGATATTCTTTTCCCTGAAATGGAATGATTTATGTTTTCCCATCATCCTTGTTCTGCTATATGTCCTTGTAAGTTCACTGTATAATGCTATTGCATATACATGTGTAAATTAGTAGAATATACATGACTGCTGGCCCAGTAGGTACCATTCTCATGTCTTATGATTGGCTACTTATATTCCAAAAGGGACACTTCCTTTCTTTGTGTGTATGAATGCATTGCCTGCATGTCAGTAGGTGCACCTGAGTGGTGCAGTGCTCAGAGGTCAGAAAAGGGCATTGGATCCCTTGGAAATGGGGTTACAGGCAGTTTTTAGCCGCCATGTGAGTGCCGGGAATTGAACCTGGGTCCTCTAGCAAGAGCAAACCACTGAGCCATTTCTCCAGCCCCAGGACATTATGTCTCCAAATATTTGTAGAAGCTTTGTGTTTCCTGATGATCATGGATGATAATATTCACGTCAAGTGGCTGATTCTAAGTGCCCCATGATTCCAATCCTCTTGGCCCCCAAAGCTCCCAGATGTAGCCACCCACCCCTGAGCCCCCAAATACCTCTGATTATAGTCATATGGGACTTTTCTTGAACTGCCCCACTGCTATTGGGTTCTCTTCTCTCTCTCTCCTCACATTCAAACTTTCAGATTCAATCCAGGAGACAGATGAACAGCAGGTAGATACCAAACAACCATTTCCATCATCTGTTCCTTATCTTGAGAGCTGTAATGTTTTGAGTGGTCTTCTCAATATCTGTTCCCATGTCTATGCTCTAAGACATGTTTGGAAAAAAAGTTCACATGCATGTGAAAGAAAGACTGGCCCTTTTTAGAGGAGAGCTCAGTCTGTCCCATATGCTCTATTACATGTATACTTAAGGTGTGGTTGTATTCAGTATTCCAAACTTAGTGTTCTGTTTATTAGATATGGGGGCCTTATGAATGAAGGCTAACAAATCAAGCAAAGAAAGAAAGAAAAAAGGAAAAGAAAAACAAAAGGGAAACTGATTTCCACTGAACTTACACAGTGACAGGATTATTTTCAAATTTGTTGGCATTTCTTATGAAAGCACCCAGATGTTAAGAAAAATATAAAGAAAAAAGTATTAGCAAGGAGAAATTTTTCAAAAAATGAAAGTATCCTTTAAAAGACTGATTAGACTGTAGTAATTACTAATCAAAGGGAAAGAAACATATTTTCCAGGTTTGGTTTTAGGACAAGTGAAAACACTTGCATAATTAAAAATATGCCCATTTGAGCCCTGGAAAAGGGGGAAATTTATTCCAATATAGAGAATGACTTTTCAAAGACGCTTAATTTTCAGTAAAATTCTAAAACTTAGATTTGAGGGAACATGATTATAGGATTTAGGATTGAAATCTGAAAAACAAAAAAAAAACGGGAAAGAAGTTGTTAACACTGGAAAATACCTTCCAAGCTTGCTGTGGAGTTGACCTATTTGGGAAGCCTTCATCTGGCCAATAGAATAGTCCTCTCTAGCAGCCCATCCCATGAACCATCAAACTCTTGGGTGCCTGGAGGGGTGCTTCTTATATCTGGGCAGATGGGCTTTGCTCAAACTTTTGACAGGAGGATGTTGTGCTGACTTTAGAAAGGGGTTAAGTTGAATCCAGTGCCCTAGATATTTGGAATCCATCATGGAAAATGTCCTTGGAAGTACTCTGGGGTCGCTGCGCATCCAGAATTTTTGTCAGTTAACAGAGTCTGGTGATTCCTTCTCCACAAATCTGGGAATGAAAGGTGGCACCTCTAGTATTCATCATGTGTTTGCTACTCTTACCATGATTCAGGTCATCATTGTTCTTGAAGATAGGTGCTTTAGAACAGGGTAGAGAAAGACAAGATGGCAACACAATTCAACCGACATCTTAGTAACAACAGGATGAACACATGGTCTGGTTGATTCCACTGTCCAACTGTTTCTGGCAGAACAAGCATTTGAACTCTAACAGGTTAACTACAGAACCCAGAGGGAATGTACTTACAGATCTGTTTCATTGTATCATAGACGCTCTTCTAGAGACTAGGGGAATGGCGAACAGTTCAGATTTGGGGCACTTTTTTTTTTTTTTTCGTGAGGTTTAAAGTCTAGCTGTAAGAGACAAGTATGAATCAGGGTGCCAAATACTAAATTAGTTCATTTTTTTGATAGTGAGGAAAACCTTTTAAATTATCAATGAAAGTAATTTGTTATTTAAATGAACTAAAATATCCTGTATTAGTTTCTTTTGAGTGCTTACAATATTTTTTCTACATTTCTTGCCCTGTCCCTTTCTCCTTCTTTGTACTTGGGAGAGCCTAAGAAGGGCACTTTCCCTGAGCTATCCCCTGGGAATTGTCCTGGATTCCTACCACCTCTAGTCTTCCTTTCCTAGGGGTTTGAACTTGAAGGAAAGTCAAGCCCTCCAGCCCGATTTCCTTGCCTTGTTCCCCCCCCCCTTTTTTTTTCCTGCAGAGGAGGTGCTTGTACTTCTTGTTGGAAGAGAAGTCTAAGAGATATTTTTTATTCCTCTGTGATTGTCCTTAGCATGGCCTTTTGCTTCCTTGGGCCGTTTGCTGATGCATTTGATAAGTATTTATGAAATGCTTGCAATGCATCAGGCACCAGACTATGCCCAGAGGATGTATCAGGGACCAAACAAGATTCATACCTTTATGAAGTTTACACTCTAGTGAGAAACTATAAAAGAAACAATACATATAGTAAACCAATAAGACACACGTGCACATATGAAGCCCCGCCCCCCACAGAGTTAGAAGATCATGAATGATCTAATGGAGAGGAGGGTATGTGCAGTGCTGAAGGGCAGATGTTGTATCTCCCCAAAAAGAAAAGTCTCCCAACAGGACTAGGACCTTGCACAAGCACTGGCTACGTCATCAGCCCTGTAATGATTTGGGGGCAGGGTATTTTTCCATTGAATTCTTAGGTCTTTTTTTTGGTCTTTTTGAGACAGGGTCTCCCTGTAGCCCCAGCTGGCCTCAAACTCGCTATACAGACCAGGCTGGCCTTGAATTCACAGAGATCCACCTGCCTCTGGCTCCTGAGTGCTGGGATCAAAGGCGTGTGCCACCATGTCTGGCTAAATTCTTAGCTCTTTTAGCCAAAATGTATTTAATGCTATTTTTAAAATTTCATATTTATTTATTTATTATTTATTTATTCATTCATTCATTCACTATTGTTTTGGGGGGCATTTCATACATGAGTACAATTCATTTTCATCATATCCACCCTTCCCTCCTCCCTCTAACTCTCTCCCGTTCTCCCCTCTCAAATTCACATCCTCTTCTATAATTATTTTATAGAACCCACTGAGCCCAATTGGTGCTGCCCAAATACACACAGGTAGGGCTGACTACGTGGACATGGGCAATCATCATGGGACTCATCCATGAAGAAAACTGATTCTTCCTCAGCAGCCGACAACTGCTTATAGCTCTTTACCTAGGGGCTGGAGGCTTGTGAGCTCTTCCCCCATCTATACTGTAATACTAGCTTTTTGTTTTGTTTTGTTTTTTGGTCTGCCATTGGGGTGCTCAATAATTACTTATTCAGCTTAAAAAAATTAAAAATATTTCGGGGATTTATTTATTTATTTTTTTGGCACATGATTCTACCTAGGAACAAAGACGGTGAACTAAACTTGCTTTGTTCTGAGTTTCTGACTGCAGTTGCGATGTGTCCCCAGTAGTTTGCATTCAGATCTCTGCATGTTCTGTTGGCAGAATATCAGCCAGTCAGGTCGGAGCAAGTGGTACTTGGAGACCATGTTCCAGGAGAGGAATAGCTCTGCAGGGCTGATGACAGAACTCATCCCCCGAGCACAGGGGCTTATGGGTAACAAGTGCTATCGTCTAAAAGAAAGGCATTCTTATTAAGCATTTAGGTTAAGGGGATAGCTGTAAATCAGTGGTCATCCTGGAAAGTCATTGTGCGTTCTTGTCTGATCTACCCCACAGAGGGGCATAAACTAAGTGTTAGATACTTTATATCTTTGTATGTGTGTGCGTATGCACACGTGTGTGTAGATAGATGCATGTGTATGTATGTGCATGAGCATGTGGAGGCCAGAGGACGGCCTCGGCTATCTTTAAGTATTGTCCACCTATTTTTTTTTCAGACAGGGTCTCTCACTGGGACCTGGGGATAACTGGTTAGGTTAGGCTGGCTGGTCAATGTGCCCCAGGGATCTACCTGTCTGTTTCTGCTAGGGTTACAAATGTGCACCACCATGCTGTTTTTGTTTTTGTTCTTCTTTAATGTGAGTTCTGGGGACAAACTCAGGTCTTTGGACTTATAAGGCAAACCCTTTACCAATGAAACCATCTCCCTAGCCAAATACTTTACATCTTCGGATCAGGATATTTTTCCCCCCAGAAAACGTGACAAGGAGAACCTAAACAGGAACCAATCTTTCCCAATACAAATACAATATTTGTCCTCCAAACCCATCTCATAAACTTTATTCATCCAAGCTTGTTTTCTGAAGGGGCGCTGGGTAAGAAAACAGAAGCTGAGTGTTGAAGAAGTTACCTTTCTGTGTCTGAGGAACTTAAGAAATGTGAGGAGTACATTGGAAAGAGAGATGGGAAAGAGTGACTGTTAGAGATTACTGGTCTTTCTTTGTGCTGTGCACCAGTACAGTCTGTAAAGTATCACATTCCTAGAAGGTGAATTAATGAAATTGTAAAACCATCTAAACATGATATACCTCTTGGGCAATCTCACATATGTTAAAATTGTTATAGGCATTTTCCCAGCCCCACAATTACAGATGGTGTGCGTGTGTGTGTGTGCATGTGTGTGTGTGTATAAAAACAAAAGAATTTATAAAATTAAACCTTTCTTACATGTGGTAAATCCATCAGATACATGATAAATCTTTTTCAGAACTGTGTTCTACAAGGGGAGGCTGCTTATTCCCCTCCAGCATGGCTTGAGCTCCAAGAACTCATCAGCTCAGTGTGTAATTGCACTTTGCATTAGAACAAGGTTCCAAAGTGCCCCCTCTCCCCCCATGCACCCATGGGCAGTTTCTTTCTTGCTGAGCACTGCTAAGGTTGTATTCTGGTTGTTTGCCTTTCCTCCCCTTGAATACCATGAAACATTTGCTAGAGCAGAATTGCTTTCATGTGTCTTTCTCCTTTCTCTTTTTATGTCATTTTCTGGCTGATTCTCCAGTGGTGTGGCTCTTGGCATGAGCTGTAAGGCTCCAGTAACTGGGCAAGCAATTAGGAGAGCCAGACAAATCTTCTTTTCTACAGCCGGGACTTCCTGGCTCCTCTACACATGGTTGGCTAAACAATGAAGACCATGGAAGAAAAACAGTCCGACACTTCTTTCCTTAAAAGAAGCAAACTCAAAATACTAGTTAGGTAGTTGCCATTTTGTAGCTGAAGAAAAGATGCTTCAGGAGCCAATTCCATAGGGATCATTTGTGTGTGTGTGTGTGTGTGTGTATACCTGTGTGCACATGCATGTGGAAGCCAGAGGTCCAACTTGGGTATCCTTCCTCAGGAGCTCCACCTTGCTTTTTGTTTACTAAAATTTTTATCTATTTAAGGGGTTGAAGAGATGGCTCAGCAGCTAAGAGCTCTGGCTGCTCTTGCAGAGAACCTGGGTTTGGTTCCCAGCGTCCACATGGTGGCTAAGAACCACCTGTAACTCCAGTTCCAGGGGATCTGACGCCCTCTTCTGGCCTCTGCAGGGCATTGTGTGTATGTGGTGTTCACGCAGGCAAAACACTCCATAAAATAAAAATAATAAAATATTTTAAAATAAAACTATTTTTTTTAAAATCACATTTATTTATTTATTTTGTGCACATCTGCACATACAGGCACATGCCAGGGCGTGCATGTGAGGTCAGAGGAAACTGTAGAGTTAGTTCTCTTCTTCCACTTTTACATGGGTTCCAAGGATCAAACACAGGCTTCCCAGCAAGTCCTGTTACCTGCTGAACCATCTTGCCAGCCCCTGCCTTGTTTTATGAGTGAAATTTTCATTGGTTAACTGGAGCTTGCCATGTCCACTAGGTTGTCTGATCAACGAGCCTCAGGGAGCCACCTGTCTCTACTTCCTAGTGCTGGTTTGACAAGTGGTCATCAACACTGCCTGCTTTTACATGAGTTCTGGGGATTGAACTCAAGTCCTCACGGTTGCACAGCACTTTACTGACTGCATCATCCCCAAACCCCACAGGGATCTTTTGGGGAAGGGTCACTGCATGTCATCTTTGTCCAGCATGTTTTCTGCTTCCCTTTTTGTGCCTTCCTTACTTCTGCTCTAGAGTAACTCTTGGGGAATATCCATTCAGGTTCAGACTGATGCATGACTAATGCAGAAACTTCTGGAAATTTCCACTGATGTTCCAAGAGGCCAGCTTGGAGGGTAGGAACTGATACAGACACCTCATCAAACATCTTGGAAACAAATGACAGATTAGAACTGGAGTTGTTATTAGAGCCAGAGATGAGGTTTCTTCCATTCTGGAAACTAAAAGTTTTTTTTTAAAAATCTAAATCTAATTTATGGATGTAAAAGGAACAATTCAATTAGCAGGGCCAGGCAAGGGTTCAAAGGTAAATCTGAACATGAATTCTTCAGGCACAAGATCAGATGAAATATATTTTTTAAGCCTTTCAAACCTCTGGATTTTGTTGCTCTTGAAATGCAATTAAGAAATGGAAAAATGGCTGGAAGCTTTCTGGAAATAAGGGGAACAGAAATTCCTGGGTGGAGGAGGCTGAACTCACCTGGGAAATGGAAATGAAGAGAAAAGGGAAATCATGTTTGCACATCGCCCTGTGGAGTGCACAGAACTGTGGCTTCACCCTTCATTTTTGGAAACACCATGTGGGATCAGTTTTGGGGATGATGATAAGCCCTTGGTGGCAGTGACATTTCCCTTTGAGATCCTTCAGACTTGACATGGGATTGGAATGATGTGGGAGGGTAGAGCAGGAGGAGGGAGAGAAAGGGGGTAATGAATATCAAACAAACCACAAGAAGACAAAAAGATTGGATTCCTCAGAGAAGTTTCAACACTTCTGAAACGAGTGAGTTACGGAAACCTCACTAAATGTGCCACCCTTCATTTAAGGTAGTGAAGAGGAGGTTTCCTTTGTATCGTGCTTTCTGAAGGCTGGAATAAGTTCTGGTAGATGCTTTTGCAACTAACACTATGCATCTTAATTTTTCAACTTGCTGGAGCTTGCTACTTTAGCAGGACGTTTAGGACAAATCAGTGTGTTTGCTTTCCTGATCTACAAGAACAGTCATGAGGGAAATAAAGACCGTGTTGGAGGACTAAAAACTCAGGTTCCCGACACTGACTACTTTATGAACTTTAATAATCAGATAAAATCTTTGCATGTTTTCTAATGTGTCCAAGGAAAGTGCATTGCTGTGACAGAATGCCCGACAAATCATCTTCAGGGAGGAATGGTTTATTTGTGCACCCTCACAGTTTGAGGGTGCAGTCTATCGTGTCGTGGCTGGTCAGTCTTGGCAATAGGAGGTTGAGGCACCTGGTCACATTGCATCCACCATCAAGAAGCAGAGAGAGATGAATGCTGGTGCTCAGCCCACTTTCTCCTTTTTATTCTGCCTAGGAATCCAGTTCATGAAACGGTGCTGAGCACATTTAGAGTGAATTGTCCCACATCAACGAATCCAATCCAGAACCTCCTTCACAGACATTTCCTGAATTTTTTTCTACGGTAATTTAAAATCACATGAGGTCAAGAAGATTAGCCATACAGAGAATGTTGGGTCTCATGATACTTCACAAACCTCTGAGTTCTAGAAACTCAAATTTAATATCCTAGAGTTTCAAATTATCTTATTTCTCCCCTTTGATAAAACTTTTACTTAGTCATTTCTTCTGGCTTCCTTTAAAAGGAAAACCTCATGTAAAATGTTTTCTGCTCAACAAGATATATTTCTTGTTTCCCTTGCCTGGAGGTCTGTAACAAGGTATGTGAGTCCCCTTCACCCTTACCTTCCTTCGGGGGTCATGTCATCTTCCTTTCCTTCTGTTCTTCATGTGACTGCCAATGAGACGCAAGTGGAACTCTCACCAATAATAAGAGCAAGAGATGAACAAGGAAGGAAGGAAGGAAAGAAGGAAGAAGGCCGAAGGATCAGCAAGAGGAACAGGGTGAAGAGAAGATTGATGAAGGAAGAAATGAAAACTGCCGGGAGCAGTTACCTACTGTGCAGCCTTCAGGACTGTGGAGAGGGATTCCATAATTCCTCACTTCCTGGGTTAAACAGCTTTCCCATGGCTCAAACTCATAAAAGAGAAGAGGCATGCTTTAGCTGGCCTAGCTGAGAATACATTCTCGAATTCTGTGGAGATTTCTGTTACACAAATGCAAACATTCATTTCATCTGGTAGTCCCCAAGGCAGAGGTAGGATCTACTTAAATGAGTAAACAAACTCAGGATGCAGCAGTACCCTGGAAATTCCAGAAGTCTCTTGAAGGCCTCCTATTAAGGACTTGGAGACTGGACTCCTAAGAAACATGTAAGTTCAGAATTGTCATTAGACCTGTGACTAAAACTCCCCACACCACACCATAATCCACTCATTTTTCCATTTCAAACAGCTCTCACACAGGACTGACATGGGACACATGCACACAGAATCCCACCTTGGCATCTGATCTGACCAAAAGGAGTGGGGTTGGAATCAGCAGGTGCCCCCTGCTGGCAACAGTAATCAATACCACCTCCCTGCCCTCAGCCCTCACCCTGTCCCCCCAGTTTCCACATGGAATTACATCCCTGTTAAAGTCTCTAAAGCTCACAGCTGCTCATTAATCACTGACTCAGCACCACAGAGAAACAGAACCAGATAAATGCACACACGCTATGTGATCCTGGTCTTCAGGAAGAGCCACATGGTTCTGCAAGAAATAGTATTCATTAAAAGTTGATCGTTGCTGCTCTTGCAGAGGCCTGGGGTTAAGTTTCCAGCACCTACATGGCAGCTCACAACCTCTGCAAGTCTAATTCCAGGGGATCTCATGTCCTCTTCTGGCCTCTGAGGGTTCCAAGCATGCATGTGGTATACAAACATGCAGACAAAACACTCACATACATAAAATAAAAATCTTTTAAGAAATGGTTGACAGCTCTGGGGGTTAGAAATGTAGCTAATGGGTAGAAAGTGGATATCTTCTGGCCAAACTAAGCTTTGTCTAAAATCAGGAGAATGGTAGCCTTGGCTGGGGGTAGAAGGAGCTAGGAGAGTTCTGGGAGATGGTGACCCACTCTTGCTTGATTTTCTTGCTGGTTACCCAATGTATTTGGATTATGAGCATTTACCAAGTGTTGTGATCATAATTTTCATGTTTGTATGCTATAGCTCAATTTTCTTTTTGGTCTTTTTGAGACAGGGTCTCCCTGTAGCCCCAGCTGTCCAGGAACTGTGTAGACCAGACTGGCCTTGAACTCACAGAGATTTGCCTGCCTCTGCCTCCCAAGTGCTGGGATTAAAGGCGTGTGCCACCACACCTGGCTATAGCTCAATTTTTAAAAAGTTTTCTTTGCTAGGTGTGGTGGAGCATGTCTTTAATCCTAGCCCTTAGGAAGCAGAGGCAGATGTATCTCTGTGAGATCGAGGCCAGTCTGGTCTACATAGCAAGTTCCAGGCCAGCTGGGGCTATAGTCTACAGGGCCACATGTCTAAAACAAATAAACAACAAACAAAGTTTTCTTTAAAAAGTGCCTCCCAGGGCTGGAGAGATGGTTCAGCCGTTAAGAGGACTGGCTGCTCTTGCAGAGGATCCAGGTTTGATTTCTAGCATCACATGGAAGCTAACAATAGTCCTAACTCTAGTTCCAGGGGATCTGACACCCTTTTCTGACCTCTGTGGGCATTGTATGTCATGGGTGCACTTACAAACAAGCAGGCAGTACCCTCATACACATAAAATGAAATAAATAAAATTTTAAAAAGTGCCTTTGTCGGGGTGAGAGCTGGTGTTTTATTTATACAGCACAATGCCTCATGATAACTGTCTTAGAAGAAGGCTTCTGGTAGATTTTGTACCTGACAAGGGCTGTCTTCCTGGATCATAGACAGCCATATTCTGATTGTATCTCGACATGGTGCAGAAGGGGTAGGAAAGGTATCTAAAGCCTCTTTTATAAGGATACTAACACTGTCATGCTCCATCATCATGACCTAATCACCTTTAAAAGTCTTCACCTCTAATGCCACCATCCTGGAGGTTTAGATATCAGTGTATGAATTTCAAGGAAACCCAGTCACTCTCAATCTATCACAGTAGGTACCTAACAATTATTCCTGGTATGAATTGCTATCCTCTGGGATCCTGGCTCCAATCACCTGTCCTTGTCTTTCAGAAACTCTGACTTCTGAACAAGATGCCACTGAACACACGTACTTTACAGATGTCAGCTGGTGACAACATGTCAGCATGTCACCCTAGCAAGGAAACTCAGTGGACAGGTGCTTGGCCTTTTATATCTTAAGCTCTCTTAATCATAGGATAAAATCTCAAGCCCAGAGAAACCATTGCTAATAACAAATGGATATTATCTGGGCTGGTACTCCATTGTGGAGAAAAAAAAAAACCAAACACCAGAACTAAATGGAAAGGCCCAGCTGCTCTTAAAAAAGCCAAAAGAACTGCCCAGGTGGTATTTTCTCACTCAGTGGAGAGAGCAGCTGACACCCTGATATTTTCAGGAGGGCCTGCTCCCACGGATTCTGTTGTCGCCACACACCATATTAGTCCTGACTTTTAAAATACACTTAAAATGTTTTTTAAGCAAAAAACAAATTTACAGAAAAATGGTAGCTATGACATAAGAACTTTTCTTTAGATCCTCTTAGAGTAAGTTGTGGGCCCAATGTTGCCTCTTCCTGAATACACTGCCCACAGTGAAGTCTCTCACATAGCCACAGTTCAGCCACCAGATTCAGGAAGTTAACAGGGACACATACTACCATAGAACTGTCAGGACCCCTTGTGGTCTACCAACTGTCCAGATACTGTTCTTTACCATCAGCAAAAAGTTCAACTGAGAATCTCGTGTTATCCCTCTTTGGCCTCCTTTAGTCTACAGCCGCTCTTGAGTCTTTCCTTGATTTTCACGACTTTCACACTTTAAAAGACTGTAGGCCAGTTATTTAGTATATTCCTCAATTTGAGACTCTCTGCCACTATGGTATGAACCTGAAATGTGCAAAAGCCTTGGTTGTCAGTTGATGGGCTTTTGGGATGTGTGTGCTAATGCTGTTCTCATTGCTGTGACAAAATACCCAACAAAAAACAACTTAAGGGAGAAAAGGGTTATATGGCTTACAGTTAAAGGGATACAGTCCATCATGTTGGGGAAGGCATAGAGGCAGGAGCAGGAGGCCAGTTGGTCACATTGCATCAATAGTCAGGAGAGAGAGAGGGAGAGAGAGAGAGAGAGAGAGGGAGAGAGAGAGAGAGAAACAGGAAGTAGGACTTGGCTATAAAACCTCAAGGCCTACCCCCAGTAACACACTTCCTTCAGCAAGACTCTACTTCCTAAAGGTTCCATAACCTTCCCAAACAACACCATCAGGGGGAACCAAGTGTTCAAATACACGAGCCTATGGGGGAACTCTCATATTCAAACCACATCAGGAAGTTATTGGCTCCTGAGGGTTCTGACCTAATCAATGCCTTGATGGATTCATCATATCATAGCATTACTGGAAGGTGGTGGAAATCTTGGAGATGGGGCCTAATGGGAGGATGTAGATCACTAGATGATGCCCTGGAAAGTTATACCTTGTCCCTACTTCCTTCTTAACTCTCTGTTTCCTGACTGCCATGAGGTGAACAGCTCTGGTTTATCACACCATCTCAATCATGGTATTCCATATCACTTCAGATCCAACCATGGACTGAAACCTCTGAAGCTGAGTAAAAATTCCTTCATCCTTTTACATTGTTCCAGCTATAGAGCGGCAGCAGCAGCAAGAGCAACAACAAACCCAGTTTTCCCATAATTGAACTTTGACCAGTGGCCTTTATTAAGTAATCACAGATGTGAGGCACTTGTCTCTCCTTGCATCCTCAGATGACACAGGATTTTACTTGGTGACATGGCTTATCAGGGGTCACAGTAAAGGTGATATGTGCACAATTTCTCCCCTTTATCATTATTTGTAATCTTAAGTATTTTGAAATAATATAAATATTTCATTCATCATCACACTTTCAAGTTATTAATTTATAAATGAACTCTGTAGACTGCGTTGGTTCCTTCTGTATGTGTGGGATAAACGTATTGCCATTATTTTTTCTTTACATGCTTTAATCATTGTGATGGTTGATCTCAGTCATCAGCTTGACTGGATTGAGAGAGAGCTAGAAAACAGGTAAAGTGCACTTCTATGTGTGTTTGTGAAGGCATTTCTGGTGCAGTTTGGCACGTAGATCAGCAAACTGAGGGAGAAGACCTGTCCTGAATCCCATAACCTAGAGAGCCAAATGGACTTGAGGGGGTGGTGCTCCCACACAAGCTGAATTCTTCTGGAGCCAAGCATTGTTGCTGCCAGATTTGCCACTCCAGATTCTTTAGTCTTTGAACCTGGGCTCCAGGAGAGACTCTCCAGGGGCTTCCTGGTCTCCAACCTTTGACTGTGGCTATATCATTGGACCTCTGCTGTTCTGAGGCTTCCATTTTCTTGCACTGTGTGGCTGCTGATTTCCCTGGCTTTCCAGCTACTGGTGGGCACTGTGGGGCTAGTCAACCTCTGATCATGTAAACCAATCGAATAAATCTCTTCTTAGAATTATATGAGTTTTCTATTGGTTCTGTTCCTCCAGACAACACTGACTAATACAAGTGTCCTCTAGTTTGGTTCGCAGATCCCTTTCAGGTTGAATTCTGTGTCCTTTCGATTTGTCCTCATTGCTCTGTAGTTCATCCTTGTTTTTTGATGTAAGGTTTTCCAGGCTCATCTTATTTTCTTCCCACAGAAGTTAACCATTTCTCCAAGGAGTCACAGGTCCACACCTACCCACCACTCCCTTTATTTCTATACTTTTCTTTGTATATGGAAAACCTCAAGTTCACATCCGTGCCTCTGATTCTAGTCTGACATGAACCAACATCAGAGGGTTCATATTTGGAACTTTGTTCCTCACATTCAAAAACTTGGCTTCCATTATCTTTGATGTAGATATTTTATATATTTCTCTGTATGCAATGGATCTCCCTTCTGTACTGCCATCTCCTATGGTCACCTTTTCACCCAGCTCTGACTCTGGCCACTTGTGCTTCATGTGGCTCACTACTAGCTCTGACCTGCCTCCACATGGTCATGTCCTCCTCACCCCATTTGGGATATGACAGTTTAAGCTGATCTGCTCCTTTGTGTTACCATTCCTTGCTCCACCTGGGCTCTGATAGCCCACTCAAGACCATGCTCATCTGGATACCCTATTGGTGCTCTGACTCTTCCTCTGAGCTGCCTCTAGGTGTGGACTCCTCATCATACTTGGGCTCTGACACCCTATAGCTCCTTCTCTTCCATTTACTGATGTGGAAGTACACCTGGGTCTGCCACATCTAATGGTTTTAAGAACGAATTCTTCAGAAACAGAAGGGATTAATGAGACTGGAAAAGAGTGAGGTAAAAGGGGAGAGCTTTCCCTTTAAATGCTCCAGACCAAGTTTTAAGAGCTTATTATACTGTTTACATGGCTCATTCCTGTCAATTATTTATGTATGTATGCATTTATTTATTTATTTTTGAGACTGACTATCAAACTGTAGCTTAGGCTGATCTGAAACTCACTATCTAGCTCAGGCTGACCTCAAACTTGTGGTAATCCTTCTACTTTAGCCTCTTGCATGCTAGGATTACAGGTGTAAACCATCACATCTGGTTAAAAAAAGTCACTTTATACAGAAAAGATTAACATGGCTCCTGTGCAAGGATGACATGCAAATTTGTGGAAAAAAAGTCATTTGGTTTTTGATATTGAGATTGAACCCAGGGTTGTATTTTTTAAATTTATAACTGAGAAATAAATAGCCTTCAAGCCAATCAGAGGTATCTGATTCCCCTTTATAATTGTTTCTATAAAAATGTTTACCATATAAGACTTACCTTGGCATCCACGAGCCTTTTCTCTGTTAGAAAGACCCCATTTACCTAAGGGCTGCTCCTAAGGAGTTGGGGCCAAACTCAGCCTTTATAACCACCATCTTGAGAGAACTATCAAGAAGTTGTATAAGAACTACTTATTAGGACATACCTCATCTTCCAAAGATTTTACTGCCTCCCAACAGAACCACCCTGAAGAGCTAGCCTTTAACACATGGGCCTTCAGAGGTCAATCAACATCATATCATAATATATACCACTTATAAAGTATGCATTTAAAACAACTGAACTCTACAGGCAGAGCCAGAAGAAAGAGCCTAGATCTTTGAATGGAAGAAGGCTTCCGGTCACCGGAAATGTATGCTTTGGTTTAAATACAAATGAGAAATTGACTTAAGTTGTTTCTAAATGTGTAGGTTCATATATTATAGCAGCTAATACTACATAATACATACACCGTAATGATTCTTTTTTTATTGAACAGGTAGCTGGGTAGAGGATAGTTGCCATGTGGAACTGATGCTCTATCTCTGTTTCTCTCTGTCCCTTATTCTCTATTCCCCCTACTTTCTCTCCATTTCTTTCTTCTTGCACTTATATTTGAACAATCTTTATATTTTGGAGGGAATGGGGGAAAACCTAGGAATTAATATTTAAATTTATAACGTCAAACCAGACCTATATTAAAATATCAGAGAACTGCATAAAGTGGGATTTTGATTAGAATTCATCTAATATTTCTTATTGGTTTGGCTTCCTCAGAAACTGTGATGACAGAGGTGGTGGTCAGGACAGATTTGAAATTCCAGGATCTCTGTTCTATGATCACAGTAGAACCCTAAACTCACTTTTACAAGACTTCTTTTTCAAAACATTGAATATCATATAAAAATTTGTTACTGCTCTTTCAATGAGCTACAACTATAGTTGGAGCTACAACTACAACTACAACCATTTCCTGGTTGCTTGAAAATGAATTGTGAGACAGTTGTACTTTTGGCTAAAAACTCAGACTAAAACCTTAGGAGCCTAAGACTTATCATCACAAAGGAGTGTCATCCAAGAACTTCATGAGTAACATGCATGGCATGCATCATTAGAGGGAGTTCTTTTATTACAAACAAAAGGAGGGGCTGGAGAGATGACTCAGTGGTTAAGAGCACTGACTACTCTTGCAGAGAACCTGGGGTCGAGTCCCAGCACCCACATGGTGGTTAACAACCATCTGTAGCTCCAGTTCCAGGGATCTGATGCCTTCTTCTGACCTCTGTGGGTATTGCACAACATAGGTGCACTTACACACATGCAGGCAATATACTCATATACATTAAAAAAAAAAAAAACCCAAAACAAAAAAAATCCCCCAAAACCCCACAAAAAGACTTAGCAATCACAGTGCACACCAGCAGTATTGAGCTTGTTTTGGAAATGTTTTTGTGGGATGCTGTCATAACTATGCCCAGTGCCTTTTCTCCACCTGATTTCTTTAAAGAATAAATTAGGTCTTTCCTGCTGAAGGCAGATTTAGTCACCCCTCCTTCTTGCTGAGGCCAGGATCAGGTGCCTTTCCCTTGTGCTCTACAGCACCCTCTGCAGCATGTATCCCACAGAACATCCATAAATTAACTGTCTTCCCTTGATGCAAGGACTTCATTTTTAAAACTAGGCACATAGTAGAGATTGAAAATCCGCTACAGAGTTAAGTAAGTGAGCAACACTTCAATTCTGCAGTATCTCTTGCTTAAGGCAGAGAGGAGCTGGTTGAACAGGGAACCCCCCAGCTCCTCAGGAAAGCATGAACTCTGTTAGGGAGGGAAAGGAGCTTTCTGAGAGATTGTCAAAGGTTTCCTAGGAACCTTACTTTCAGTACCCTAAAGAACTTTTGTTTGGTTATTGTTCATCACTCCATATACCACATGTACTAAATTAGTGCTTTTTTTTTTTTTTTTTTCTTCTGGTGGTTCAACATGTTCTTGGCTACTGAAGGCTGAAATCCTGCTACAAAATGAGCCTTGTAGGAACTTAAAAGGAGATGTGTCTCATGGGAAACCTGTCCTCTGGCATGCCCTAAGTGGGCCTCAGGCATTTGAGGACATTAGATCCAGACACCAAACTGAAATTAACAAGAATTGCCCCAGAGGAGATTGGGCATTTAAGCATAGCCCACTGGGTCCAATGAGGGTGCTAATGAGCTGCTCCACACACTTCTGGCACTCTTTGCCTGTGAGGGCGCTAATGAGCTATTCCACATGATTCTGGCACACTTAGCCTACACTCCTAATTTTGTCTCAAGGTATCATTAAAATCAAATGATTGTCTCATTTTGAGTATCCATTTACACTGTAATTATCTCTGTCTTTTGTAGTGACTTTAGTGGTTAAATTAGGCAATTCTCCTGCCTGTGTAGATAATGTAATGACTTTTTAATCATTTGTTTTCTACTAGCCAAATTGTTTCCATGATCCCATTAGGAATTCTTCTGTAGTGATTCCAGCGGATTTATTGAACTACTGGTGACAGCCACACTGATGGGCTGCAGCCTGCTCGCTACAAATTCAGCCAATGAATAGCAAATACCTTCTATTTCCCCTGACACTCAAAGAAATAATGATTGTGATGGAAGGAAAGGGTTCCTTACATTTGTCATAGAAGCTATGAAGAAAAAATGTGGTTATGATAATTTCTAAAAGAAACTACATTTACTGTTTTGTTCCCATATAAAAGTAGTGCATTACTGTTATAGAAAAAATGTAAATATATAAAAATACAAAAAAATGCTATCAAAATCATTTGTAATTTAACAACTTACTTAGAATCATTTACGTGTATGGTACTATTTCCTTATAGTTTTTCATCTACTTTTCTTTTTATTATTTATCATCTTTCTGTATCTATATACCATCTACCTGTCTATCACCCATTTCTATTCATTGAATTTTCTATCTGCCCAAAGTTAAGTGCATAAACTACATTTAATTTTCAGCCAGGGATTTTCATTTAACATGTATGATGTGCACTAAATGTTCTTTGAGGTTACAACCGCTAATGTTTCTATAATCATTCTATAATCATGCATTACATTCATTTGTTCTCTAGATACTTTCTGAGTGCTTACTATGGCCAAATGCAGGATTTGTTGTGATTTAGTCATTTCCCATGTTTTTTGAGCATTTAGACCCTTTAGAAATATGTTGCATCTTTTCTCTCCATTTTGATCCCTGCATCTGCTTCCCATTTCACTGAGTGTAAAAGCTTACATCCCTTGTGATGGCCTTTGAGGTCTGCCCCAGCCCTCCCTCGGGGACTTCATCTATTCTGTGCTCCTTACTCAGACCATTCCAGCTGCATTGGACCTCCCTGTGTTTCTCTAATTGTCACTCAGGATTGTGTCCCTGGATTTTTGCTCTAGCTCTTCCCACCACTACCTGGAAAAGCCCTATGACCCGCTTACCTTCTTCAAATCTTTGTTCACATCACCTTTCTAATGAAGCACTCTCCTCCTCCCCACCTTGTCTCTGATCTCTTTAATGTTTTCAACTCATATAATCATTTATTTGTGGTGAAATACTTTTTAAAATTATTTGATCACTAATATGTTCAAAGACTTTAATTATATAAGGGCTGGAGAGATGACTCAGCAGCACTGGCTGTTCTTGCAGAGGATGTGGGTTTGGTTCCCAGCACCCCTATGGCAGCTAACAACCACCTGTAATCACTGTTCCAGAGGATCCAACTTCCTCTTCTGGGTTCTGCAGGCACCAGTCACACACATGGCCTACTTACGTACATGTGGGCAAAAGACTCATATACATCAAAAAATAAAATAATGACATAGAGAAGTGACCATCACTGGTTTTATTAAAACTGTGTTATGTGTCCCCAACCCTATTCTTTAATGCCTTTATGTTGCTTTTGATGCATCTCTAAATAGTGTAGGATTTAATTTTGCCTCCTTTGAAAATGGAGACAAACTGGGGTCTTCTACACTGTGGGGTTGTGTTTCTAAGATCATCATTGGTGACCACAGCTGTAGTTCATCTGTTTTTACTGCTACATAGTATTCTTTTGTGTGTATACATTCATATTTATATATCCAGTGTATACCTATAGATTGATAATTTTATTTTAAACAAAAAATGTCACATTTTTTTGCTTATGATTCTTGGGGCATTATATATGCCCTATCTCTACAGTATTTATTTAAGAGAGGAACTGCCGGATCATAGAGAATATACTGGGACAACTTTTCAAGAGAGAGTGAAACTCATCTTCAAACTGATTGCATCAATTTATATTCCCTAATGGACATTTTTTTACTTCATACTTTGAACTGTACCAGAATGACTGAAAATAAGAGTACCTCACTATGGTCTGAATTTGCCATTACCTGACACTAACTGAAGAAATTAAATGTCCTTTCAAATGACTACTGGCTATTTATCTCCTCACTTCCTTTTACTTGTATTTAAAGGATAACAGCCATTGTTACCACAGTCATTTGTGGGTACCACTTACTATGTGTACATTTCATGCTATCCCTTATCAACCTTATCAAGAAGTTACCATCATATTTTGGTGGCTCAGAGAGGTTATTAATAGAGTACATGTTGTAAACTAACTTCCCTTAAATGAAGGCTTTCATCTCATTCTGACACTGGCTTTCATATCGTTATAACATGTGACCTGAGATCCAAGAGTAACCTGTAATCTTGCTAGACCACAGTTTCATAGTAGGCACTTAATTTCTGGAGTCTGTCTTAAGGTCTTTCAGAGATTAAAAAAAATCACTAGTAGTTATGTGAAAGAAAAATTTCCAGAGTTTGTCTCTGGAGTTTTTCCTCTGTCCCTTTAGGAGATAAGATGAGACATTTATGTTTGTGTTTAGATTGATGTAAGAAATCACTTACATGTTAAAATGCCATCCCCAAAAGGCATAAGCATTCTAACAGAAGAGTTGTCTTCTGAAAGAACCCAATAGTTTGTGTTCAGTGAATCATCTTTTCTGTTTTATTTTTGAAAAAAGAATTGGGTGGTAATCATATGAGTTTGAGATTTTAACAAAAGAGAAGGATGATTATAGGTTTTAAAAATAATATTTTATTGGGGCTGGAGAGATGGCTCAGCAGTTAAGAATACTGGCTGTTCTTGCAGAAGACCTGGGTTTGAATCCCAGCACCTACATGGCAGCTAACACCTGTCCATAATTCCAGTTCCAGGGGATCCAACAGCCTCTTCTGTCCTCTGTTGGAATTGAAGGACACAGGTGCACTTACCTACATGCAGGCAATACATACATACAGCTAGTCAGAAGAGGCTATTGGATCACCTGGAACTGGAGTTACAGATGGTTGTTAGTGGCCATGTGGGTTCTGGGAACTGAATCTGGGTCTTCTCCAAGAGCAACCAATGCTCTTAACCGCTGAGCCATCTCTCCAGCCTTGATTATAGGATTTTTCTTTTTTCTTTTTTTTAAATGAATCAATCCAGAAAGCATTTAGTTTGCTTGTTTCATACAAACTGTAAAAACAAGATGTTGGATGGCAAAGGAATCTTGCCCCTACTCCCCAGTCTCCTATCTAGTTGGAAGGTTTCAAACTCTCAAGTATGGAAAATTCTTTTCTTTTTTTTACGTGTTAAAACTAAATTTTCTGTCATTTCTGTCATTCTGTACACTAGTATGTGGGTGGGTACCATGAGATTAAGTCAGAGTTCCCAGTTGATCCCCTAATATGCCATATGTACTTTACCAAATACTTTCAACAATGTTAATGGTATAGGAAAGCTAAACAAACATCCCAAGATATCCTGTCAACCTTCCTGAAAGCCCACCCATAGGAGATATTATGGGGTAGACCCAAGCTGGGCCACTGCAGGCTAAGAGATGCCATCTCTTGGAGCTAGATGGGCTCACAGCAACCTACTGAGAGCTGTGTGGGTGGAAAGATGCTGTGCTTTGTTGACACACAACTTTGAGCCAAGTTAGGCTCAGGGAGTTCACTGAGCCACGGGACCATTGGGCCTCTAGGCTTCAAGTGAAAGGCAGGCAAGCAGCAGGTCAAGGCAAGGATGGGCTGGTGCTGAAGCAGGTTTTGCCTGGTTCCTTCCTGGGAAAGGCTTCCCCATCTGTGCTTGTCTGCCAGCTGAGGGTCATGCGGTCTAATGATTTTCTTTTCTTAGTAGAATCCAAAATATAATCATCTCTCTCTCTCTCTCTCTCTCTCTCTCTCTCTCATTAATAAAGTCATTCATTTAAAGCATATATCTAGCATTTTTAGTGAGTTAACCGAACTGTACAATCATCACCAAAATTCAGTTCAGAAACAGTAGCTCTCTCAGCGAAAATCAATGCCCTTTCTCCTCATTATCCTCAAGGCCTAGGTAAACACTTATCTGCGTTCTGTCTCTATAGGTTTGTCCTTTCTGGACATTTTATATAAATTGTATCATACAAAGTGTTTGTGTGGCGGTTGAATGTATGCTTTACTTCTTTCCCTTAGCATTAAGCTCACTAATGCTGCAGTATGTGTCAGAATTCCATTGGTTTTAAACTCTGAACAGTGTTCCATTTTTTGGTTATGACATATTGTGTTTAACTATTCACTAGTTGATCGTCCCTTTTGGCTATTATGAATAATACTGCTATGGACATTCATATGGACCTTCAAGTCTTTCTGTAAACATATGTTCAATTTCCTAAGAGTGAAATTGCTGGGTCATGGTAAGTCTACATGTAACTTTTTGAGAAATGGCCAAGATGTTTTCTAAAGTGGCTGTATCATTTTATCTTTCAGCAGTTACCATCTTGGAGTGACTTCTTGGTATGAATTTTATCTTGGTCTGAGTTTTATCTCCTTGGATAGGCTGAGGCTTCTTGATGACAGAAATCCTGTCTGAGACCTACTCTCGTCTTAGAATAAGGTTCTGCCCTTTGATGATGAGGGCTGTAGTGGGTTGCCTAGTTTTCCAAAGATTTGTCCATATCATAATTTTTGGAACATGAGTACATTAACTTATACCACAAAAGATGTGATTAAGGATCTTGGGAGGAAGAACCAACTTTAAATGTGTGGGTGGGTCCTAAATGTCATCACAAATATTATTATAAGAAGCCCAAAGCAGATGGAGATTGAATACTGACAGGCAAGAAAAAAGGGTATGTGAAGAAAGAGCAGCGAGAGATGTGTTTACAAGCCAAGGAAGGCTGGCAGCAACCAGAAGCTGAACAGACAAAGGACAGCATCTCCCTCAGATCCTCCAGAGGGGAGTAACTCTGACAACACCTTTGTTTGGAGTTCTGTCTTCCAAAGATGTGAATAGAGATGTCTGTTGCTTAAAGTCTCCACGTTTGTGGGCATGTGTTAGAGTGGTTATAAGAAACCACTGCAGTTGCTAAACATGGCAACTGGCTAGAGCAAGAGTAAAAGCTGAGTCAGAGTGTAGCTGGAGCTGAGGAGCACAGCTCTAGATCCAGGAGCAGAGAGGATTCCTGGTTTGGGGGGGAGCCTTTCTTAGCAGTGAAATGCATTCATTTTCTCCTCATTCACTGTCACACACTGAAGCTCTGTTTAACTGCCATAACTTACTGTGTGTGGGAGACAGGCTTGAGTCTAGGGTGAATCGCAACTGTCAGGGTCCAGGAATCCTGGCTCTGTAATCTGAAACCCAGTATGCTAATGAGGCATCCTACCCTCTATTCTGTGATAGGACGTTAAGTCTGTTATGCTAATAGGATGCTAAGTCTGTTAGGCTAATAAGGTATCCTACTTGCCATACTGTGATAGGACGTTAAATCTGTTATGCTAATGAGGTATCCTATTTGCTGTGCTGTGATTGGACCTCTATCCCTATATAAGCTTGTGCTTCCTGCAATAAACCAGACCTGTGTCACTGAACCTGGTCTCCTGTGTCTGAATGCGGCTCCGCTGAGAGTCTCCTCACCAGCCCTGGGGTCTGGGACTGGGCAGAAGCAGTGACGACACGAGGCAGCACAGGGCAAGTAGAAGAGCCACCTCAGCCCAGGGGAGGCAGAAGAATGGCCTCAGCCCAGGGCAAGTGGAGGAACAGCCTCGATGCCCGTGAGAACGAAGAAGCGTGACCGCAACTGTGGATATGTATTTCTTTCCACCTGGAAGGAAATTAGGTACCTGTCATTGCTTGCTATATCTTATTTTCTCTTGTGCCCAAACCAGTGTTCCTACCTGTAATCATTAGGCGTGAAAGATTCTGGAACCAGGCTTGTCAGTGTCCAAATACCAGCTTGCCACTGATTATGTGGCTTTATACTTGCAATTAAACCTTACTGGATCCCTCATGTGTATAGTGGGAATCATGATTGCATATCCTTCATAGGGCTTTTATGAGGATGAACTATTAAACAGGTAACAGCCCTCTAAGGGGAAAAGCAGCCTTGATTTTAGCAAATGCCAATTTCTGGAGTGAAAACACTTCCTCTATAGCCGCTTTAAAGCTGTCAATGTAGGGTCATTGAGTGTTGTTGGGAAGAAGTGCAGAGTGGTTCAATATTACATGTTTCCTGTGTATAAATACAACAAATAACCTCAATAGTATAGACAGAAAAATATGGTAAAATAATTAAGAAAGGATTAGTTCTGTTTCTTTTTAGGTTTATTTTTTTCTGGTTTCTTTATTGAATTTTTGTGTATTTCATACAGGATGTCACAATCTTTACTTTTAAAAATAATTTACGAAAATACATTCATATAGTTTTTAATTATTGAGTTTAATAACTAGCTCATTAACTTTACTAAATTTTGTTTGTTATTTTGAGACAGGGTATCACCATGTAATCCTGGCTAATCTGGAGTTCAATATGTAGACCAGCCTGCCCCTGCCTCCCAAGTGCTGGGATTAAAGGCATGTCTCATCACACTGCCATTTCCCCTAAAAATTTCAAAAGTAACTCTCTCCAGCTCACTTATTATATGTAAAGAACTTTGAGCAAAGCCTTGTCATCATTAAGTAATATGTAGTAATCACTGCTGCAACTACCATTTAAGCTTGTGAGTTTTATCAAGGCTGCAAGAACATGTATTTCCTTGTTAGCCATCAAGTCCTGGCACCAGCCTAGAAGCATCCTATCTTGTCCCCTAGGAAGATTAATTACAGGTAGAAAAGACCCAAATATTAGGGCATAAATAGTCAAGAACAATGTTGAGTGGTAACCAAATGAAGGAAATGGTGACTTCTTCATCTCCATCAGAATGCGTGTATGACCAGACTCTTTAGGGTTTGGGAGCCAACTCTTTGGAACAAAGATGAAATTCAGACAGGGGGACAAAATGACCACATCTAGCTTAAAATGCACTGCTGTGAGACTCTCAGATAACATCCAACAGGTGTTGAGTGAAAATATTGAAATTCATGTCTTCATTTTCAGTCTTCTGTTCTTCCTGGTACACTATCCACTTCCTCTCTACTGTTTTGGGTGATTGTTCTCTGCCTAAAATTTCCATCTTTGAAGTTGACTAATACTTAAAAATTAATATGGTGATCAAAAATTGATGAGATCACCAGAAGCATATCCCAACAGCAGCCAGTTAAAGAAGGATTTTACCAGTAATGCACATTCTCCTTAAATGCTGTAGTTACTTAAATATTGTTATGGTTTAGATATGAGGTGTCACCTCAAGAGCTTATGTATTGAAGGTTTGGTCTCCAGTTGGCAGTGTTATTGAAAGGTAATTGGATTATGAAGGTACCTTGTTAATGGATTAACAGATCATTCAGAGTGGTCCTAGTTACAGATGACTGGGAGGCATCCCTCTAAGGGTATATCTTTGTCCTTTGATTTTCTCTCTCTCTCTCTCTCTCTCTCTCTCTCTCTCCCTCTCCCCCCTCCCTCTTCCTCTCCCTTTCCCTCTCTTTCTGTATCTTTTTCTCTCCCCTTCCTGTATGCTATAAGGTGAGCAGATATCCTCTGCTTTGCCCTTCTTCCATGATATTTCAGCCTTACTTCAGGCCCATAGCAGTGGAGTTAGCTAACCATGAACTGAAACTTCTAAAACCATGAGCCAAAATACACTTCTTGTTAGTTGTTATTGTTGTTTTTCTTCTTCCTCCTCCTCCTCCCCTTCCTCCATCTCATCCTCCTCTTCCTCCTCCTCCTCCTCTTCCTCCTTCTTTATAGTGATAGAGATGGTAACTAAAACAGAAACCTTGAAAGTGAATGTATTATAAGGATGTATTTATCCTTTCATTGATAAAATGAATTCTATACATTCTAAAATTTTATCTAAAGTTTAAAAGTACTTACAATGATTAGTTTTCCAAGGCTCCTATATTACATAAAGCTAGAATGAAACAGATCAATTTCTTTTGGAATATGCAGGGAAAAAAATAAACAAATTTTATAAAACCAACTGATTAACAATTCAAACCAGAAGTTCTTTGTGTTGTAAGTTACAAGGTTCAGTTTTCTTTGAATTAGCTTCAAACAGACAGTATAAGATTAAAAACTCTAGAGGAAAAAGTATACTAATGACCCAACTTCAGGGACTTCAAACTACTTAACTAGGGGTATGCTTCCCAGAGAGTGCTGCATGGAATTTTATTCTTGGGAAATGCTTTAGGGAAAAAGGTGTCGTTGATCAAATGCTGGTCCTGTCTTGTGGATGGATACATGGTACATAGTCTTGTAATACAGACTGGGAAGGGTTACTTCACAGACACTCTGAATTTAGAGTCTCTCCTCATCTTCTAGACACATTTGACCCCAGAATCATATTTCCAATTAACTTTTACAAACATTGAGAAACTAGAGTTCTGCAGGACACAATTTTGGAATCTCTACACTGTGTGGTTACTGCTTAGTAAACCTGAGCCCTCAGCTGCTCTTAGAAATTACTCAGCTAGCTCACAGAGCTTCTGTGAACACAAATTTCCATAGGAATATTCCCTTGTAAATTTTAGGTGTTTCTTCTGTGCTGAAATAATTAATCTAATTGCAATTAGAAAGTCTTCTTTCTAATTCTTGTGCCAGGAATCTCAATCATCAGGTAGGTAGAAAGCCAACCTCTGGTTCACATTTACATAAAAGCATCAGATACTTGGCAAAGCCAGGGAAGCGCTAACCTGCTTCCATTTCAACCTGATGGTCTGTTTCAAATGTCATATCTTTCTTTTAAAGGTACAACTGCCACAATAATTTCCTTTGGTACATTTACAGTCATTTACATGGAAACAAATTGTCCTAGAATAACCTGTGTTCCCATTGTGATTTCAAGGGTGATTTACATGTGGAGCCAGGATGGCTGCTGCTTAAGGTTCACCTCGCTGGTTTCTCTGAAGCTGCCTCTTTAGTATGGTTTTGGTTTAGGAACAAAGCAGTATGTAAACCAAGCAAACAAGCTAGGGCTGAACATCTAAATGACTGAAAGCAAAGCAGCTTCGGAACTCTGGCTGAATACTTGGACTTTAGCGCATGTGACTTAAGTGCAAGTATGGGGCTCACTTCAAGAGGGTCCCCAGTGGACAAGATGCTCACAGTGGCTTTGCTTTGGTAGAGGCAATGTCTGCTTCTTCCCTGAGCCGGTTTCATTTTAGCCTGAAGTTCAAACTCTCAGTGAGTAATCATCCTTACAGAGTAAAGGGAAAGAAAAGTCTCTTTTTTTTTGTTTGTTTGTTTTGTTTTGGGTGTTTCCTTAAAGTGAGGCAAGACTAATTGGGACTTTGGGCGCTTTTGTTTTGGGGCTTCTGGAGAGTGTCATGTGTCTCTTCATTGAATTAAGCTTCCATGGGTGGGGATGAACTTCTTTTCTGTCAAAAGGCATGAGATCAGCTCAGTCAGGTTTCTGTTTCTGCCTTCTAATAAAGAACAGCAGCCATTAGTTGGAATAATCCAAAATGATCTTTTTTTGGTTATAATGGATTGTTCACAGAATTATGTAAAGTATATTTCCCTTGTGAGCTATCAACTCAAAGCTATACATTTTTTCTTCCTCAAGTAGGAACTGAGGTTCAAAGAATTTCACTGGAATAATACAAAAAGCAGATAGTTTTGTCCCCTTACTTTGCCCTTTATGTTCCTTTTTAATTGATGTTTGCAATATTAATTCAGAATAAATTTGGTCACTGAGTTAACCTGTTTGATGGTTAATGAACCTTCTGTTCTCAAGGCCCGAGTTCCTATTTTATACCATAGAACTGAAGGAGCAGGTGTTCCGCCAGTGCCTGGGTAGAGGAAGATGTTTTACACTGTACGGAAAGTTCAGTATTTTTATCTAAAATACTTGGGAACAGAAATTTTCCAGCTTTGAGACTTTTAAAAAAATATTTTATTTTTATTTTATGTGTATGAGTGTATTGCCTGCATGTATGTGAGTACAACCATGTCGTGCAGTACTGCAGAGGTCAGAAGAGGGCTTCCGATTCCCCTGGAACTGGAGTTAAGGATGGTTAGTAGCTGCCATGTGGGTGCTGGGAATCGAACCTGGGTCATCTGCAAGAGCGGTCAGTGCTCTTAGCTGCTGAGCCATCTCTCCAGCACTTAAAAAAAAAATACACATAGCATGATATTCTGAGATTGGAAGTCAAGTCTGTACATGAAATACAGCTTTATTTATATACATTTTATATACATTGTCTGAAGTTGTTTGTTTAGACAGGATCTTCCTATGTAGCCCAGGCTGGCCTTGAACTCATGATGCTGCTGCCTCGGTGTCAGGAGTGATGGGATTATAGACACGTGCCAATATACCCAGCTGGAAGGTAATTTTGTACAATATTTAGAGCACCTGTGTTTCAGTTGTGGTATGTCACGTGAAGTCAGCTGTGGAATTTTTTTACTTGTGGCACTATATTGATGCTTCAAAAGTTTTAGATTTTGGTCTTTGAATTAGGGGTGGTAAACCTGTAAGTGGACCTAAGGACTTGGTCATGGACAGGGCCAGTATCAGTTGGGAGTAAAATGTGCATTTGCACAGGGCCCTGGGTTAAGCAGAACCCCATACCATCTGCAATGCTCTGTGGTTTCCATCTCAAAATTCTTCATACTTTTTGACCAAGGACATTCATAGTTACATTTTGCTCTGGACCCCTCAAATCACATAGCGCGCCTTCCTCCTGGATTATAGCTGGCTGGTGTATGCTTTCTTCTGCTCTTCCTTCCCAGCCATAGCCTGAGGTCTAGCCTTAGGACCATGCTTAATGCACTACCTGACAAAGCAGAAGATAATTGAAAATAGACTCTGTGCTTTGTGGATTATTTGTCATTCAAATGGCTTTTCTTATCATCAGTGAACCTCTAAGTCAGCTTGGACAGTCAAGAAATGTCAGGTAAATTGAAATAGCTGAACTCAATTAAGAATAAGTCATGTAATGCTAAGGCTTAATAAAATTTTTTTTCATTTGTAATTTTTATACACTTAACAATAAATCATTAAACAGGTGAAAAATCAGTTTACATTTGGAGTTCACATTAGCATCCTTAAAAATCAAGAAACAAGATGCTTATGGAACACCTGAATGTTTTGTTTTATGGTGTCAGTTTCCTGTATATGGTTTCTATTTTTTAATGTTCAGCCATATGGAGGACATTTATTCAATGTGCTTATTAAATTTTTATATTTGCACCAGTTGTATAAACCGCCTACGAATTATTACAGCAAAACTCCGAAGACGGGAGTCTTCACTCGTCATTTGTTTTCTTTCTTCCTTTTTTTTTTATTGCTTTCAGAAAATCTTTTGAAATGGTAACATTTCTCCATTACCTAATTTAAAAGTTGCTCACCTCACTGTACACAGTCCCCGCTGCTATCGTGATAGGCAGAAGAGCTTCCATTAAACTGTACTTTTATTGTGAAGATTTTGGCATGTGGAAGATTATGAAAGGGAAGAGTGGTGTCGCCGCTCTGCTCCTGTTATTGAGAGCATTGTGCTTTACATGACATTCTGTCCTTTTCGTGAGACCCCATGAGGAAGGGCTGGGGATCGCGTTCAATGGTGAAGTATTTGCCTAGCATGGGTTTGACCCTGAGAACCACGAGAACCAGTAGGAGTCATTTCTCCCGTCTCTTCAATTTAAGGGCTAGCATGTCCTGGGGTTACTGTGTCATAAAGCTAACAGGCAGGGCATGAATTGAGATGAAGAAAATATCTCATTATCAAGGAAGAGTGCTAATATGGGTGAAGAGAGTGCTTTAAGAAGTCCATGGGGTGGTGGTAAGAATTTCAAAGAATGTGTTCAAGGATCAAGGTGCTTAGTACATTTCCTTCTCTGTGGGTTGGCTGAACTGAACTGGATAGCTTTTGTTTGTGTCATAGGATTATAGGGTTAGAAATAAATGGCCTGGGATGGTGAATGAGAAGCTGAACTCAACAGTAGCCTTTCTTTCTCACCTTTTCATGTAGTTCCTCTGCAAATAAATGTAGAAAAGGCAGTAGTTACCTTCTTAAAAGAATGGCAAAAAGTAGCTTTCCCAAAGACCTACATTTTTTTTAAAAGCTTATTTGTGTGTGTGTGTGTGTGTGTGTGTGTGTGTGTGTGTATGCAGGTGTGTGCCATGCCCTTGGAGGCCAGAAGAGGATGTTGGATCCACTGAACTGAAGTTACAGGTGGTTGTAAACCCCCTGACCTGGGAGCTGGGAACCAAACTCTGGTCCTCTGCAACAGCAGCAAAAAAACATCTCCAGCCCCAGACCCACATCTCTTAATCTTCCGGTATGGAACTACCTTCTGTGGTTTAACTTCTGGGCAGCAAATTTGTTTCCTATTCGTGACCTAACCAGCCATGCTCTCTTCTTTGGCGTGGCTGGAACAGAGCTTAGAGCTAAACGCGTGGCCCACCTCTTGCAAGCCTGCAGGATTCATGTGCATCTTTTGTGCTAACCTTAGTCTAACTCACTTTGTTTTCTCAGCTTTGCTTCGCCTCATTTTTTTTCCTACGTATTTCATCTTGCCAAAGAGTGCCTCCTTACTACCTTAACTTGAACTTCAAATTATTTTTTACATTATTTATTTTGTGTGAGAGGGAGGGGCTCATTCCATGGCGTGCGTGCGTGCGCGCACACACAGACACACACACAGACACACACACAGACACAGACACAGACACACACACACACACACACACACACACACACACACACACGGAGGTCAGAGGACAACTTGCAAAACCCATTCTCTTCTTCCACCATGTGAGTACTAGGGATCAAACTCTGGTAGACAAGTTCTGCAGAGCTTTTACTCACGAGCCATTTTGCTGACCCTAAACTTTTAAAACTTTTATAGAGGTATTTTATGCAATTACTTTCCTCCCCCTCCTCCCCTCC